>NW_027530502.1:4630712-4646883 GCF_008692635.1 Crocuta crocuta
TTTTTTTTTTTTTTTTTTTTTTTTTTTTTTTTTTTTTTTTTTTTTTTTTTTTTTACTGACTTTCTTCATCCAGGAACTGTGTTAAACAGCTCTGTGATTTTAATCAAGTAAATTTGGACAGGTCTCTCTCCCACCAGAGGTCTAAAATATTACTTTCCGAGTGTTGGTAGTTTCCCCCCTCCAGGCTGTTTCTTGTCTCGATTTAAGAAAGGAAATTATTGTAAATCACATTTTAGATTAATTTGCAGAACACACCAGAGATGTAACTCTGCAGAGCCTATGGTCAGCGCAGGGTTTGTTAGTAATGTGCCTCTCAGAATTCACATAGGGAATAGTTGAAAACAGAAGGAAATCAGCTGCTTTCAGATGCAGAGTAGAGTCTGTCAGTTTGATAAATAGAAAGTCTCTGAATAAATGCCTGTTAGTCCCCAAAGTATAGACCTTTAACTGTTTTTTTTTTATCATTAGCATATAAAATTCACCGTGGAAGCCATAGTAACAAAATCAAGGTTAGATATAACTTACTCCATTTGTGTTGGCCTGTAGGCTTCCATTTTACTGTATCTTTGTTTCAGAATATATTTTCTATTAGTAGAATTAACTATATTTTCCAATGGAGTGTCACTCTACTTTTAAAAGGCTTTCTCAGCAGTTTAACGCATGAGTAGTTTTAATGCAAAGTTCAGATGCTTGTTTTCATATGCATCTGAAAACTGGAGGTATTTTTAGAGCAGTTGATGCTGCAGTATGAACCAAAGGAAGATCTACCTTTCCCTAATTTTTCTAGACTTCATTACAACTCCAAATTAGAATGTGCACATCTAAAATCTAGCAAAGAGATTATGAAGATTGCATGTTAGAAATAATTTTGATTGACATGTGAACTAGACAGTTATTTTCCCCAAGTCATTCTTTTAAGGATGTGGTTACCCTTTTGTAAGAGGAATGTTGATACTTAAAAATTGCCTTCTCTCTGATCATAAAATTCTCATTCAGCTCCATTATTTAAATCTTATTTAATATCCCACTCATACCTTGGAAAAGTTTTCTGGCATTCAAGAGGAATGATGACAGTGAGGATTACGTTTAATTATATTGTTTTTCTGTTCTGTCCTATTACAATGTAAATTTTCCCAGGTATGCTAACATGCTACATATATGAGAGATTTTTTTTTTTCCTTTTAAATAGACTGTGCCTTTTAGAGTGTTTTAGATATACAGTAAAACTGACCAAAAAGTATACAGAATTCACATGTACTCCCTTCCCCCCAAACATGCATATAATTATCAACATCTCCCACTTGGTACATTTGTGACCCTTGATGAACCTATGCAGACATGTCAGTATCACCCAGAGTCTCTAGTTTATACTAGGGTCATTCTTGGTATCATCCATTCTGTGGGTTTTGACAAATTATTGTGATGTATTTGCCATTATAGTATCATACAGAAGAGTTTGACTACCCTAAAAATCCTTTAAAAATCTCATCTATATGGGGTTTTTACAAGCTGTAAATGGGAACAAGAAGGAAATATACTAATTGTAATTCATATGCATATTCTACTCTACGATACACTATGAGTGTCTATGAGACACTTCTCTGTTCAGTCACCATAAAGCAGATTGAAGCAGCATGGATGGGGGTTGATTGCTAAGAATGGCAGCTTCCAACTCCATGGAAATGAGGAAATTCAAAAGAGTGTTAGTTTGTTCTTAGCCAAATCATGCATGTGAGGTAATGAGACATCTTAAAATGCAGAACAGACTGCTCCAAATTGGGCTGTTCATCTCATTCTCTACCATGCATGGAAATCTTCTGGGCACAGGGATTTCAATATGCAAAACTATTACGTTTTTTTACTATACAATATCAGGGCAGAATTGTTGGCAGTAAATCAGATAAGTGATGCAGGATCTGAGTTGAAGTATACCAGTGTGTTTTTAGGAAAAAATCTGCATGTGGGGTGACTGCAACACTGAGTGATGGCGATGATGACCAGAGTGGAAGAATGTAGGTGATGTTAGCAACCATGTTAGGGAAACAAACCTTAGAATGATGTAACACTCACAAGCTATTCAGGAGAGCAATGATTACACTTGAACATGGGTTTTGTTAACCTATAGGTAAATGTAAAAGGTTGCTTAGAGTTTAACAATTCATTAATGTCCCTTATTTATGGATCTTCCTATGTCTCCTGCTCTTTACCTTCTAAGAGGCCACATTTTAAAATGCAGACAACACCAAATTCCACTGATACAATGTCAATAGACCTGATTTATCCCAGAATCTTTGATGATAGTAATTCATTGTAGTCTAAAAATTCTAAAATTTTAACTGGAAGCTAGAATCACTGGCTACTATGGAATATCTGAGATATATTGTAAATTCTGAAAGTTAGACATACTTAATAAAATCTTGTGATTTTGATAGGTTTTATTTACTCTCTTTAATACTATCACTTCAGTATTAGTTTGCTTTTCCTCTTTTGTTTTCTAAGGTTTCTAAAATGCCATATGTGTTGGTTTGCTTGCTTTTGGAATATTGCATATTTATATTAATATTAAAATTTTTCTTCTCACCTTGAATAATATCTTCTGTTATAGTAGGTAAACATAAGAAGCTAGGACTTTACTTTTTTCATTCTAATAAAAAGAAAGTACTATGGGGCATCTGAGTGGCTCAGGTGGTTCAGCATCCAACTCTTGATTTCAGCTCAGGTCATGATCTCACAGTTTGTGAGTTCAAGCCCCGTATCAGGCTCTGCGCTGACAGCATGGAGCCTACTCGTAATTCTCTCTCTCCTTCTCTCTCTGCCTCTCCCCTGCTGTGTACATGCTCCCTCTCTCTCTCAAAATAAATAAACATTGAAAAATGAATTAAAAATTAAAAGAAAGTACTGGAAAATTAAAAAGTAAAAGAAAAATTAAGAACTAATGATCTGTGTTGCTTAGGAATTTTAGATACATGTCTGAAAAACAGTCTATTTTATCACATACTATAAAAATAACCTTGATGTGTATAATCAGGTTTACAGATATAAAAAAATACGACTTTTTGCAAAAATTCAAATCTTAAAAATGGAGTGTCTCTCAGTTAAATATCTGTTAAGTTATTTGACATTCTGATTTTTAATCTGGAATGATATTGATGTAAAATACAGATTGAAGTGTTTGGGTTTTCTTTCCAGTTTTGGAGTTAGAACTGTCAGCTCAGAAATCTATTGTGTGAAACAACAACCAGCTAATGTTAGCTATGGAAATTGTGCTTAGAACCAGCCCAGAAAGCAGTGGGTCAGTGAATTGGCTAAATTGAGAGCTCCCCACATGAGAATGGGACAAGAAAATTATAAAGAGAAGCATAAGAAAAATCAGAGATTCCAAGATTATAAGGCTATGATGGTTTCTGTAAAGTTAACTGGTAAGCTGTCAACCTACTTGAAATAAATTGGGAGCATTTAATAAGAATCACTACTATTGATATTAAAAGAACAGTATAAAATAAATATATGATGTGGCAGCTTTTTGCTCAAAGAATTGGAAGCAGAATGTATGTTTTCACAGTCCTCATGCAGTTGTCGATAGAGTCATATCACTGAGAAAGTTTTGTTGTTTTTGTTTTTTGATAAAGGCAGCAAATCTATGAGAGGGAAGTTGACATAAATCTGTTATAATTGTGTAAGATAACTCATTACGTTCACATTTCCAGAATTTTTAATTTCAGATTTTCTCTGGATTTTGAAAGAAACCCAGAGATTATCTTTTCCAAATCAACGTATACATTTGGGGGCACCTGGATAGCTCAGTCAATTAAGCATCTGAGTCTTTATTTTGAATCAGGTCATGATCTTACAGTTTGTGGGATTGAGCCTTGCCCTGCTTGTGCACTCTAGCTATCAAAATAAATAAACAAATAATCATTTTTTTAAAAATGTATACACTTTGGCCCAGCAATGGAAAATAAATTAACACTGTGCCTGTTACTTAGTAAGTGATGTGTTGAATTAGTACTATTGTTATTGTTCGTGTCTCTAGAGCCCTAGTGTGGTACCCAGTCAACTTTTGATAACTTATTTAATATATACACATGCTTATTCCCCAAACATATAAGAAGGTAGAAGTGCTCACCAGGTGTCTTGGTCAAAAGAGCATCTTCTATTCTAAGAACCGATGTCAGCTGAACAGTGAGATCCTTGTCAGGAAGGTGACTGTCTGTCAGTCGTAACAGTAGAACTAGCGTGCACATCTTGGGAAAACTACCAAAATCAATTTTAAAAAAAGTTTGTTACAGTAGATCTGCAAGAAACTTCACTGGAAATATAAGTTGGAAGGGAGCCTTGGTAATTTATGAATTAGAAGGAACCACTCTCTTTAATTATATTCCTGGGAGAAATTAAAGCATTGAGAAGCCCTGTGGACAGAAGGCCAAATTGGCTTTAACAGTGTTCCCCTTAAGACTCAGCCACGCTGTGCAGTAGCTGAAAAATGCCCGTGAAGCCTCCCAGTGGGAGAAATCATCTGTTCAAATCTTGCCTTTTCCACAGGTTGGGAATAAATAGTGAACAACTCCAGGGCATGTGGAGCCATGACGAAGTACTGTGTAAAAACATTTAGATATGAAATAAAACTTTTTTTTACAGGAAGAAAATATACCCAAGTGAAAAGGTAAGATAAAATAAAATGTCCCAGAACGGTTCGGTTGCATATCTGGAGCCACATGTGTGTTTGAATCTTGCCTCTGCGGTTTATAGATCATGTGTCCTTGGATGAATTACTGAAATTCTCTGTGCCTTAGTTTACCTGTTTGAAAATAAGGATGATGATAGTAATACTGGGTACCTCACAAAATTGTTAGAAGACTTGAATAAATTAATGCTTGCACATCACTGAAGGATAGTGCCTGGCTTATAAGACAGTCCATATAGATACCATGTCTGTTGTTAACCCTCGCAGTTTAGGGTTTATGTGTTCAAAATGTTACTTAAAAAAATTTTTTTTAATGTTTTATTTATTTTTGAGAGAGAAGTAGAGACAGTATGAGCAGGGGAGGGTCAGAGGGAGAGAGACACAGAATCCGAAGCAGGCTCCAGGCTCTGAGCTAGCTGTCAGCACAGAGCCCAACGTGGGGCTTGAACCCACGAACCATGAGATCATGACCTGAGCCGAAGTCGGATACTTAACCAACTGAGCCGCCCAGGAGCCCCAAAATTTCTTTGTTTTTAAATGTAGCTTTTCCCTAACATGTATAACATAGGATATAATATGGAATATTATTCAACGATTCATTCAACAGATATTTCCTGAGTGCCTCTCATGTACCCGACACTGCTTATGGCTGAGTATACAGTGGAGAGTCATGGCCACAGGGCTCCTGCAACCCTGCTCTCAGCTTTCTCATCTTGCAATCACCATTTTGAATATCAGTTACTGTATTATGTGGAGATGCCCCAAGAGCTAACTTTTTAGAATGATCTGTTTTTTACAACATTGTCTTCTGTATATTTTATGGATTGTCATTTGTCTATATTGAATTAATGGCCAAGGTGGAATGTTCAAAGTAATTCTCTACAAATCAGTGTTAAAAACTTCCTGGGGTTTGTAGTTCAGATTTTATTTTTTTAATTTATTTATTTTTAATAGTTTTTATTTATTTTTGAAACAGAGATAGAGCATGAGTGGGGTAGGGGCAGAGAGAGAGAGAGGGAGACCCCAAGTCTGAAACAGGCTCCAGGCTCTGAGCTGCCTGCACAGAACCCGATGTGGGGCTCGAACCCACGAACCGTGAAATCATGACCTGAGCCGAAGTCAGACGCTTAACCGACTGAGCCACCCAGGTGCCCCTGTAGTTCAGATTTTAAAATGTATCCATCATAATGCCATTCAGTTTAGCTTCCCTGGTAAAGGGCCTAAGATAACTGAATAAGAGGGACTAATTCTTGTGACGGAAATGTTTACAATAGATTTGTACCATTAGTGTCATTCTTTGAGAATAAGATTATATATCATGTTAGTTCTTTTATGACACAGGCACTTTGTTAATTAACCAAGAATCTGCTGGTAAGATACATTTTCTCCTCATAAACAACAACTGAGCACTTCTGCCATATGTGTCAGTAGGAAAGACCTGTAAGATAAGAAAATTTTGTGAACCACAAGAACAATCAGCCCCAATGAAAAATATAATTATATCCCACTACACACTTTAATACAGAAATGAGTCAATCCTTGAACACTATGACAATAACACTACTCATGTGCAGTGTCACTGTCATAGTCTCCCAGAAGTTAATCTTGCTGCAGGAATTACTTTTACATTGTCAGGTAATGCAGAAATCTAAATAAAAAATGGCGTATCAATTTTTAAGAGTCTTCAGAGGTTCAGTGCTTTGTAAAACAGAGTTTATAAGAAAACAGTGTAGGGCCATTATACCTTGTGATCTGAGACTTGTGGCCATTTCTTTCTTTCTTTCTTTTTTAAAATTAGATTTGATGTCAAAGTTCATTTGACCAGTGTGTAACATCTCAAGAGGAAAAGCATACAGCTAGCAATATGCATAAATTAAGGGACAGACTTATAGTCTCCAAGGAAAGTTGTGCATAGGTTGCCAAAACAAATGAGTTAAGGTTATGGTAGATGCCTTAGCAAATTCATAAATCAAGCACTTGGTATCATGTATACTTCATTCCAGTAAAAACATTAGTACGCTACATTTTGTCAGCATTGGCTATGAGAGCAAACTTAGTCACTTCTTAAATTTTAAGAATTGCCTATTTTACCATCTTTGTGAGTGACATGTCTGATCTGCTCTGGATATGGGCATCTGTGCTATAGTTTTGAAGCAAAAGATGAATGTTTTGCCTGGTACAAGGTGTAGAAGTCATTCTAGACTCCAGTGGTAGGAAGTATTTTCATGTTTGAATTTTGAATTCAACATTGGAGACACTAGTAGTTGAATCATTGAAACACTTTATCAGAAGCACTTGACATTAGAATCTTTTTAGTAAATGAAATTGATTCAAATTATTATTATTTCTAATAATAATAATAGCAACCCTTTATAGTTCATGAAGTGATTTATGTTACCCTTATTACGCTGTGAAGTAGACACTACAGATCTCATTACTTCCTTTTTAATATGAGAATGTTGATTTGTGCTTGTAATATTAGCTCAATGTGGGTATAAGAGTGACCAGTATTTTAACATTGGCATTTCTGTTGAATCTGTAGGCTTGAAAACAATTCATCCTGAAATCATCTTGGAACATCCTATGACTTCTTTTATGTCTTTTAAATAACAACATGAAGAATGTTCAAGTAGTTCTGATTTTTACTATGACCATTGATCTTTTAAATGTGAAAATTATAGGGATGCCTGGGTGCCTCAGTCAGTTAAGCATCCGACTCTGGATTTTGGCTCAGGTCATGATCTCACAGTTGATGAGATCGAGTCTTAAATCAGGCTCTAAGCTGACGGCGCAGAGCCTGCTTGGGATTCTCTCTCTCTCTCTTTCTGCCCCTGTTCCACATGTGCCCTCTTTCTTTCTCTGTCTGTCTGTCGTCTCTCTCTCTCAAAATAAATGAATAAACATTTAAAAAATTTTAATGAAAATTATAGATAAGTATGTTTTGTTTTATGTTTTCCAGCACTTTATCAATGGGAATAGCTATACATGAGCACTTTGATCTCTGAACAAAACATAGAAAAATTTGGGTGCAGATTTGAAATTGTCTTTGAATCACTAAGTGAATACCAAAAAAACCCCACAAAAAAACGGTACTTTTACCCTCCAGCTCTAAGGCCCTGTCTGTTTATTGAAAGTTCAGACACTGAAAGTAGCAAAACATTCTAGTACATGCCAACTTGTCCTTTCATTGCCATAGATAAAATCTCTGGAAATTAGGAAGATATTAAAAAAAAATTCAAAACCCTTTTTCACATGACAGGTGACCCCAAACAAGATGCTCATATTAGACTTTACTTTCCCACTTACCTTTCATTCTCCAAGCTGCACCTCTGGCTCAAGGGCAGTCACTGTCAATGCTCATGACAGCTGATGGGCATCACTGATCTGATGGGGAAATGAAAGGGGAAGAAAGCATGGCAACTGTTGTTTTGTCTTCTTCACAGCCATAAATTGTTTTGTTAAGAAACACAAGTGGGTAATTTGTTTTGCTCATAAAAGCATCATGCTTGGTATATTTAGAGACTTAATGACTATGGAAGTGAAACTTTTTCATCTGTGTATTATTTTTAGGAGGAGCCTGTCAGTTGCCCCCAGTTAGTTAGATGCCTGTTGTCCCCTTTATACACTTAACCTTCCCTCTTCTTTTTTTTTTTTTAATGTTTTTATTTCTAGGAGAGACGGAGAGAGACAGCGTGAGCAGGGGAGGGTCAGAGAGAGAGGGAGACACAGACTCTGAAACAGGCTCCAGGCTCTGAGCTGGCAGTCAGCACAGAGCCCGACGTGGGCCTCGAACCCACGAACCGCGAGATCATGACCTAAGCGAAAGTCAGACGCTTAACCGACTAAGCCACCCAGGCGCCCCATAACCTTCCCTCTTCTTAACAGAGGCATTCAGATTCAGCTTTTGATTGTTCTTTCTTTTACTTCTACTATAAATCCGAAAAGACATTTCTAAAACTGTGGTCCATATATTAATGAAAAATCATTTTTAAAGTTAATTAATTTTCCTTGGTCAAATTAGGGTGAGCTGCATGCATGTGTCTTTCCCTCCTCCCCACACCTGGTGAATTTGCGGTGTATATTAACTAGTGATTAAAAGCCCTTGACCTTCCTACAGTTAAAATCTGATGTCACATCTCTCAGATCTTTTTGATTAAGGACACATCTTTGATTCTCTGGAATATAGTTGGGAAAATGTTGTTATATTAATTATTTATTAGTGTTTAACAAATTGCCACAAACTAAACTGCTTAAAACAACACATGTTTATGATCTTGTAGTTTCTCTGGGTTAGGGTTCTGGGCATGGCTCAGCCGGGTGCCTCTGCTTCCAGGTCTCTCACCTGGCTGCAAGCAAGGTGTCATTTGAAGGTTCTGCTGGGAAAGGATCTGCTTCCAACTTTACATGGTTGTTGGCAAAATTCAGTTCCTTGCAGTCTGTTGTACTCAGGGCCTCAGTTCCAAGCTGGCTGTTGGCCAGAGGCCACCCTCAGTTCCTTGCCACGTGGACCTCCCCAGCATGGCCACTTGCTTCATCAGAGTATGCAAACCAAGAAGGGAATAAAGTGAGTCTCCAGCATGACAGAACTTACTGCCTTTGCCATATTCTGTTTTTTAGAAACAAGTTACAGGTCCCATCCATACTCAACGCAGAGTGGGAGGGTATCCCACAAAAGCATAGATATCAGGAGGCGGGGTGTCAGGGGAACTACCTTAGAATCTGCCAACCACTGTTGGTATGAAAACTGCTATCCGGTTATCTCATGGTAATTACACTTTGTGATATGATTTTCCTTAAGAAATAGCAGTTAACTAAGCATGTAAAGCCTTATGCGAGGGTGTAAAGATGTATAAAGAATATTGGTAATGATGCTGCTGATGACGAATAGTGATAAGAAATCAGCCTCCTTATTGATTGGTACTTGAGTCAGATGCTGGATGAGCACTCTGCATTACATAATCTTACATGCATTATCTTCACATAAACCTCCTTTTCCCGGTAGCAAAATGGAAGATTGAGAAGTTAAGTAAAGTCTGTAAGTTGTTCTCAAGCAGCTCACTGAGAAACTAGACAAGTAATGCCACTAATTATGCTATTTCCCAATGGATGACTTCTCTGTGTGTAATTGGGAGTGCACAAAAGGGTGCCACAGTGTTTTGCTTGGGAGACTTACAGGGGACAGCCTAAAGAAGTCTTTTCAAAGGAAGAGTAGGATTTCATGAGGTTTCTTAGACAAGGACAGGAATAGGGTCCAGTTTAAGTAAAGGTAGGTAGGTTTCCCTAATGGTATTATTTACAGTCCCTCTGCAATAACATGACAAAGGATAGAGCTTGTACTGTTTAGCCAGGGGCAAAGATATTGGTGGACATGTGAGCAGCTAAGCCAGAGAGTAGATTAAATGTCAATTAAGTAGTGGCAACAGTAGCAGATGGCAACTATTTGGTTATTTTTTTTATTATTTATTTATCCCCAGCCTCTTTCCGAAACGGCCTTGAAGCAGCTGCTGATCTGATGGTCCACTTGCTTTATTCTTATTTAGCCTGCAGGCTATTCTAGGCAGACTTGTTTCCATCTACCACTTGCTTGTCCTCCAGTCTCAGTCTCTGAGTTCCACCTTTAGACATGTGCATCTGGGAAGATACTCGGTGCCCCTGCCTGGGAGGCCTTGATGCTACAGCATAAGAGTTTCACCACTCATTTTGCTGGCCTCCTATCAGCTAGAACCAGCTGCCAGTTGGGCAGAACCTGGGCCAGGCCCAATCCCTGCACAGATAGGCCCCTGGGCTGGGGATAGGGTGCTGAGCCAGGTGTCTGTAACATACAATTTGTCATCCAGAGCCTGTTGACAGATCGGGGGAGGCCAAAGCTGTGAGAATAAGTCCTGGTCCACTTCCCAATCCTCTGGGCTCAATGAGTGGCAGCAGCCAAGGTTCACAGCAAAGTCTAGGGATGAGAAGCTAGGGAACACATGTCTTCTCTTGGAAACCCTTTCGTTGGGCAGAGATGGCGGCAAAAAGGCAGGCTCTTTAATGAAAAGAATGGATAGGAGGAGTCCAAACACTTGTTCTAAGATTTTCACTAACTTGGACTAGCCATTTACTTACTGACTGAGCCCCTAGACTAGCCATTTGAATAAGCAGTTTTATTTTCTGTAAATTAAAAAAATAAGACAGGATTTAATGTCTTTAAGCTTTAAATTCCATATTTTAATATTTTCAAATGCCCTTTAAAAACTATTCTGCTAAGTAAGTCTACTCTGTTTTCTGCCATATGTTTACACAGTTGGTGGCCATTTCCTTAAAAATACTTTTGCTAATTCCAAAGTAAACATCTGCTCTGACCATGAAAAAGTTTAAAAATCCAACAAATACAGAATTATTATGACTGCCAGCCTTATCTGGAATGAAGATTTTACTACCTTTCTTATTGTAAGCATACCAATAGCTGTGACTAAGTAGTAAGGAAAAAGAATGATGAAGAATTTTAATGCTTTCTGAAAGTCTAATATACATATTTTTTGCAATCCTGTACATTTCTCTGTGCTTATCAAGAGAAATATGTTCTAATCCCCTTTATCTACTTCATACTCCCCCACCTCCCCTTTGATAACCACCAGTTTGTTATCTGTTTTTAAGAGTCTGAGTTTTTTGTTTGTCTCTTTTATTCTTTGTTTGTTTGCTTGCTTTGTTTATCAAATTCTACATATGAGTAAAATCATATGGTATTCAACTTTTTCTGACTGACTTATTTCACTTAGCATTATACCTTCCAGGTCCATTCATATTGTTGCAAGTGGCAAGATTTCATTTTTTATGGTTGAGTAATATTCCATTGTTTATATATACCAATTCTTTATCCATTCATCTATAAATGGACGCAGGTTGCTTCCATATCTTGGCTATTGTAAATAAGCTGCAATTAACATAGGGGTGCATATGTCTTTTTAAATTAATAGTTTTATTTTCTTTGCATAAATACGCAGTAGTGCAATTACTAAATCATATGGTAATGCTATTTTTAATTTTTAAAAAAATTTTAATGTTTATTTTTGAGAGAGAGACACAGCATAAGTTGGGGAGAGGCAGAGAGAGAGGGAGACACAGAATCCGAAGCAGGCTCCTTCTGTTAGCTGTCAGCCCAAAGCCTGATGTGGGGCTTGAACCCACAAAGCCGCAGTCGAGTGCTTAACTGACTGAGCCACCCATGCATCCCACTGAGCCACCCAGGTGCCCCTATTTTTAATATTTTGAGGAATCTCCATACTGTTTTGGACTGTGGCAATACTAATTTGCATTCCTGTCGACAGTGTACAAGGATTTCTTTTTCTCCACATCCTCACCAACATTTGTTATTTATTGTTTTTTATTTTACCAACTCTAACAGGTGAAATGATACCTCATTGTGGATTTAATTTGCATTTTCCTGATGCTGGATGATGTAGAGCATTTTTTCATGTGTCTGTTGCCCATCTGTATGTCTTCTTTAGAAAAATACCTATCCTTCTCAAACTATTCCAAAAAAAGAAAAGACAGGAAAACTTCCAAATTCATTCAATTTGGGCAGCATTATTCTGCTACCAAAATCAGAAAAAGACACTACAAAAAAAGAAAACAAGCCAGTATTTCTGATGAACATAGATGCAAAAGTCCTCAACAAGTATTAGCAAACCAAATCCAACAATACTTTAAAAAAATCATTCACCACAATCAAGTGTATTTATTCCTGGAATACAAGGGTGATTCAGTATTCATGAATCAATCAAGGTGATACATCACAGTAACAAGAGAAAGGATAAAAACCATATGATTATCTCAACTGTTGCAGAAATGCATTTGACAACACACAGTATCCTTTCATAGAAAAACTCCCAGCAAAATAAGATTAAAGGAACATACCTCAACAAGATAAAGGCCATATATGGAAAACCCACAGCATAGTCAGTGATAAAAAGATAAGCGTTTTTCCTCTAAGATCAGGAACAAGACAGGGATGTTCTGTTTCACAACTTTTATTTAATATAGTACTGGAAGTCTTAGCCATAGCAAGAAGACAAGAAAAAGAAATAAGAAGCATTCAGATTGCCAAGGAAGAAGTAAAACTTTAACTATTTGCAAATGGCATAATACTATATGCAGACAACCTTAAAGACTCCACCAAAAACTATTAGAACTAATAAATGATTTCCATGAAGTTGCAGGATACAAAATCAATATATAGAAATCTGTTGCATATCTATATACTAATAATGAAGTAGCATAAAGAGAAATTTTTTTAAAAAACCTCCATTTACAGTTGCACCAAATATAATTACAGTACTTAGAAATAAACTTAACCAAGGAGGTAAAAAATTTGTACTCCAAAAACTATAAAATACTGATAAAAGAAATTGAAGATGACAAAAAAAAAAAACAAACGAAGGTATTCTGTGCTCATGGAGATGATACCGAAAACAATCTACAGATTTAATGCAATCCCTTTCAAAATATGAATAAAATTTTTCACAGAAGTAGAACATATAATCCAATATTGTGTAGAACCACAAAAGAGCCTGAGTAGCCAAAGCAATCTTGAAAAAGAAAAAGAAATCTGGAGATATCACAATCCCAGACTTCAAGGTTGACTACAAAGCTGTAGTAATCAAAACAGTATGGTACTGGCACAAAAATAGACCTATGGATCAATGGAAGAGAAGAGAGTCCAGAAATAAAACCCCACTTATGAGGTCAGTAAATCCATGGCAGATCGTGATGAGCATCTTTATATTACACAGAAAGAAAATGTACAGTCCTTTATCTATGTTTTCCTAAACATTGAGAATAAGATAACAATGCCAAATTTAAAAAAAAATCTAAAAACACTCGTGGCCTTGTGACCTTGACCACAGTGCTATTTTAAAATTTTCTAACTTCCTTCAGTTCCTCGATTACATACATACGTATCTTCATATAGTACCAATATATCATTGTTAACATGAATTCTGTTTTTACCACTAACATAGCATGATTTCTCATATTTTTTATATGTTAACTTTTATACTTGTAAATAATATGTTCTTTGTTTTAAAATAGATGCCATAGACCACTTTAGAGGAAAATAAACATTACTGATTATCCTTTGCTAATATAGTCCTTGTGTACATATCTCACACCATTTAATGTATATTACATAGTGACATTTTTCTTTAAAAAACTTACTATATTTTTTAACAGTATATACATTATTTTTTAAGGCCATATGATTTTATTGTCTTGCTGAATTTTCTCATCAAGCCATCATCAGTTTATCAGTTGTCCTAGTTGATCTTTATAGTAAAGTGGAGGTTTATGTGGCATACTGGAAATACAGTAGAAAATGGACAAATGTTTTTCCATAAAATAGCTACAAACTTTATATTAAAATCCAGTAATGTCATATTCCATCATGAATAAGTTCTTTACTTCCTTTTATTTGAATATACATAAAACATACTACTGTAATTTTTATGAAAACTTGTGTAGAAAATCTGGATGGCCCTATATTAATGCTATTTCTCTCTTTTTTAAATACTTTAGTTATTAGATTATTTTGGCAGATAATAGATTTGCTCAAGCTGTATATGGTCATTATTTTAATTTTTAATGTGTATCTAGGGCTAAATAATTCATTCTTTGACCCTGAAACTTTAGCTTGGCTGTCCTCAGCCGGGAGAATAGTCTTCTTTTTTTTATGTTTATTTATTTTGAGAGAAAGAGAGAGAGCATGGGGGAGGGGCATAGAGAGAGGGAGAGAGGATTTTGATAAAGAATGGGCTTATCACAGGAGGTAGGTAAAAATAATTGGTAATAGAAAACAGTCATTGTGACTTCATGATAAAAATATTGCAAAAGATGGATGTTAACATAGAAAAAGGTTTTTTTTTAATTGTTATATAAGGTGGCTTACCTTTTGACTTAAAAATGAGTAATATGTAAAGTTGTCATTTAAATTTTTTAAAGTTATTTTTTGTTGAAGTACAATTAATGCACAATGTTACATTAGTTTCACGTGTACAACATAGTTATTCAATAAGTTTATAGATATGCTATTCTTACCACAAGTGTGACTACCATTTGTCATCATAGAACAGTATTATAGTGCCACTGACTATATTCCCTATGCTATACCTTTTATCCCCATGACTTCTTCATTCTATAACTGGAAGCTTATATCTTGCACTTCCCTTCACCTATTTTGCCATCTCCTTCACTACCCTCCCCTTTGGCAACCATCAATTCACTTTATTTATGAGTCAGTTTCTACTTTTCGTTTGTCACTTGCTTTGTTTTTTTAGATTTCACATAGATGTGAAATCATATGGCATTTGTCTTTCTGTGTCTGACTTACTTCATTTAGCATAATATCCTCTAGGTCCATCCATGTTGCAACAAATAGCAATATCTCATTTTTTTATGAGTGAAAAATATTATGTATATATACCACATCTTCGTTATCAATTTATCTATCAGTGGACACTTGGGTAGCTTCCGTAATTAGTCTACTGTAAATAATGTTGGAATAAACATAGGGGTGCATGTATCGTTTTGAATTACTGTTTTTATTTTCTTTCTCCACCCATTAGTGGAATTATTGGATTGTATGGCATTTATATTTTTATTTTTTTGAGGAACCTTCATACTGTTTTCCAGGATGGCCGCACCAATTTGCATTCCCACCAACAGTGCACCACATCCTCTCCAACACTTGCTATTTTTTGTGTTTTTGATTCTAGCCATTCTGACAGATGTGAGGTGATACCTCATTGTGGTCTTGACTTAACATTTCCCTGACGATGAGTGATGTTGTGTATCATTTCATGTGTCTGTTGGCCATCTGTATATCTTTTTGTGCAAAATGTCTGTTCATATCCTCTACCCATTTTTAATAGAATTATTTGTCTTTGTTTTTAAACTTGACATTTCTTAAGACAAAAAAGGTTTACATAAAATGACTAATAGTGTAAAGGATATCTTTGAAAAAATCTGAAGGTATTTTGTTTTATTTTGGAAATTAATTCCCTCCAAATGTATTTTTAGAAATGCATATTGTGTGAGGGGTACCTGGGTGGCTCAGTTGATTGAGCATCTGACTCTTTTTTTTTTTTTTCAATTTAAAATTTCAATTTTCTTTTTTTAATTTAATTTATTTTTTAATATACATCCTAGTTAGTTAACATATAGTGCAACAATGATTTCAAGAGTAGATTCCTTAATGCCCCTTACCCATTTAGCCCATCCTCCCTCCCACAAACCCTCTACTAACCCTCTGTTTGTTCTCCATATTTTAGAGTCTCTTGGAGCATTTGACTCCTGACTGCAGCTCAGGTCATGATCCCAGGGTCATGGGATCGAGCCCCACGCTGGGCTCCATGGTAACATGGAGCCCACTTGGGATTCTCTCTTTCTCTCCCTCTGCTCCTCTTCCCTACTCTTACTCTGTCTCTCTTAAAAAAAAAAAAAAAAAAATCCATG
>NW_027530502.1:4647182-4647447 GCF_008692635.1 Crocuta crocuta
GTGTCCTGTCTAATGCTATGTATTAGATTTAGAGTAACTTAGTTCCCAGCAATTTAGAGGTATTGATTTTGTACTTTTGGATTTTTAGATTTTAAAATACAGTCATTATTTCAAATATTAATCAATTCACATATACTAAATTTCACTTAACTTCCAGACATGTATTTCAAGTGGTTTCTCTTTTTGGTCCTTTAACTAAATATTTAATGAAAGAAACAATGAGATCAATTAAAAAAAAAAAGATAGTAAACTGAAGAGCAAATTA
>NW_027530502.1:4647684-4968955 GCF_008692635.1 Crocuta crocuta
AGCAGCTGATGATTCTGGAACTCAAATTTGGTTTGGAGATAGTTTCTAAATTTAAGGGCACCTGGGTGGCTCAGTCAATTCAACATCTGACCGGCTCAGGTCATGATCTCACGGTGCATGAGTTTGATCCCCATGTTGGGCTCAGTGCTGACAGCTCAGAGCCTGGAGCCTGCTTTGGATTCTGTCTCCTTCTCTCTCTGTCCCCCCCCCCCTTGCACTCTCTCTCTCTCTCTCTCCCTCTCTCTCTCTCTCTCTCTCTCAAAAATAAGAATTTAAAAAAAATTTAAAAACAAAGATAGTTTCTAAACTTAAAGCTACAGTCAGAGATTCCAAGTAAAGTTTTATTGATGAAGATAAATGCCTGGAAGAACAAGCTATTTGGACTGACAAGAGGGGAATATTTAAAGTATATATAACAGATTCTGACAAGGATGTGTGCTTCAACTGTTAAGGTTTCTGTCTATAATTCTTGAAGGATAAGATGAGTTTATGTTGTATTGCTGACAGCTCTTTTAAAACTGTGTCAGGCTTCTGGGAACATTCTTGGTCCTCTCAAACTTAGCATGTGTGATGTTTGCTGACAAATGAAGATAAATAAATTGTCAAGTAGCTAATTCTGAGTTCGAACTTCTTGAAAATCTCCCTGTGATCTTAAATGAATTATTTCTGGTTATTTCAAGCAGCATGCTTCCTGTGGTTAAATTAGATGTAGAAATGAAAACTCCATTGTATGAATTGTAAAAAAAAATAAATAAATAAAAATAAAAAAATTAATCCTAGCTGCTTTGGACAGTTTTTGACACTTTCAGCCTAGGGAAATCTACTTTAAGTATTATACTTGCAAGCAAATTTCCCTTCAAGGAACATTTTTTTTTTTTAAACTTCAGAATTGCCTGATGATTCAAATTGCTCATGCAAGTTTATTCTAGGTCTTTGTAGCTAAACTGACTATTATGCAGACAAGCCTGCGCTTTAGAAGACAACTTGGTTGTAGTGTTGAGAATATTTAAATAATAGTTTATTTCAGCTTGTTCTACCCAGTCATTAGCTCATTGCTGCCAACCATCAGTTTCCTTGCCACATCAGGAAAGCCTGTCGTTTATATTCTATCACTATTTTAGGACTCACATTATAAAGTATAAAGAAATACACTAGAATCTGAGGGTGGAGGCAGAAAGAGGGTGCTATGCGTACACATGGCTGGGTGAGGACTTATTTTACCTTCTTCTTTCTCTTTTCTAAAAGCAAATGTATTTGTTTGTTTTGTAGGTAACATATGCACACAGTAATACACATTTCAGAGACCAAAAGGGAAGTAGAGTGAAAATTAAGTCTTCTTCTCCCTCCTGTTATCTGATTTCTCTCTCCACAGGCAGTTGCCTTTCCTGTTTCATGTGTTTCTTTTCTGAGATAGAATACGCATGGGTAAGCACATATTTTTTGATGCAAATAATGCATAGAAACCCACTGTTCTTTATTTTGCCTTTTCTCTTAACAATTTATTATTGTTGGCTCCATAGCAGTACATATAGATTTATTGGCCTCATTGGCTGCTTTTGTAAGCTCTGCCATAATTTATTTAGCTACTTTCCTTCTGGAATTCGAGGTTATTTTTAGTCTTTTGCTAGAAACAGTGTCACAATGAATATCCATGCACACAAGTCTTTGTGTGTATAGGATAAACACCCAGAATAAAAGGTGCCATTGATCACTCTCTGAAATTTGTGAGACATACCCAGTGATTTCCATGTTTAGTTCAACCAGTCAACTCTGAACACATTACACATTCTAGGTCCTGTGCTGGTCTTGGGGACTTCCAAGAATGAGACACGGCCTCTGTCTTAAATAAGTTAGTGTCATTCTCCAGTGACATTGATGCTCAAAGGTAAAGTACCAGATGACAAATCGGAGGTAGAGCTGAATCTTGTGGAAGTTCATGACAAGGAGGAATACTTTCTGACTTTGGGTTCAGGGAAGAGTTTGGAGGTGGGCTGGAATTAGAATTAGAGGTGGTAAGTGGCAGTGAAGGTCAAGTGGGAGGGGACAGGAAGTAAGGGTGCACCAAGTGCATGCTAGTGCTCTGCCCTCCACCTTGTGGGCCTCCTCACCATACCTGTGACATGCCAGGCCTGCTCCTGCCACATGGCATTGGAACTTTTCATGCCCTCTACCTGGAATATTCCCCCTAGATTTCTTCCTTCCTTCCTTCCTGCCTGCCTGCCTGCCTTCCTTCCTGCCTTCCTTCCTTCCTTCCTTCCTTCCTTTTTGTTTTGTGTTTTGAGAGAGAGAGAAAGAGAGAGAAAGAGGGAGAGAGAGAATCCCAAGCAGGCTCTGCAGTGTCAGCATAGAGTCAGATGCAGGGCTCAAACCCACAAATTGAGATCAAGACCTTAACTGAAGTCAGACACTTAACCGACTGAGCTGCCCAGGTGCCCTTCCCCCTAGTTTTCCTTTGGTCCCTTTATAGCAATGACCGCAACCCATCAGAGTTCCTTGGCATGGGCCCTGCTTATTTGCCTGAGTGCCACAGGTATCATGTTGTTCTGAAACAGGTGCTTCATTTTCCTTCACTCTACTCTTCCTCTTGATCCCCCCCTAAAAGTCCCTCTAATGATGGCCTCATGTCATGGTTGGCTCCTCCTTGGCATTTTGCACGACCGTGACCATTCTGGCCTCCTTTATGGTCTGTAGACCCTTCCTGTAGGCTACTACAGTACAGCCAACATCAGGCTGTCATCTCCAACAAGACTTGATGAAAGTTGAGCATCTGGGGAAGGGCAGGGCCTGGGTAGGGAAGGGGAACCGCTTGCTTCTGTTTAAAGTTCTCCCCTCAGAACCTAAAGGCCCCTCCTCAGGGTAGGGACAAAGGGTCCACTCCCTGTTTATCCTCTCATCTCTCTCTGCCTAAGACTGGCTTTTCTTTCCCCAAAGTGAGTGTACCCAGGAATGCTACCTGGAAAATCAGGCGCCCAGCCTCCAGAAAGAAGAAGTTCCCGACTTGTGATAATCTGAGGCACCTGGTAGGTCTAATTTCAGATCTTGGGGTCCACCTTCCATATACTAGCCACAGGATTGGTACTGAGGCCTGCAGTCCCAATAAACATTAAAACAAACTTAATATTATTCCAAAACAATACCAACACTCCAATGTCAATGCCCATGGTGGCATTAGGCTTAAATGTTACTGTATCTCACCACATCCCCTTTCTTCAGTCCTCTGGGTTCCTGAAAACTGCTAATTGAGAATGGTGGGGGGGGCATTGTTGTGTTATCTCTGTGTTCCTTGAGGCAGCAAACATCTTCCTCAAAGAAACCACAGAGCCTCAGAAACCCACTATCTTTGCCAAAACATGCGTCCAGTTTACATTAAACCCTTTGCTCTGTTTGAAACATCAAGATCCAGGTTAATTTCACTGCTTACCTCAGAATAGTAGATAGGGACCTGCTTTACATTTATGTAACAGAAATTGCGATTAAGTTGGTTTTCTTAGAATAAAGGCACATTCAGCCTCAAAGGTAAATTCAGGCCTCTTCTTTTAGAGAAACTGAACAGCTGGAAGCTTTGAAATGAGTGTTTTTGTACTTCTGCTCATCAAGGTTTTTTTTTTAAAGAAACTCTCAGGTCTGGGCACACCTCTTTCTGTGCTTAAATTAAGTCTTTGAGAGGCATTGAGGGTGCCATCCAGAATCAGAGAAGCCTGGTGTTGTAGTTGGGCTCCAAGCTGGCTTGGTACATCTGAGTCCTTCAGTTCGTTGTCTGGGATCATCGTAAGCAGAGGCAAATTGATTCCCTGTCCAAATGTGCTTTAGACAGACCTAGTTTTGTTTAAGTACAGTATTTTACAGAAGATGTGGGGTTATGTCAGCATGCAGAAGGGTGCAGAGTGGTATTATGGAAAGGGGCAATTGTAAGAAATGAATCTCACTCATAGAGAACTTATAAGATAGATGGAGACATAAACATAGAGATAAAAACTTGAATAAAATAGTTTTATATACTTACTGCCAAGTGAGATAAATGGAGAATGACATGTCATATAAAAATTTAGAGGAGAGATTGATTAATTCCTGTGGTTTTATGTATCTAAATTTTAAATATATTAAAGTTTGAGAAATCATGGGCTTGGTTAGAGAAGTATATCCATCACTTATATTATTACAAACCAGTAG
Source organism: Crocuta crocuta (assembly GCF_008692635.1). Taxonomy (NCBI): domain Eukaryota; kingdom Metazoa; phylum Chordata; class Mammalia; order Carnivora; family Hyaenidae; genus Crocuta; species Crocuta crocuta. Next base: position 4,651,855 of record NW_027530502.1, read on the forward strand.
CTTGTATATCAATAGCCTTAGGTATGCCATGTCTTTGTTTTTGTATTTAATACAGATTCAAGCATTATAAAGGAATTAAAGAATTTTATGTATATTTTGGGTTTACTTTTTAATAACAACCAAAAAAAGGATCATGAACAATTATGTAATTCACTTTTACTCATATTAGCATTTTATTTTTTTAAATGTTTATTTTTGAGAGAGAGAGAGAGAATGCATGTATGTGAGTGGGGGAGGGGCAGAGAGAGAGAGAGAGGCAGTGAGAGAATGCCAGGAAGGCCCCATGCCCTCAGCACAGAGTCCGATATTGGGCTTGAACTCCCGAACTGTGCGATCATGACCTGAGCCGAAACCAGGAGTCGGACATGTAACTGACTGAGCCACCCAGCTGCCCCACTCACATTATATTTTCAAACATTTTAAAATCCGGGGACAGATTTTCTATTGAGATCTGACAAAAAGTCTCAAGGTATAGAACAGTTAAAAGATGAGGTACTCTGGATCAAATAGGTTGGGTCTTTCTTCCTGTTGGTCAGGATGATATACATATGCCACCTGCTATAGGAACACCATCTCGGGTTTGTGGCTAGGAGGTTGGTCCCACCATATATGTCAGTCCAACAATAGACTCATTGTGTGCCAGACACCATGCCGGGAGCTGGTGATAGACAAATGAACCATGATTGTTATCTAGATGGCTGGCAAGGATCCGGAGAAATGGGCACCCTCCTACACTGTTGGTGGGAATGTAAACTGGGGCAGCCCCNTATATATATATATATATAAATAAATACAAAAAAAATGAACCATGTACTTTCCTTCGTACAAACTGCAGTCTGATGTAGGGCATATGGGGTCTGACATGGAAATGAATGACTTGGGAAGTCCAGGAAAACTCAGCATTTCAGTCAGTCAGAGAAGAGGAAGGCTCATTACCATTACCTGGACAAGGGAGGGGAGGGCAAGTCGGGGAAGCTGCTGGAGGACTTGGCCAGAGTATAGTTTTGAAGGACATGTAGGAGTTCATCAGCTGAGTTTGGTATTCCAAGCTATGAGACCATGTGGTGCAAAGAAACTGATGTGAAAGTAGATAATTACAGGCAGTTTGGCTACAGCATAAAAAAGAAGCAATGGGAAGAAGCAAGGCTGGAGTTATAGTAAGGGTGTTCTTTGTATTTTGGACATTCAGGATAAAGCCCAGAGAATCCATTAAGCTCTTCAGCAGAGAAGTGACAGATTGGATGGTGTTTTAGTTAATAGTGATGACCAGTAAATTCTGAGTGTTACTATGGACCAAGTGCACTGTGAAGCATTTTCCATGCATTTCTCATGTAATTCACACAAATACCCTGAGTTAGGTATGGTCATTATATCAGGGATCCTAGAGAGGAACAAAGGGCAGCTCAGTTGGAGTGATGGAGGAGAGTCTGGTACAGGCACTATTTATGAAACTGCGGGCAGGATTAAAGATGTGAAACCCCTCTAGGCTAGCAGTAGTGCGGAGCCTTTACCACTACTCCCCCGAGGGATTAAGAGAGAAAATGATTCTGGAGCAAGAGCAGTAGCTTTTCAAGGGAGAACTTAGCCATTGCCATTTACCTGTCAAGCTGGGAATGAACTTAGGGGGTAAGGGGGCATACAGACAGACACACTAATCTTGCTGTTTTCCTTCCCTCTGATCCTCTGATCTTTGATCATTGGGTTTCCCACTGGTCAAACCAAATTTGAAATCTGGGGGCCAAGAATTCTGTAATTACATTAAGGTCAGCTCCTGGGAAGCATAGAAAGTGGATGCTGGGGAGAATGCATCAGGAGAGGTAAATGGACGACATCCATCAGAGTTACTGCGTGGATTTCATGGAGGAAACAGCTGAAACTCAGCTAGGTTAAGCCATTTACCCCAAATCACATAGCATGTATATGGTGATCCCACCTGACCGCAATGGATGGAGCTCTTACACACTACAAAGAAATGCCTCTTCCTCAGACTAGGGAAAACGAATAGGATGGACAAACGGGCTGGCTCCATGACCAGTTAGGAGCTCTTTTGTAGATTCAAGGCCCAGAAGGGCAGGTTTGAGGAACTAAAGTGCCAGTCAACATCAGTGAGGACGGAAAGAAGGAGATGGATTTGATGCAGTGGAGGCTGAGTGGACAGAACTGAGGACCTCAGTTTCTTCCTCATAAGAGGTGAAAACAATGGGATGCCTGAGTCGCTCAGTCAGTTAAGCATCTGACTCTAGATTTTGACTCAGGTCATGATTTCATGATTGTGAGGTTGACATTGGTTGAGTTCCACCTTGTGTGGAGCTTGTGTAAGATTCTTTCTCCCTTATCCCTCTACCTCTGCCCTTCCCCTGCTTTCTCTCTCTCAAAAAAAAGAAAAGATAATATTATAGAAGGTACAGACTGTCTTAGGTCCTTTCCAGCACTAAAGCTCTATGACTTATCTCTGCAGTGATTGTGAAACATATTTATTTCATGGAATTAATGTATCTTTGAAAATATTCCCCAGATGCTCCATATACCCTCTTATAGAGATTTGAAGTTTATTTACTGTAGTAGTGACACCCAACTCCAATTACATGGCAACCAACTTGTCACCAGGTATCACAGAACATGTTTTAGAATCATCAAAATAAAGTCAAAAGGTGCATGTCTCTTAGTAGATGTTTTCTTCTGTCTGTAATCCTATATTGTGTATAGTGTGGATTATATATAACCCCAATATATAACTTGACCTCTGCTCAAATACTATAAAGAGAAAAGAAAAAAACAAATGCACAGGAGAAAATAGTTCACAAAAATTGGGCAGCAACCGTAAAGTAAAAAAATATATATATTCTGTATGATCCAAAACGTTTTTACCTTAAATTGGCTCAATCATTGCCCCATTAATTCAAACTGATTCATTTTTGACACTTATTGCTGTAAACATATGAAAACCTCTCAGTTAAAAAAAAAAACCCATGTCAGTAAGGATACTTCAGAAGAGCCTTTTCTTGTGTCATTACATATCCTACAGATTAGCTTTAACCACATCCACGTTAGAGACTTCTAGGAAGAAAAGGTGGGACCCTCAGAACCCTCCAAGATAAATAGCCCTGCTCACATCACTTTTTTTTTTTTTTTTTTTTTTAAGCTCTTCTTCTCTAAGTTATCACAGTTTCTGGCTAACTGCTCCACTTCTGTGGCTACGGCTTTCTGCCACTTTCCACTTTATTATTTTTTTTAATGTTTATTATTCGTTATAGAAAGACATACAGGGCACAAACAAGGGAGGGTTAGAGAAACAGGGAAACACAGAATCCAAAGTAGGCTCCAGGCTCTGAGCTGTCAGCACAGAGCCTGACTCAGAGCCTGACATTGCGCTCACGAACTGTGAGATCATTAACTGAGCCAAAGTGGGATGCTTAACCGACTGAGCCACCCAGGAGCCCCCATGCCACTTTCCACTTTAAAACAGACAAAGCAGCAGGTGAGAGCTGCTCTCATTCTAGCAATTAGAATCAGAATTCCAGCAATCAGAACTTAACTGAAGGTGTCTGAGCATTTCTCTGAAGTACTTCCTTATCAAAGGTCTCTTTTCCTGGAGGGCCTATTCTGTGATTGTTCTCTCAGGCTTCCTACACAATACTGGCCATTTTCTCTCATTTACTCATATTTTTGGAACCTCTTTCCAGTAAAACTGGTGTGTGTTTTCTCCTCACTTCTCTTTCCTGTCCTCACGCTGCTGCTGTTCCTTTCCCAGCAGGCTGACCTGTCGCCACTCTGGACTTGGGAGTCACTCAGTCTATGCCACTCCATCTAGATGTAGCCCATTCTTTCTGGGGACACAGTGGCACTGGCTGTACTCACATCCTGGTATGGTCACTTATTACTGTGTGACCTGGGGTAAATTGGTTTCCTTTCTGTTAAATTAGGATACTAATAATCATGCTTCCTTCTAGGTTGTTGTAAAGAGTAAATGAGATCATATATCTAAAAACCTAACAGATTGTAACTTCTCATTAAATTCTCATCAGGTTTGCCTCTGTTATAAGCAGTAGCATATTCACTGATTTTTTTTTTTATATCTTAATATTATCATTAGTAAGACCAGGTAAAAACACTGCGTTACTGTCACCCCTGACTTTTACAAAAATTTTAGATGTTTTAGGAAGGAAATGGGAATGATTTTCTCATAAGCCTTCCAGAGGAACACTCACAATAAATTTCTTATTCCCCTTAAAATCTAAAAAAATAATGAGAGTATATATTGTTATTTTAAATGCTATGTATGTGTGATAATATTATCTTTATATATTGCCTTCTAATAAAGCACAAAGGGTACATCTGGCATAAAATCATAATTATTTTTTACCTAACTTGACTTAGTTATAGTTGTGATTATTTAATAATCTTTAACACATACCAGTGCATACACGTATCATTTTTGGGTTATATATTAATACATATATATAAAACCAAATGACCTAATAGTTCTCAGTACTATGTCTTGATTAAAAACTGATATTCTTATGATGAACTTAGTATGTTTTACCTTTAGTTTATTGGGAAAAAAATCAGCATGGATCCAGAGATTCATCAAAATTGCCAATTTAGTCAGATTATGAAATTCATTTTATATATTGTATTGTCATCTAGCATCGGAACAGTAACTATGAGTCTCACAAAATGAGAAGCAGAAGCTAGATTACGGAATGTATGGCACTGAGCTCTGACAGTGATGATCCACTATACAGGAAATAACTTTGCATCCTCTGGTAATGCAGATGCAGTGGGAGAGGATCACTGAGGTGAAATTATTTACTTGAAAGCCTTTTTAAGAACTTGAGCTTATATGATCATCACACATTTAATGAACAAGGTTTTTAGTAATACTTCGTTAGAATCACTGAGTTTTAGTACTTGGATGGACTCAAAGTTGCTTTAGTCTGACCCATGGGTCAGCAGACTTTTTTTTAAAGGACCAGATACTAAATGTAGCCTATGGGTCATAGTTTTTGCAAAATACTCAGCTATGATGTTGAGCACAAAAACAGGAACAGATGACATTGAATGAATGGGTACATCTGTGTTCTGGCAAAATTTATTTACAAAGACAGGTGGCCAGCTTATGGGTGCTTGAGGAATCTGATCTCAGCCCATTTATTTTATACATAACGTAGCAAGAGAGCTTAAGTGACTTAATCAAGGAGACAAAGCTAGTTAGTGTCAGAACCACTATAAAGCACTTAGTTTTTCATTTCATATGTCTTACAATATGCAGGCTAATGCTTGGACAACAATAGTGTATTTCTCATATGGTAGTCAGCCAAAGGATTCTGACTGATTGGTCTTACCATCATCACATCTATTGGTTTCATTTAAAGCAGAATTGCCCAGAGCAGTATATTGTTTTTATCTTCTATATAAAACAGAAAATAAAATTCTCCTGTATGTGAAATTTAATTATTTGAATATTTTCTTTCTTGTTCAGAATGTCTATATTAAAATGGTATGATCATATTTAAAATGAAAGGTAGCTTTGGGTAGTATCTATATTTTAACAATATTTGTTCTTCCAATTCATGAGCATGGAATGTTTTTCATTTATTTGTATCTACTTCAATCTCTTTATAAGCTTTCTATACTTTTCAGTATATAGATACTACCCAAAACAATCTATACATTCAGTGCAATCCCTATCAAAATAACCCCATCATTCTTTGCAGAGGTAGAACAAACAATCCTAAAATTTGTATGGAACCAGAAAAGACCCCAAATAACCAAAGTACTGTTGAAAAAGAAAACCAAAACTGGAGACATCATAATTCCAGACTTCAAACTATATTACAAAGCTGTAATCATCAAGACAGTATGGTACTGGCATAAAAACAGACACATAGATCAATGGAATAGAATAGAGAACCCAGAAATGGACCCAAAACTCAATGGCCGACTAATCTTCAACAAACAGGAAAGAGCATCCAATGGAAAAAAGACAGTCTCTTTAACAAATGGTGCTGGGAAAACTAGACAGCAACATGCAGAAAAATGAACCTCGACCAGTTTCTTATACCTTACACAAAAATAATTCAAAATGGATGAAAGATCTAAATTTGAGATAAGAAACCATTAAAATCCTACAGGAGAAAACAGACAGCAACCTCTGACCTCGGCCACAGAAACTTCTTACTATACATGTCTTTGAGGTATTTATCCAAAGGATACAAAAATGCTGTTTTCAAGGGACAAATACACCCTAATGTTTATTGTAGCGCCGTCAATAATAGCCAGATTATGGAAAGAGCTCAAATGTCTATCGACTGTTGAATAGACAAAGAACATGTGATACATAAAAATATATGCAATTGAATACTACTGGATGATCAAAAAAATGAAATCTTGCTATTTTCAACAACGTGGATGGAACTAATGTATTATTCTAAGTGAAATAAGTCAGAGAAAGATATATGATTTCACTCATATGTGGAATTTAAGAAACACAGCAGATGAACATAGGGGAAGATAAAATGAGATAAAAACAGAGAGGGAGGTAAACCATAAGAGACTCTTAAATACAGAGAATAAACTGAGGTTCCTGGAGTGGAGATGGGTAGGGGATTGTGTTAAATGGGCGGTGGGCATTAAGGAGAGCACTTAGATAGGGATTCGCGCTGGGTGTCATATTGAGAGATGAATCACTGGGTTCTGTTCCTGAAACCAAGGTTACATTGTATGTTAACTAACTTAAATAAAAATTAAAAAAAAAAAAATGGGGAGCCTGGGTGGCTTAGTCGGTTAAGCGTCCGACTTTCGCTTAAGTCATGATCTCGCGGTTCGNGATAGCAATTAGGCATAATTCATTAGCTTTAAAAATTCAAAGATAATTAAATAAAATCAGATTAAAATAAAATGCTGCATTAACATGCTGCATTAACATGTTAAATGGCTTCTGGACTTAATTTCATTTTATTAGAATTTATTTTCAAAGATTACTCCTATTCAGTTGAAAAACTCTAACAGATGCCAATCAAAACATTCTTAAGGGATTTTGGAATCCTGCAAAGACTAGCTTCTGTTAAAATAGAAATCTGGACAGAAAGGAAAACAAAGATATATCATCAAAGAAAGGAAAAGGATATTATAATTGTAATCTCAAAACTTTCTTTCCACTTTAAATAATACCAGGTGATATTAAATGTTTGCAAATAACCTCAAATACCCACATTTTGTGCTTCTTATGATGGCAAAAATGAGCAAGGGGATTGGAGGATGTCCACCTTTCATAGTGCTTATAGGGGAAGATTGGGCTTTGAAATCTTTTATTATGTGTTTCATTGAAGAGTATTCCAAACAAATTGCAACTTTCAATTAAATTATTTCAACAAATGTAGGGGTTTTTTATTGTCTAGAAAGTGTTTTGAAATTGATAATGGACAGACTTGCAGTTAGTGTAACAACCCAGCAAAAGATGAGGAGGACCTAAGAAGGAGGAAGAAGAAAAGGGAAATTCTAACGTAAAATCCACTGAATTCTGTAATTTTGTAAATGAAAGGAGCCTATGATGAAACAAGCCTTCTGGCTTTGGTGAATAATTGACGGTGATGTTCAGTGGTGAATTCTAGAACACGAGGGGAGATACCATTGGTGGGACATTGGAGACAGGAAAAATATTTGTGATACCTATGTAAGATCTAAGTGGACTTCTTTACATAAAGATATAAAGTTTTAGGGGAAGATTGATGCTAGAGATATTTATTTGGGATCATTAGCATATAGACAGTAACTGAAGCCTGAGGGTAACTAAGGTCACCCCGGAAAACTTGTCAGGTGCAGAGGAAGGAGGTTAAAGCCAGAACTCTGGAGAACACCAGAAGAAAGTACTTTTTTATTTTATTTTATATGATGGTTGTTTATTGTTACATTCTAAGAGCAGCAGTATAGAAGTTTCAGACTGCTTTAGCACATCATAAGGTATTAATATAAATCCTCTAGGAGGGAGGGTAATCCATTAAAAATTTATATGAGAAAGGAAGTTTCTGACCAGTTTCCAGGACTGAGGAATAGAAAACAACATATATAAAAGCTTTTCTCTGTCCTTACTCTGTGGACTGGCACATGGAATAGAGAAGTCTTTCCCTTTACAGCCTAACTGCCAGATGGTAAAAAAAAGTATCCAACTATTCACGTCTGTTTGGAATCAAGTCATGAAGAAAGGAGCTGCTGTCCTACGAATAATAGATTTTGTGATTAAGAGCAAGACCCTCTTTTTCTGATTGTTTAGTTTGGGGAATGAGTTATGTTGAGAGAGACGTATAGGAGTTGCTCTGATATAAAAACAAAACTACTGACAAGCACAGAACAGTGGCACATCCTCTGGGAAATGGTGCAAGCTATGCTTTTATAACATGTTTCAACTGATTTTTGAAAGTCCATCTAGCTTTTGCCGTTATTCTAAATAATTAGAAACAAGTCATTGTTGCCAGTTATTTCTCAATTCCTTGGTCAAAGAGTTGAGCAGAGACATGGCAATTAACATCCTTGTACCCCTATTCTAGATTTAGCAGTTTTCTTCATAGAATTAGAGGTTACTCAATCCTTGTCCAATTATACTGCCTGCACAAGGGATGCACTGAAATCTGTACATAGAATATAACATCTAATGTATATCTGTGTACAGCTAAAAGAATTTTTTGTAATCATTCTTGGAACGTAAAACAGTTTCCTAGTGAAATGCATTTACTTTTGGACTCATGGCGTATTCCCTGCAATTGGCAGTAGGGACTTGTGGTTGGGTCATGTTGAGTACCTGTACAGTATCTTTATACCTATGCCTAGTGAGGAACTGGATACCCTCAGATCTGAAACCTATGGACAAATGTGAGCTGCAGATAAAATCTTGTGAGAAATCACCTGGAGATGATGTTATAACATGGCATTAGCCACAGTTACCTTCATACATTTAAGAAAGCATTGGTTTGACTATGTAACTGTAGACAAAACAAGCAGTTAAGGGCATATGGGGGAAAGATCCCAGACAGAGAACAAGACACTCTTGTTAACTTTTCTCTATCTGAAAAGTCAAATGAGTAAATTTAAAAGGGAGTGGCCAACAAGGTCCACTGCAGATAAGGTCAGATGAGTGTCTATTGGTTGATACTGAACAACTGGTTTGTTTGCCACAAATGTTGGAAGCATCGTCACATGATTTATTCATGTCCGTCCCAGAAAGGAGAACGAGGCTCAGGGTGGCGGCAGATGTTGGATAATCATAGAGATGTAAAGGAATTCTTTCGTTGGGTAGGACATTAAATGCAAAGCTTCTTCACTCTTCCGGAAATCTAAGATTCTTCTGTGCTAGGTAGTATTTAAGATTGCCTAACTTTGGATAATGGACAATAGGACTTAAATAACAGGATTTTCTTTTTACTCCACCCTAGGGTTTTTCATGAGTTAGAAATGGTAACATCTTAAAGTGGGATGCTATGAATTGTTATGTAAACCATTTTAGATGCCCCCTTTCTGATGCACATTCTCAAAGTGGCAGTGTGCAAATAACATGTACTCATCTGTTTAGCATTTCACTTTTCTTTTTGACTCTTAATTCAAACTAAACATTAATATAAAAAGTTTTGAAAATAACCCATGAACTTCATCCTTTTTAAAGGTAGTGTAGCTCTCTTCCTGTAGTGTAACCATAGCAACTGACAAGGAACAGGGAAAGAAAGCTTTCACACATGCTGTGCTAATTAATCCTGTCCTACAGTCTTCCTTCAGCTGGAGGATGTGGTTTAATAAATTCTGCATGAGTAAGCGTGTTTTGATTCATGACTGTAAGTACATAGCAATATCTTTACCAAAAATATGTATTAACAATGTAGTTATATATTCCTACTTCAAGGTATACTTTTTTTTATTCATTGTTTTAATAATTTGCTCCCTCCCTGAAAAACTTCGGGATTTACTTATCTTTTTAACTGAACAGACATATTTTTAGGGTTAAAGCCTTTTGTTTATCAATATACAGGACACCTTCTACAGGAAAATGTCTTAATTGACTATATCAGAGTGAGATGATAGAAAAGTTTTTCTCAAGCAGTGCAGAAGAGTGTATCTTAAAAATAGAGTAGCATTCTTCAATATGACACATTAACATGCAAACCATTTTAAGAAACTATCTTAATACATTGAAAAGTTAGATACTGCAAATTCATTGTCACTCCTTATTTGGGAAGTTATGTGACCCATGTGAATGGTGTTTGGGTAGTCCTTGACCTAATAAACATGTGGAAAGGAGGACAATAATGGAAACAAAGAATTTTTTCATTTTATATTTTTCAGACATATTTAACCAGTTTTACAAACTTATATTCAGAGTGAACATAATGGACCTGAAATTGCATAGGTTATTTTGAGGTTTTTGTTCTCTCTTTGAAATGGGAAATATCACAATTTTCTATAACTAGCCTGGTCTTCTGAGCTGTCAAAGAGTAGCTCAGATTTTTTCATTCCCCTATCCCTCTAGCCTAGCTTTCTGTCAACAGGGCCTCAGAAAAACCAAGGGAATCCAGCCTGAATGTTTTTGGCATCCCAGTTCATTTGACAAGAGCACATGGAACGAGTCAAAACCTATTTCAGGACTTGTACGTAGCTCTTTGGTGTGTGTATACATGCTAATTTGAGGAACTAAATCTAATGATGGGATTATTAAATTTTAGAAACACTTTACCATCCTGATTGTCCTATGTGTCGTTCAGTTTTACATGAATTGAGATAGATCAAACTTTGCAGAAAAAAGAAGTAGAGGTTATTATGGAAAACTGTTATTAAAAATAGTTCCATTCATGTTTAGAAAAGTTGGGGCCCATATATAAATATGTGTGTTTGTGTATTAGTTTACACATTTTGATATGGGATACTTACAAATATGAACCAATTTATAATATACTAGTTTATTGTAAAACCTGTGTTATAGAAAAACTTGAGTTACTGTGACCGGAGTTGAATTAATTGGAAATTGTTTCATCAGCTGTCCTCTTAATTTTAACATTTTCATATAATACAGTAAAGGGACTTTCAAGTAATTAATAAATAGGAAAAAATCATGTTCCTAAGTACTACATAAAAATTTAAATAGAACATTGAAATGAATCTTTTATGGTACATTTATTGTAAAAATCATATATATGCTTTGAGCACTGATAATGCTTTTCAATTGTCATTAATGAATGTACTCAGATAGAAAGCTATCACACAGATTTTGTTTTCTTTTAAAGAAGACCATTTATAGATTTTGTGGTTTTTAAAAGGGATTATATATTTATTGTAGAAAACTTGGGGAAAATTTTTGAGAAGAATATATTAAGTGAAGAACAAAACTGAATAATCCTATTTTCCAGAGCTAACCACTGAAAACACTCAAATATTTTCTGCCTTTTTTTTCTATGCTAAAGCCCTTATGGTTATGAAGTCAAAATGTACATAATATAGCACAACATATTACTGTGACCATTTTCTCCATTTTTAAATTCTTAGAAAACATTTTAATTTATTATATGGTATCTCGTCATTCTAATGTTTCATATTTAACTGTTCCTTTATAATTATTTATTTAGGTGGTTTTCAAATGAGCTTCCTGAATAAACATTTCCCAGGGAGTGTTTAATCGAACACTGAAAGAAAAAGAAGTTTTGGAAAAGCTGTTTGAGAAAAGCATCATATTCTCTTCTTTCAGATTCACAATACACATTAGCATAATTAAAAGCATTGAGAAGTCATACAACTTGAAGACCTGTTTTAACTTGTTAAGCCATCTTTTCCCAAAATGATTTGACCTTGGAATCTTTTTTCATAATACTTGCAATTCTCAGAACTAGAATTCCATAGAACATTCTTTGGAAAGTCCAGGAGATTTCTAAGCTTCTGTGTAATATATCTAATCATTTATAATCATTTGTTTACTCCCCTGAGATTATATCAGATTTATGATGCTTTAGTAGGAAAAATAATTGATTTATCGATTAGTAGCATTATTTGAAACAGGTAAAACATAATATACTTTCCCCAGCCTTTCTAGTAATCTTGACATTGCATTTGTGATTCTGTATTACAATGTCATTTTTGACCTTTTAAAACTGTGAACATTCAAATTTAAATTCCCTTTTTCTATTAGTGCCTATTAAACTTCTTTATGCTTCCTGTATTCCACAGGTCTTGCAAGAGCAAAATCTGTCCCTAGCCACACATACTCCAATGAAGTGGTTACCTTGTGGTACAGACCTCCAGATGTCCTCCTGGGATCGACGGAATATTCCACCTGCCTTGACATGTGGTGAGAAATGGAAGATTTACTCTAGCTAATCTCTCTGTAATGCCTGGTCTGGGCCATGCCCAGACAAACATTCTAACAGTTTGAATGAAGATTAATGGTGCAGCAGTGTTTGCCTGTGTGTGGCAGTATTGCTGGATTTTTTTTTAAGGGATGATTGAGAATGTTCTCTAATCAGAGGCTCTCTTGCACATGACATCTGGTAATGGTTCTTGATGGACAGGGGCGGAAGTATTTTACTGTCAGGACAATGATTTTTCTACCTAAGGGTCTCAATTTGTAGCTCTGTTTTATAACAAGGAGGTATATACCTCCAAACAGCAGTACGGGTTGGGAGTAGTAGGAAACATGTTTAAATTCAACAACAAAGCTCAAATTAAGTGATCTGAAAATTTTGGTGGAACTGTTAGGCACAAAATTTTGTGCAGTAAACTCTTGAAAGCTGGGTACAAATAACCCAAAAGGAAATAAAACAATTACTTTTTAAAAATATCACAGTAAGTTTAATTTCAATAGAGTCTCAGTTTTACATGGAGGTTTAACAAAACTTAAAAACCTGTTTAGGAAGCCCAAGACTAACAAGTTTTAATGGATAGTTATTATTAATTATAAAGTATAATGAGTTCCCAATCCAGTGTGATCTAAATCAAATAATCAAATAAGGGAATATTCTTTTTTTTAATGTTTTATTTATTTATGTGAGAGAGAGAGAGAGAGAGCGAGCATGAGCAAGAGAGGGTAAGAGAGAGAGGGAGACAGAGAATCCGAAGCAGGCTCCAGGCTCTGAGCAGTCAGCACAGAGCCCAACGTGGGGCTCAAACTCACGAACCGTGAGATCATGACCTGAGCTGAAGTCAGACACTTAACCAACTGAGCCACCCAGGCACCCCATGGGAATATTCTTTTTTTTTTTAAGTTTATTTATTTATTTATTTTGAGAGAAAGCATGAGCAGGGGGTGGGGGGGGGAGAGAGAGAGAGAGAGAGAGAGAGAAAGAATCCCAAACAGGCTCCACACTCTCAGCCTAGAGCTGACGAAGGACTCGATCCCATGAATCATGAGATCATGACCTGAGCTGAAACCAGGAGCTGGATGCTTAATCGACTGAGCCACCCAGGCACCCTGGGAATAATCTTATTTTTAGTACTCAGAAAAGGCTTCCTAGTGACTTGAAAATGTCCTCTATTAGTAGAAAAATCTCTTTTCTAGACTCACAGTTGGGTTCAAAGTAAAACAATTCACAAAGCACTTGTGCTGTTTTATCATAGAGATCATCTTCCATGAATGATTATGCCCCCACATACAGAATTCAGCTACAGGTCCTTATAATGTTTATGACCTCAATAAAACTTCCGCATGTGTTATTTATCTTCTTGCCATGCACTTCACTGTTCTTCCCTCAGTAATCTTGGCTTTCAGTAAGTTAGACTGCCTGGCTTCTTTTCTGATGTTTTTGATCCAAACATTTTACAGTGAGAAAACAATCAAGTTTCTTGTGATTTAGGGCACAGTGTAGATTTTCTTAATTTAGGTTCCAGCAAATCCATCCCCCCAACCCCCTGCAGAAACAGGATATCAAGATCTGTGAAGCCATTGAAAATATATGCAACATTTTGCGTACACATGGATATATTTATTTTTATGGGGTGTAGATCTGCAGCTTTCAATAGAGCAATAAAAGAATCTAGGTCATCAGACCGCCTAAAATCTATTATCATAAACTTTATAATGCCTTATAATAAATCTAATACCATTGTTATGCATATTCCAAAACCCAGAGAATAAAGGTGACCATTTATCACTAAGGAGCTGAGCTAATTCATTTTTTCATCACAATAATTTTTTTTGACAGTTGTTTACACAATTATTTTTTCCCCCACGGCTAGGCCGGGGTTTGGGCAAAATACATACTTTGATTGTTAGTGGTAGTGGAGGAAAAGGTTGGAAATAAAGGTCGATTAATACATCAGGATATCAGTTACTAACTTTCTCATTCCCTTCCTCCTTCTTGCCTCACATTTGGGAGTTGGATATATAAGTAAGCTTTGGTTGATATTCTTAAGTTACAGAGTATTTTTCTCTCTTTCAAATATGAATATTCTAAGTTGTCTTTCAGTGAGGTCAGTTAAGGACTCTACTAATAGAACACAGTTTGGAAATATTTGTGGCTTGGGGCCAGTCTTGTCTTAGTGCTTGGCAGTTCAGTTAAGTCTCTACCCTCATAAATGGAAGAGCTGTTTTTTATACACTGGTGGCTAATTTTTTCCAAACCTTTAAAAGTGCTCTTTAACATACAAAGACCACATGGATCATGACTTGCTAATGTGTCTGTTTCTGATATGTAGTATTTGACTTCTAGTCTGTGCCCCAACCTGGGGCGGCACCCACCCTTTTTTTCTTTCACGTGTGTCTGCATGTGCATGTGTTCATCCTCGTGAGGAAGGCTTGGGTGCTTTCTACTAATTTGCTTTAAACAGAGACATAATGAAGCATAAGAAGAAGACTGTTATTTAAGTGGAAGGGAGGAAAACTGATACAAAGTAGAAGACCCCAAATGCCCTTTTGTCTGCATGCCAAGATTATTCATTGCCAAAACCAAATAGTAAATGTGTTGTATTTGAGCAGCTCCCATGCTTATTGGCTTTTCATTTTCAAGCCCTAAAATCAGAGCTGTGTCTATGCTATGCCTGTCATTCTGACTCTGATTTCATGCCAAGCCATTTTCTAAAAGCCATTTTGTTATTATCCTGTAAGCCCAATAAAGTGTGTATATTTTTCCAGTTAAAGAGAAGTTCACAGGGCACTGATTTTTGCATAATCAATGCCATCGATGCCGGGTAGTCACAGACCTGGAAATGGGACTGTAATTGAGTCATGGCTCAGCTGCGCCAAAGAGAAGTGCAAATATGAATTCGTGAACAATAGCGGGGAGGCAGGTGGTAGTGGGTTCAGGCGATTTTTCCAGTTCATTTACCATCCTGGGGCAGTAGGGCAGTAACTAAAAACTAACGATCCCTACACAGTGTTACATTTTCCAGTTTTCTGTTTAAATAGCTGCAGGCAATAAAAATATTAATGAAGACACTTACGCATTAACATTGTCAGCAAGTGACAGAAAATCAGAGCTCGCCATGTTATGATTTACTGCTCTAAGTCTCCAGCACTGTGGTAAGGTATAAATATACTGTGCAATTCCATAACTAAGCAGGAAATACAGGTTTTGATACCTTTATCTCCCTCCATGAAGGAGGATTTAGGCAGAGGAATCAAACTAGACATTGTCTCATATATAACTTGTCTTAATTCTTGGATTTTATCACTCTTTGAAAGTCAAGGCATAGGAAATCATCCTTAAGCTTCTAAACCATAAAACACATTATGAGAATTGCAAATGTGAAAAGCAGCTTATCTGTGTAGTTCCTCCACTGTCAGGGAGTTCTGCTGTAGCCGTCGAGGTCATTGCTCTACATAAGCTTTCTGTTTCTTTATAGAAGCTCATAAATATGTTTAGATTGGCCTTTGTTTTCTAAAGTGGAAGGTCACCTGGGATTATTTAAAGGGATTAATTTTTTTTTNACTAAGCCACCCAGGCGCCCCTAAAGGGATTAATTTTTAACAAAAGGTGACTAATGTAGCTAACAAGTAATCGTATCTCAGCCATATCCCAGTTCTTCTGGGGGCCACAATATGTAGTGGCTCTACCTTGTGGAGTTCGTGACAGTGGATCTCAACATGAGGTGTGAAGAAGGAGAGCCTGCCATTCTCTTCCCGTCATCATCTTTTTAAAAGCTAATTAACATATTAACTATGCTTGTCAAAATGTGGGGCAAATCATTTATAAATAAGGCTGTCAAATGTAATGAGATTGCATAATAAATCACCCTTTTCTCTACTCCATCTCTGATTTAAGATTAAAATTAATTTA
The DNA here is from genome assembly GCF_008692635.1 of Crocuta crocuta. Classification (NCBI taxonomy): domain Eukaryota; kingdom Metazoa; phylum Chordata; class Mammalia; order Carnivora; family Hyaenidae; genus Crocuta; species Crocuta crocuta. Next base: position 4,668,096 of record NW_027530502.1, read on the forward strand.
TTTAACATTGTAGCAGCTGGGTGGTTAGAAAAAAACTCCTATACCACCCTTGATATATAGAAATATGTCTGCTTCCAAATTGATTTTGCATATGTCAGAAAAGGAGTTGCCTATTTATTGAATATTATAAGGCCATTTAGCTTTGCTTTTTTTTTTTTTTTAATAGTTTATTGTCAAATTAGTTTCCACATAACACTCAGTGCTCATCCCCACAAGTGTCCTCCTCCATGCCCATCCCCCCTCCCCCCCACATCCATCAGTCCTCAGTTTTTGTCAGCATTCAAGAGTCTCTCATGGTTTGCCTCTCTCCCTTTCCCCCACCATTTCNCCCAGTGAAGAAATGGGCAGAAGATATGAACAGACACTTCTCCAAAGAGGACATCCAGATGGCCAACAGACACATGAAACGATGTTTAGCTTTACTTTTTATGAAATAAGTCTAATCACCATACATAGTGGCAACATACAGAGTTCTGTCATTCTTAATGATCACTTTGAACCAAGGAAATTTATGTAATAAAATAAGATTTCCTAGGACTCAGTGTTTTAAGATAGAATCATAAATGAATTCTCTGGTAGCCCCCACCCTGAAAATAAATTTGTTCTATATGAGGTCCTGTCTTGAGTAATTGGGTGATAGTAGTAATAGTAATCAAGTCTTAATAATAATAAAATAATAGTAAAAATAATAGATACTTTATTGGACACAAACTGTATTCTAAATTTGTCTAATGCATTTTACCTACTGCAGCATGATACAGTAGAAGAAAACAAAACACAGAGAGACTAAATAAGATAGTAGAGGTCATTTAATTAGTAAATAGAGAAAACATGCAAACTTAGGGCTAACTTACTGCAAAGCCCTTTCTTTCTACAACATATTAAATCATCTCTTAAAATGATTTATAAGAAATTGGTTTTTACTTTACTAGTAACGTGATTCTAAAATTCCAGCACATTAAATTCCATTTTTATAATTTAAGTTATGCTCTGAGTCATTTTGGATCCTTTACTTGCTTTAAATAAAGTAGGTGGCTTTCAGTGTCACTCAGCAGGCTTGTGGACTGCCTTTCTCCCCTCATGTCAGTGTTCCATATCATGTAGTTTTATTCAAGGAGAAATTTCTTTGAAATAAACTTACAATGTGAATCACTGAATTGAATACATTTTCATGAGACCAATATCTGTGTTGGCATGTATTTTCCCAACTCTTAACTATTACTCATTTACTACTTCTGCTAAAATGAATGAGTCCATTTCTAAAAGAATGGTAGTAAGAATGAGAATTGCACTTCAGGAGCTATATAAAGTCATCTGTCTGTCAGCATTATTTACACATTTTCTTATTAATCAGTTCATAAGACCAAGGAGAGTTCAAATTAATCACTGTCAAAAGTAACAACTCTTTAAAAGCTCTTGAGAGCTGTTTAAATAATACATGATCCAAGTGACTCATTGGTATAGCCTCTGACAATGCAATAGAATATAACAAAAGCACAGGGCATCCTCAGACAGGCATCTGGGTGGTTGAAAGTTGAGCTTATGGGGCCACCATGGTTTCTGAGCCCATTTCTACTACTGAAGTCCCCTAAAATTAGAAATAATGTGTAGAATATCATCCTTACCAGGATACTTTTGAAAGTTAATAGTTATTCTGCTAGGGCAATGGGTGTAAAACAGATTTAACTGGGACTAAAGCAGTAATTGGCCAAATACTAGTTGTCAGAAAAGCCTTAATGTATTTGAGTGCTTAATTCAAACCCAAGGACTGCTGGCTACAAACTCGAGATTCCTAGCAGAAAACTTCTATTACATAGCTTAATAACGAACTCTCTACAAAAGTACAATTCTCTTAGATTATTATGGCATTATAGAGTGGCTACCAAAGTGTTGAATTAGCTGTGGCTCTGGAGTGCAGAAGGAGTCTTTTTTTTTTTTTTTTCTATCAAAAGCTTAGCATAGTTATGATTTTTACATCCCATATTGTTCATCAGTGTGTGCTTGTGAGAGAAACAGTGTGTGTTTTTAATAGATATGTTTGGTCATTTATTATTGATAACTTAGCTAAATAATAATATATAAAATGAGGCATTAATATGTAGTCTTCAGTACTAAATATTTTAAAAACAAATTAAAACTTCTCTATCAAAGTTGGCACAGTAACTGGCTACCCAAAAACTGATTTTTGGATGAGTTTTGAATAGCCAGTCACAATGACTACATTTCACAGTATTGAGAAAGCCCTGGGTATATTCAACTGCTTCATTGGTTTGTGGGAGTTGCAAGAGGTAGTTGAATGTGAAATTCTTTGGGAAATATGACTCCACAAATGCTAAGAATAGTTTCCTTGTCATCTCTTAATATGTTAATTAGCTAACTCAGATATATTACATTTCTATTGAAGTATAGCATTCAACTGCTACAGGACATATCAAAGAAATGGAAGATGCTATATTTGGTTTTAGGGAGATTAACATACTGTGTCTTGAGAATTAGAAATTTTGGTCTATGATGTTCTCATCTTACTTTCGTGCGCGCGTGCGTGTGTGTGTGTGTGTGTGTGTGTGTAATTTGAAAATACATAAATTAAGTCCTCCAAATTTAGAGAACATTGGCTATACACTAGCACCTTTTATGTTTTAATTTTTGTTTTTATTCATGGAGAAATCAGAAATCAGTTCCTTAATCATGTAACTAACAGTGGTTTGCTGTGTAAAGGAGAGGCAAAGTTGTAGTAGAAAACACATTAAAAGTCTAAATTAAGTTCTGTCTCTGCCACTCCTTAAATGTGATTTTGGTTGACTAAATCCCTTAACTGCCCTTCAGTTTCAAAATCAAAAAAACTATTTCAGGTATAACTAATAGCCACCACAACAGTAATAATAGCAGAAACAGTAATGTCCTGCCTCAACCATTCTTAACCCTCTTCTCTTATTTCCCAGAAGGAAATGCTTTCAACTCTTTTCATATCTACCTCCATATGTCTTAAAAAATATTTAAACTTTATATTTATATTGCTATTTCTTGGTTTATTATTTTAGATATTATCTACTAAGTAGTGGTTACGGTAGATGAAGATTTAATTTTCTTCTATCATCATTACTCCACTCCACTTTCACATTATGCTCCCCTAAAGAATCTGTATCATATTTTGACATATTAATATGTAAATATTATTCATGGTAAGTCAAGTAGTATCCATGATTATGTAGTCTTCTTGTGTAACCTTTTGTTTTTCTTGGACTTGATAATTGTCTCTGATTTTTATTAGCTTAGTTGTCTTTGTTCCTATTATTCATTATTTATAGGTGCAAAGTATTTGTCAATTACATATGAAAAATATTTTCAAAGTGCTCAATCGCATCATCAAATTTTTAGTCCCATTTAATTTTCTTGACACCCCCCTCCCTCAACTTTATTAAAATGTTCCTCTCAGCTCTCTTGATTCCTTGCATTAGCAGAGCTGAGTATCTGTCATGTTGTGACTTCCATTTGCTCCTCTACTATTATTATAGGTCCCAAGATAGTTATTTATTTCTCTCCAAATCTCTTCTCTATCCGTTTGTGCCCTGCCCTATGTCCTACACAGCTAACCCCTATGGAGTACATCCTCCAAGCTGTCTTAGCTACTGGTTTCCAGTTTGGTTCAGGTAAAGGACAGAGAGGAGAAGTAGACTGAATATTCTTCCCTAATTATCTTCTCTAGTCCATATTTCTGGAAATGACTAACTATAACTTTTGTGTGTAAGCCGTTCTTCCATGACTCTAGTTGTCAATAGCTTCCAGTAATACTTGACCTTTTTAATTCTAGGGAGAATAATGGCTGTTAGTTCTAAAGCAGGTAATGGCTTCCTACTATTGCTAGCCTCTTAGTGTTTCAATATGTCTTACTGATTCCCTTACACCTCTGTAAGTAATCACCTTATTAAGATCTGCTCTGGGTTAGATTCACTTTCCTTCTAGACCTTTACTGGTTCCAGATTCCCTATTTCCTGGACTCCATTCTTTCATCAAAAAGAATCCATTAGAGATACAATTTTCAAATTCTGAGTTTTCTGAAAATATCTTTATTCCACTCTCATACATGATTGATTTTAAACTTTGGCTGCATATGTAATTAGTTTTTCTCCCCCTCAGAATTTTGAAAGCGTTGCTTAATTTCTTTAGAGCTTCTACTATTGTTACTGAGATATCTGATTCTATTCTTACTAGCAGTCATTTGTATGCCCCCTCATACTTTTTCTCTAGAAAATATAAGACTCTTCTCTCTATTCCTGGTATACTGAAATTTCATGATAATGTGCTTTGGTTGTTTCTTTCGACTGGTGCTGGGTAGATTCTCTTCAATAGAAAGACATACGTGTTTTAGTTCTAGTTTTTGTTTTCAGTTTAGTTTTAGTTTTTAGTTTAGAAGAAGCTCTTAATTTTTAAAAATTTGTTTCCTTCCATATTCTGTCTTCACTCTTTGGAAAATTTACAGTAGTTTGGTATTGAAGCTCCTAACTTAATCCAAAATTTAAAAAAATATATTTTCTCTCTTACTTTACAACTTTTTAAAAATATTTATTTGTTTTGGGGAGAGCACAAGTAGGGGAGGGTCACAGAGAGGGAGACACTGGCTCCAAAGCCAACTCTGCACTGACAAGCTGACAGCAGCGAGCCTGATTTGGGACTTGACCTCATGAACTACAAGATCATGACCTGAGCTGAAGTCATATGCTCAACCAACTGAATCACTCAGGTGCCCCTTATTTCACAACTTTTTATCTTCTAAACCTGTTTTTTCTTTAAAATTTCAGTTACCATACATATAAGTACTCACTTCCTTTTTCTCTAGTTTCTATTGGAAGCTCTCATCAAATACTGTGTTAGGGGAGGGAGAATCCTGGGCTGTCCATTCACTTTTATAAATGAGGCACTATAAATCTATATACCTAGGGGGCACCAATTAACTGGTCAGTTTATTATGTATCGTTCAGTGAAAAAGCTAAACTTATCATTGGGAGATCCACAAGTGTCAATGTTTGAAATCCTAGCCTTTGTTCTTCCTCAGATGCTGATTCCTGGCATCTGACATCCTTAAGGCAAGACAGGCGATGGTTACAGAGACCAGTAAACCTATTTTTCACTTAGTTTCTCTTTTTTCAGCTCTGTGCCTCACCCTGATCTCTTTTATTCTCAATTTGAGGCCTTCTGGATTTAATTTTTCCAGAGAATAAACACCCAGATGGTCAGAGAAGACCTGTACATCAATTGCTTTGTACAGACTTCCAGTTCTCCACTCTACTTCCAGTTGTAGACTCATTTCACACTTTCTGGAATCTGTATCTCCAAGTCCCGAGTTGTCCTAAGTAAATAGTCTGTCAATAACTTGAAGTAGTAACTGCCTACGATCAACTTAGCTTTGCCACATCTTCATCCACATCTTCTAAAAAAATTTTTTTTCTTCTCATCTACTTGTGTTTCCTCATTTATTTATTTTACCTTCTTTAAAATGTATTCCTTAACTGACACTTGGTCACCTTGGTGAAGAGGTCTGCACACATTTTACCACATGTTCTACAGTTGTTGATAATTTAGTATTTGTAGCTTTAACTATGGACAGTTGTCTGCTAAGGCCCATGCCCGGTATAATTTGGTGATTTTGCTTGGACACCGATTTGAGTTGTAGGTGCTATTGAGTGGGAGCCAATCAAACAGCATAGTGTAGGCAGCAGCTTCTTCTTTTTTTTTTTTTTTTAATATTTTTATTTATTTCTAGGAGAAAGAGAGAGAGAGACAGCGTGAGCAGGGGAGGGTCAGAGAGAGAGGGAGACACAGACTCCGAAATAGGCTCCAGGCTCTGAGCTGGCAGTCAGCACAGAGCCCGACATGGGGCTCGAACCCACGAACTGCGAGATCATGACCTAACTGAAAGTCGGACGCTTAACCCACTAAGCCACCCAGGCGCCCCGGCAGCAGCTTCTTGACTGCCAGTATCTTAGTGTGGCAGTGGAAATTTGTCACCCTTACCATTTAACTGTTAGTGAAATCATGATAGCTTTGTTTATGAAAACAAACTTAAAAAGAAATCCCTGTGCTTTTTGATGAGCTAGTGATGACAGGGAATATAACGTGAAGTGATAGTTGTTAAAAAGATGAAAATTTTACATGAATTTAAAGAATTGACTGTAGAAAGCAGTCCTTTGGATCAGTGGCCTGTGTGAATCCAACATAAGCTTGCTATTAAAAAAGCAAAAGCAATTAGTGAAACATTTCCAACAAACGTTTCGTTCAGTATAAGGTTTCTAATCCAATGAAGGTGAAAAGGTAGACTGTTAACTTATGTGTACAGGAAGGACATATTGAATGGAAATCTAATTGGAGGAAAACGAGGAGCTTGTATAAATATCATTGTGTAACTGTAGTTAGTAAAGGGATTTGGATGTCTACTTTATACTGTTCATAGAAAGATGGAAGTGGAGACTTCTATACTGATATGACTTCTGTGAATTAATTCCTCAGGATACTGCACTATCTAGAGTGTACTTTAGTGGCATTCTGCCATGTAAATTAATATAACTAAATTATACTAGTGGACTTCTTGATTTTAGACACTATATTGTGTATTTGAGAAATCTTGATGATTGTGATTTTTTTTTTCTTCAGTTTGTCTACAAATACAGTGTCCTTAGATTCCTATTGGTAAAAGATGTCATTTGGGGATAGAAATGAATAATACAATAATTGGAAAAGAATTAAAGTCAAACTTAACTATAAGTGGCCAAAAACAGCCTGCCAAATTCCATTTAAAAAAATAAACAAAACTTAATCATAGTCTGTGACAGACACTTCGTTTTTTTTTTTCATACTCCAAATGCTTTATTGTGTTGCTGAGATGCTTATAAATACTGAAAAACACCCAGCCTGATCCCAGCAACCATGGCCCGGTGCTGGGATGGGGGACAGGGAGGTAGACTTACTGTTAATGCATGAAGGGCTGAGGCTAGGCAGCTGGTGTTCTGGTCCTCTGCTCTCCATTTCTGTCACCCTTCTGAGGCCAAAGGGAGGTCAGTCAGACCTTGGGTCATCTCCTTCTACTGCCTCCCCTTCTCTTCAGGTTTCCCTAGGGGTGTCTTAAGGGCCCTCCATCCCTGCTAAAAACTCAGCCTATATAGAACCCTTGTAGGTGCCTCTCCTATTCGCTTCCCTACTCTGGTCTCTGAGTGCCTCATCTTCATCCCTTCTGGCTCCAACCAAGGTAGGAGTAGAAGGAAGAGGGCTGGAATGGAGTCTGGCAGGCTGTGCATCAGGGCTTGGAGCACAGGCAGGAGGCAGGGAGGTGGGTTTAGTCCCTTCCTCCCAGCAGGAGATGTGTGAGGTCTTGGGCTGGAGAGGTTGCTGCACATACGCTCAGACGGGCCCATAGCTGAAGCATAGCGTTACTAAAAACAGAATCTGAAGGGCACCTGGGTGGCTCGGTTGGTTGAACTTACTTCGGCTCAGGTCATGATCTTCAGGTTCATGGGTTCGAGACCCATGTTGGGCTCTGTGCTGACAGCTTAGAGCCTGGGGCCTGCTCAGATTCTGTGTCTCCTTCTCTTTCTGTTCCTCCTCTGCTCATGCTCTGTCTCTCACTCTCAAAAATTAAAATAATAAAAGCATTTAAAACAAAAAGAACAGAATTTGAGTAGCTCCTTGTTTTCTTATACACATGAGTTGTTTATCCTTTGCTATGACATTTTATATTTCTCTGTATTTCCATAGAGACAGTAGATTCTAAGAATGGGATGTTTGCATAAGTGCATTTTCTGTAGAGATTGGCAAGGCTTTTCTATTCTTTCTTATTGATAATTCAGTGTTTTTTCCGTGATTACTAGCTTTTACCATGTTTTCTTCTGAAAACAGTATATATTCAGAGCCTACCTAACATAAACTCAACAAATTTTAAAACTTTATTATATTAACTATATAAATTTTCATCTATTTGTCATTTAGTCCTAACATGTTTAGTTTAGAAACTGTTACAGAGATTTAACAGCCCAGTGAAATCAATTCATAATTTTGTTGTATTGTTATTTTACGGCCATTTTTAACTCTTTGTGCGCGCGCGCATACACACACACACACACACACACACACACACAATAAATTGGAGAGGGTGCTTGGTTATGTTGTCCACATTAGCTGGTACAGGGGAAAAGTAAGAAAAACAAAAAAAGCCTCTGGGGTTCTAGGGCAGGCTTCTCCCCATAAAGATCTCCCTTGTGCAAGATGGATCTTTTTATTCATTCATTTATTCATTCAACAAAACCTTACAGAATGCCCAGACTTTCAGGAGTGAAGAAGACATCATCCTTGACCTCAGGCATCATCCACTGGTGCTACCAATTGTGTAGTCTGTGCAGCCACATTCTAGGGCACATCTTCTGGGAATATTCCACAAAATTCACAGACTTCACCCAAAAATGGATGTTTTTGCTTTCAGGCCTTCCTTCTATTATCTAAGATATCAGATGATTGTCAAGTATTTTACTGTCAAATATCATCCGTCCAGTCATATATCTTCATGGTGCCTATTCCAACATTCTTACCCACGGTCCGTTAAAGTCCAGCTATGCCGTGTGATAACTGGAAATAACTATAGCAGCTTAACACTCTGTAAATTGAAGTTCAGAATTCCTCTCATAGAATGATAGAATAATTTACATGAGGTTTCAGCAGTGATTTCTCTTCGTGATATGCAGATATGGTTTCTCTAAAAAGATTTGAATATGTCATTTGCTTTGATCTTTAAGAGAATTACCCATGAACATTTTTTTCCTGATTCCTCATTTCACGTTATTGCAGGAGGATTAATACATTTGCATGGAGAAATCTTATAATTTTCTTGTTCTGCATCAGCTGTCATATAAACAGAAACTAAAGATGTGCAGGGCTTATTAATTTGTTTTCTCTTGTCCTGCCTGGCCTACAGTTATTCCTTTGAGAAGTGCTTTCACTGGTAGCATTTTATTTTATTTTTTTTATTTTTTATTTTTTTAAATGTTTTATTTATTTCTAGGAGAGAGAGAGAGAGAGACAGCATGAGCAGGGGAGGGTCAGAGAGAACGGGAGTCACAGACTGAAACAGGCTCCAGGCTCTGAGCTGGCAGTCAGCACAGAGCCCGACGCGGGGCTCGAACCCACGAACTGCGAGATCATGACCTAAGCGAAAGTCAGATGCTTAACCGACTAAGCCCCCCAGGTGCCCCTCACTGGTAGCATTTTAAATGACTAATCAAATGGGACTTCTCTCTTCCTATATTGTTCCACAGTATAAGAAATAGTATTTTTTTTTTGCTATCCAGTGCAAAATTTGAGTCTTAAATTTTTTTCCTTAAATTAGTCCTCAGTAAGGGTCTTTCCTATTTACATTTTTGTATTAATTGTGACTAGTTTCTCAATGTTCCTAGTCCAAATATTCCCACTTATCTGTATAACCATAGCTGTTGTTTTAAGACTTCATCTTTGATCTTCATGATCTATGGGAGTCTGTTTTGAATATTCAGACATTTTTAAACATTGACAGTGGTCTTATTTACAGTATATAGGCAATGGTTATAGACTTTAGTTTTTAAAGATAGTTTTACTGTTTTCTCTGCTTGCACCTTAATTTTGAAGATTTGATTTTGGGTTTTATTTTTATCCTTGTTAGCATTTGTGTCACCAGTAATGAGAACCAATTTGCCATCTCTGTTCCTTCTTTTTTTAATCTGCCCGGCCCAACCAAATAGGAATGTTGTTCTAACTGGGGAGGCAGACTGGCGTCCTGGAGGGATCACTGGCCCAGGATTCAGTCACAGTTTCAGATTCTGGGACTGAAATGAAGACATTTAAACATGTAGTACAGTTTCCTTACATGTAAAAATCAAGACATTGTCTTAGGCATCATCTAAAGTTCCTCCAGCTTTAAATTTTAGCATTCAAGGAGTGCCTGGATCGCTCAGTCGGTTAAGCATCCAACTTTGGCTCAGGTCATGATCTCACGGTTCATGGGTTCGAGCCCCGCGTCAGGCTCTGTGCTGACAGCTCAGAGCCTGGAGCCTGTTTCAAATTCTGTGTCTCCCTCTCTCTGCCCCTCCCCTACTCATGCTCTGTCTCTCTCTGTCTCAAAAACAAATAAACTCTAAGCAAATACATACATACATACATACATAAATTTTAGCATTCAAGTAAATTGTACTACCGAACAAGAGGTTTCCATGGAGACTGTTGGAATTCCTTCACAGTGACTTACAAATGAAGTTAGGCTTAGATATTTAGGTGAAATTTGGTTTTAGATATTTTGCTGAACTGATTTTTTTCTTGCCTTTCATATAATATTCTAAATCAAGTTTGCTTCTAGTGCAATTTCTTATGTACACTCCTCAGACAGCTTATGCAATTCATTCATTCATTCATTCATTCAATTTAAGGATATTTATTGAACACTTTTTTTCTTTTAAGTAAGCTCCACACCCAGCTGGGGCTTGAACTCACAACCCTGAAATCAAGAGTCGGAAGCTTTACCAACTGAGCCAGGCAGGCCTACCTTTAACAGCAGTTTTGTACCAGACACTGGATCAGGTCCTTAGACTTGCAAAGATAAAAAAGATCCATCCAGTCCCTCAAGGTCAGAAAGGAAGGCAGTGTGAACAACTGTAGCACAGGTGTACAGTTAGTGCAGTGGCAGCTCAGAGGCAAAGGTGATAAACTAATCCTTGGTGGTTAATTGAAGAAAGAGGGGAGGTCAAACAGTGTCACCAAGAGGTAATTACTTGGGCTGACATGTCAAACCTATCTTTCAAAGTTGACAAAACTTTGGGTTGAGGAACACATAGGCCATGCCATGGACAAAAGTATCCCACTGTGGGGTGAAACAGCAGGTATTTGTGGGTAAGGAAGGACAGAGTTTAAGAAGCTGTTGAGAAAATGAAGGAATGAAAGAAGCGGGAAAGTGGTTGGCGACCTGAATGAAGAAATATTTAGGAACAGTTAGGATATGACAACTTGATGATTGAATGAGAGTAATATGGGAAATGCAAGGGTTTCAGATCATTCCTGAATTTCTAGCTCAGGTAACTGGACCAGAAAGCAAAAGTGCAACCATGTGATTAAATATACACACACACTAAAATATATATATAATGAAATGTATATACTAAAATAGATAGGTGATAGATAGATACATAGATGCATATTAAATTATTGTAATGTAAGGAGCATTAATGCCATTGGTGCTTTAAGATGGGTGGGCTTCCTGATCTTCTTCCCAAGTCTTATTTCAGCTATGGATGCTGGTAAGGTGGTTTCCATTTACCTGCCTGGTATCTCCTCCCAAGTCAGCAGCAGATCACCCTGGGCCTTGACTTTTCTGAACTATATTAACTTCCTGTGCTTCATTCTTTACTTTTGTTTAATTTTTGTTCTGATATGCTTAATTTGTAAGTACAACTTTTTAAGATGTTTCATGGTTTGAAAAATAGGTCTTAGAGTTTTCACTTCTATAAAAGATCTATTGTTTTGAATTGAGTGTTTTCCGAGATGGGCTTTTATACACAGTGTAGGGTTTGGTTTGGTTTTGTTTTCATTTCTTGAGAGCCAAGTTCTCCACAGAAGTATTTGACTAAGATATATTGTACCTATCTGTGCCTAATGAACCACTAACCACATAGTAAATGATGAGTGACAGTTTAATCAATTCAGTTCCTTCAGTAGTCACCAAGGGCATGTGAAATGTAATTTTTTAATCTTTCACTTTTCAAATACTGCAAATGCCAATGTGAAAAGATAACATCTGTTATGTGTAATAAATTTTCTTACAAGTTAAAGCAAAAAAATTTCTTTTTAAATTTTGATCTTTTAGAAGCTAGCCTCCTAGGGAACAAAACTCTTTGGTCCATTTTATAAAAACATACATTCCAACAGAGAAAAGTGAGATAAATAAATGGCCACCTTGGTGCATCAAATGGTACTAGCTCTAATTGCATAATGGCATATTTCAGTGAACCATAGCTAAATAAAATTACCTATTAGGTTAATTAATGTGGAACCTGTCTGAGTTAGTATTGCATTCCTGTATGTAAAATTCAGATTGTGTCTAGCATTTAATCTAATTTATTTCACCAGTCTGCTGTTTCTTTGTTGTTCCTTTGGCTGGAACCTGAATACACATTCTGAGAATTAACCTGAATTATAAAATTCCTTTCAACCTAGGTTCCTTTAGATTCGTGTTCCTCAGTTTCTGGTTCTATGACCAGTAGCATCTTCATTGCTTCAGAGGCTTGTTAGAAATGTAGGATCTCAGGCCTCAGCCCAGACCTAGTCCATCAGCATCTTCATTCTACTAAGATCCCCATGTGATTGGCATACACAGTAAAGTGTGAGAAGCAAAGCTTCAGATGCTTTTTTATTGATGAACACATAGGCTTTGAGGAGATTTCTGCTGCCAGTCTAATGTTGGAAGAGAAAAACAAAAGACCTACCTTGCAGTGAGTTATGGTCCTGCTCATCTTTCTTCTTGCCAGAAGCAGCTGACACTGTCTTTATTTACAACCTTCCATCCAAATGTTTGATAATGCAGATCATTCTGAATGGTTCTCAGTGATTCTATGAACATGAGTAGAGGCCTCCTCACTTTCAATTAGGGAAGTCTGTGAAAAGGAACAGGTCTCCTCCAAGGTGATAGGGTCAGCTGGGTGGGCCATTGTCCTCTGTGCATATATTCAAATGCACAGGCTATACTGTGCCATGATCCCTCCAAGCCCTGTGGGTAAGCTTTGCTACTTGAGAATGAAGCTGTCACTATCTGCTTAAAAGTCTCTATCCTAAGGAATCTCAAGTCTTTGCTAATAAACGGATGAGATTAGCAAAAATCTAGGAGAGGTTTTTTTTTTTTTGAGATTCTAATTGCACCATGTAAAATATTAAAGTCTTTCTACATAGTGTGCTGGGACTGAACCAAACTGTTGCCCTGAGAATTAGGGAAGAAGGAGAGCATTGCTGACCAGAATAAGATTAATGCCAAGTAGAAAAATGATAATGTCTGGGTCCGATTTTATACTTCTACATGTGAGATAATCATTTATTGGATTAATTAACATCTTGTAACATTAGTGTCTGCATGGGAAAATTGAGTACACTCCACTTGAAATGCCATGTGTCAAATGCAGATATTATTTGAGGGTAAGAGCGGAGGGATCTTTTTGATCCTTATTTTAGTTGGAAGATACAAAGTTATCCAACAAGACTTTAATGAATAGGTTATATTACAGTGCATCTTAACTGTGCCCAGTTAGGTGCCCAGCCCTATTTTATTCAGGTCTGGGAGGGCTGCTATATTGCCATAACCACTTTGACTCATTTGAACTGTATCTTTAAAAGCAAGAGACCTCTGGTTCTAAGAACGATGACAGTGGCTAATCCATTTATATCTATTATAGTTGTAGGAACTAATATGAGAAGCATGGAGTTAGGAGACCCAACCTGCTCTGAGAGATCAGGAAGCCTTCCCAGAGAAGTGGCAGCAAGATTTACTCTGCCCTCCTGTGATGGAGAAGTTTTTTGCGCTTCTCTGGGAATTCCACTTTTTCTCTGCATTCAGACTCACTGCTATTGCTGCAAATTGAACAGTAGATAAATTTTTCTTCTTGAATTCCTTTCCCACAGAGTGTGTATATCAGTTTTCAAATGGCTTTATATCAAAATTATTCTCTGATTAGTTGCTGCCCAAGTTATTTCAGGTTGAACCTTTCAGGTTGAACCTGTGAAAACTGACATTTCACAGTCTAGCCTGAAGTTTTAGATGGCTCACGCTGCTTCCAAGAAAGAGTTCATCAAAATGCACAGAGGCTCTTTTTTTCTCATATAGTGAAAACTCAAAAGGTTATGGCTTTTCTATTTAAAATGACTAATTCTATAGACAGTCCTAAGGAGATGCAGTCCTTTTTCATTTTGCCTTTTTTCAAAAAATAAACTTTTAATTTTAGAATAGTTTTAGATTTATAGAAAACAATAGAAAATCCCTATCTGTTCCTCACCTTGTTTCCCCTATTGTTAACATCTTACATTATTACTATACGTACTATATATATATGGTACATTTGTCTCAACTAATGATGTTACATTGCTATTAACTAAAGACCTTTGTTTTGATTTTACTAATTTTTCCTTAATTTCTTTTTTGTATTTTAGCATTTTTAAAAAATTTATTCATTTTAAGTAATCTCTATACCCAGCATGGAGCTTGAACTCACAACCCGGAGGTCAAGAATGACATGCTCTTCTAAATGAGCCAGACAGGCACCCTCTTTTTTGTATTTTAGTATCCCATCCCAGACACTGCATTACCTGTAGTTTTCAAATGTTATAATAGTTTATCAGACTTTCTTTGTTTTTCATGACTGACAGTTTTGAGAAGTACCAGTCAGGCATTTTGTAGAATTCCCCTCAATTGGGTTCATCCAATGGGAAGAAAGACAGGTGGAGTGATATTCTCATCACATCACATCACATCAAAGGTACTTGCTATCAACATGACTTATCACTGATGATGTTTACCCGGAATACATTGTTAAGGTCTTATTTTCCGTTTTTTCTCCATTGTCATTATCCATTTCCCTGTTGGTCATTTTTCTCCAAATTCATCTTCCATCCCTACTTCCATTCCCTGTCTTTCAAAACAGTTGCTGAGCTCAGCTCTAACTTGGAAGTAGGGGAGAGAAGGGAGGGTTGCACTGCTTTTGACTCATTCAGTCAACAAATAGTTTTGAGCTTTTACTATGCGCTAACACTCTGCTCTGCCCTGGGAACAAGAAGATGAACACAACTTTGTCCCCAGTCTTGGTCTTCCATCTAGAGTAGAGGCCTCCTAACTTTCAATTGGGAAATCTGTGTGAGAAAGAGCAGATCTCCCTTGAAGGTGATAGTGTGAGCTGGGTGGATTGCTGTCCTCTATGCACACATTCAAATGTAGAGGCTGCACTGTGCCATGATTTTGCCATGTGCAAAGACAAGTTGATATCCTTTGAATGTTATGAAAGAAACAAACTAGGGAATGGAGGGTGAAGCATGGAGCCTGGGCAGTAAGGGGTCACCTGCCTTACATATGGTGACTGAGAAAGACATCTCTGAAAGGAGCCATTTGAGCTGACCCGTAACGAACAAGAAGCATTTCTCCACGCACAGAGCGAGGGAACATGCACTCTGGGAGGAGGGAAAACAGCTCACACACAGACCCTGAAGTGAGGAGGAGGATGGTGTGTTTCAGGAACAGACAGCAGAGAAGCATGACTGGAAAGGAGAAA
Source organism: Crocuta crocuta (assembly GCF_008692635.1). Taxonomy (NCBI): domain Eukaryota; kingdom Metazoa; phylum Chordata; class Mammalia; order Carnivora; family Hyaenidae; genus Crocuta; species Crocuta crocuta. The sequence continues at coordinate 4,683,401 of NW_027530502.1, forward strand.
TCTCATGGATAGAGGTGGGATGTGAAATTGTTGAATATGTGGGGACTTCACTGTCACAAGTCTCCATTCTTAGTTGGACAGGTACAAAAAAAGCTCAAGATACAGTTTTAAAAATCTAATTCCTCTCCTTTTATCAACACAGGGACACAGATGTTAGATGTGGGTTGAAGGAGGGCAGATGGAAGGAAAATAGCTTGAAATCACTTCAGACACAGCAACCTTATATTTGTATCATATCCTATTTATTTTCATTTATCAGGTTAAATTTCCTAATGTTTAGAAAAATAAAAGGTAGTATCTCCATGCAATAAAATTTGGACAGAACAAAAACTTCTAAAAAAAGTTCATAAAAGTAAATTCTCCTTCCACCCTACCCATTATTCAGATAACTCACCAAACCCTGTATTTTGAGAAGTCCTTATGGAACTGGCTGTGTAAACACTGTTATTAAAAACCTCCCTACACATTAGCTCCCAGTTTATTTCTCAGTTAAAAATACTTTAAGATAGAAAAAAATATTTTAAGATTAAAATATCCACCTTCAATCACATTTTAATAATCTACCAGAGTTTTGGCAAAATGCATGGAAACATTTAAAGTATATCTGCCTCAGGAAAACAGCTGAGAAGAATAATGAAAAACCAGATCATATTTGAGAGCCCATTTCTATTATTAACTTACTGACAAATTATCATAATATATAATTTCCTTTATTTTTTCTCCATAACTGATAAAGATGGCTTCTTCTGTTTACAACTATGCTTTTATCCAAGCTATAAAGTAGCATAAAACCATGCTTATAGGCAAGTGAAGTGTAACAAAGATCAGGGTTTAGCTAACTTTGTCTGTGAAGGATGAGATAGTACATAATTCAGAGTTTTCAGGGAAGATGGTCTCTGTAGCAGGTATTCAACTGTGCTGTCAGATTGAGAAGGCAGCATAGACAACACATAAATCAATGTGTGGTGGGGTTCTAATAAAATCTTATTTCCTAACACTGAAATTTGAATTTTGTGTAATGTTCATATATCACCAAATATTCTTCTTTTGATTTTTTTTTCAACCATTTGAAAATGCTAAAGCCATTCTTAGCTTATAGGCTGTTATAACAACAGGCACTGGGCACGATTTGGCCTGTGGTCTGTAGTTTGTGGACCCCTGTTCATTAGTGTGTGTGACTCCTCACCATCCAGTAGAGAGAGGGCTTATGCCACCACTAGTCTCGTTCATTGGCTGCCATGAGTGGGAAAGAACAAGGTGGCTTTACACCCAATGGTTGTAATTGCGTCTGTCCTCAAGACTATTTTATCTCCTAATCTGCCTGTAATCTGGGTTTTTACCCGTGTGTCCAGTTGTTGATCTTCATCCATCATGAATCCTAGGATGCAGAAAACAATTGAGTCCTAGCCCAGGAATAAAAGACAGAGTTCCTAGCCTAGTGTAGGCACTGCTGTTCTCTTTTAACTTTCTCTTCCATTTTCTAAGCACAACCATCAGAACAGCATTTGGCTCTCTCAAGATTCCTCACCTATCAGGTCCTGTTTTCTCTCCTGGCGTGCCCCATTCCCACTACTGTGTCATCACCCTATAACCCACCGGGGTCCCCTTTTCTAGTCTTGTAAGACTTCAGAAGTGCAAGTTCTTCCTCTCTCTCCACATTGGGCTGAGCGGATCTTCCTATGCTCCTTTGATGTTTATCACGGGAATTGTGTAGAATGTTGTAGAGTTGTTGTGTTCATAGTATACAGACATTCTTGAAGGACACTTGATAGTTTTCCCCAAGTTGACAACGTGCTAAAAGTTTGCATGATGCTGCCAATCAGAAGATGTGAAGCTGAAAAAAAAGGAAACTTTTCTATACTATCAGAAAATAAAGTCATTATTATGTTAGAAGAAAGTCTAAGTTATCTCTGTATTCTCTTTATAGAAAATATTATCGAATTGTTCTAGATGAGGTGATCAAGGATTATGCAGCCAGAATTGAGAAAGAAAAGTATAAGAGATGTGTGTCAGTTAATAAATATATTATGTTATTTTTCTGAATTTAACACTATTTGTCATATTTATTAGCTTTTAAAAATTTATGGTTTCTTTTGATTTATTTTCTCATTCAGGGTTTGCTTTTATACTTAATTTTTTATTCATAATATTATATTCTTTTTCAAATTAAGAACTCCCAAATTGTTTGACATTCAGCCTTAAAAAATTGTCCCTGCAGGAGCGCCTGAGTGGCTCAGTTGATTAAGCATCCAACTCTTAATTTTGGTTCAGGTCATGATTTCACAGTTCATGAGACTGAGCCCTGCATCAAGCTCTGTGCCAACAGTGTGGAGCCTGCTTGGGATTCTCTCTCTCCCTCTCTCTCTCTCTCTGCCTCTCCCCCACCCATGCTCTCTCACTCTCTATCAAAATAAATAAACTTTTTTTAAAAAGTCCCTCCATAATCATAATTACAAAGATCTTCAGTTCTGCTCAAAATCTTATTTTGATTTGTGGTGAAGAAATAACACATCCGCAGCATTAAATAACTTAGAAATTTTAAGCTCAAAAGAATTAAAGGATGTATGAGCATGGGTGGGTGTTTCACATATTATCTTATCTGGTAACTAATTCTGTATGAGAGTTTGAACACACTGCATTTTATGACAGCTTTAATTGTAAGCTTTGTGACCAGTTCTTATTCTTGAAAAATTTAGACTGTGTGGGTGATAATTACATAATTATTCAAATTACTGAAAAAAGCAACAAATTAAAGGAGACATTTCCTGAAATAAGATTATATATCATAAGTATAGAACTTAAGTGGTTGAATTCTTTCTCAGTAAACCTCATGGCAGTCAACTTAATCCATCAAGAGAGAGCATGTAGGGTAATGGAGGGTAGAAAAGGGGTCAGGAGAAGTAAAGCAGCCAATAGTGCCTTCATATTAAACTGAAGGGCCTCTATTGCTGTTTGGCAATAAAGCAACTCCAGTAATAATGTATTCTGCTATGCTCCAGTATGTTGATATGTTCAACACTTCTACTTTTTAATTTTCTTGTGCATTCAGTCTCCTTTTATAAAGCCTTTAAGTGTAATTCTCTTGGGCTTATTAGTATGCCCTCACACATCTTTGGCAAATGATGTCATTAGAAGCATCCATTAGAAGTGATAGTCCATGTCCCCCAGCTGGCTAAGCAGGTAAGAGCCTATGGAAATGTTCTCTCATTGTATCCAGCTAAGTTGCAGCTAGATTTATGTCTTAATTGTTCTAAGTATCATTTTATGGAGATGCTGTGGACCAACACAAGTAGTGGTAAAGGCATTTCTGTAAGTGTGTATAATGGGTACCTCACCAGCCAGCATAGCGGGGTTCACAGTTGGGGCACAGCTGTGGCTCCTGCTGAGGGTCCACATGCTCAGAGTTGCAGCTTGTGCTGGGAAAGACTAAAGCCAAATGATCGTGAATGGAGAGTATATGCTGAGTGTTAAAAAAAAAAAAAAGGAAAATGCTGGTATTTAAGATCTATTTAATATCCAAGATATGTTATGTAAATGTAAATATGACAGTAGAAATATAGGTCAATAGTCTTAGAAAATAATTATTGGTGTAAACATTTAGAAAACCACTAAATTGAAATCTGAGACCTAATAAGACATCTGAAACCCCAATATTTATAAGAATATTGTTGCATTTTACTATGCTAATAAAAGGATTATCAATATGGATGTTGTGTCTCAAATCTTAAGTGAAAACACTTTCTGTTAAACCCAATCTGTGTAGAACACTGATTTTAAAATTAATTCCTTACTACTTAAATGAAATTACTTTTATAATATATAAAGTAGCATTTATTTGTTTTTAGTCATTTTAACTCTATTCAGTCTTGGTATTTAATTTAGATAGAAATTATGTGATATGATAGAGAAGAGATTTCTGCAAATGTATTAATTCTTCACTTCAGTACATTGTTTGTATACAACTGTGATAACAACTGCAGCCGTAATAGAGAAGTAGGTCCCTTGCACTTAACCTCTAAGGGATCTGCAATAAATTGAAGAGTGAAGGGTTTGCTCATCCTTATAGAAAAGGATATCAAATTGTTCTAGAAGAGGTAATCAAGAATTATGTAGCCAGAATTGGAAAAAGAAATTTATTAGATTCATGTGTCAGTTAATAAATATGTTATATTATTTTTCTGAGTTTAACATTATTTGTCGTATTTGTTAGCTTTTAAGAATTTCTGATTTCTTTTGATTTATTTTCTCATGCAGAGTTCGCTTTTGTATTTAATTTTTTATTCATAATATTATATTCTTTTTCAAACTAAGAACTCCCAAATTGTTTGACCTTCAGCCTTAAAAAATTGTTCCTCCAGGAGCTCCTGGGTGGCCCAGTCGGTTAAGCATCCAACTCTTGATTTTGGCTCAGGTTATGATATTAACAGTTTGTGAGATCAAGCCCTGCATCAGACTCTGTGCTAACACCGTGGAGCCTGCTTGGGATTCTCTCTCTCCCTCTCTGACCCTCCCCTTCCCATGCTCTAACTCTCCTTCTTAAATAAACTTAAAAAAAGTTGTCCCTCCATAATCATAATTACAAAAAAATCTTCAGTTCTGCTTAAAATCTTATTTTGATTTGTGATAAAGAAATCACACATCTGCAGCATTAATTAAATTCAGAAATTTTAAGTTCAGAAGAACTGAAGGATATATGAGCATGGGTGGGTGTTTCATATATAATCTTACCTGGTAACTAATCCTGTATGAGAGTTTGAACACATTGCATTTTATGACAGTTTTAATTGTAAGCTTTGTGACCAAACCCTTGTGTCTTTAGCATTTATATTAGCTTTATAGAAATTGATTGGATTTATATGTTAAGAGCAAGTAAATGAAGAAGGAGGGAGTTGTCGGTAGTGAAGCAGTTTGTGTCAAGCTGTACAGGTTTATGCTTGGCTCATGGGCAGATCAGTCCAGCTCAGTGATGGAGCAGTCTGAGTCAACACGTGGGATCCAACCTAGACTGATTGAAACAGGATCTCTGGGGTTTGTGTTTTGATCATTTGCAGTTTTTTAAAAGTTCCACCCAGATGATTTTGATGCAAAAAGAGGTTTGAGAACCCTTGAACAGCTCAAGAGGGCAGTATATTATAAATTTGTGGGATGGGGTTAGAAAAGGGTATTTGAAAAAGACTGTGGAGGCTTTCTATATCAGGCTAAGGAGTTTCTTTTTTTTCTTTTTCCTACAGAAATTTTTATTTATTTATTTACTTTTCTTTCATAGTTTATTGTCAAGTTTGTTTCCATATAACACCCAGTGCTCATCCCAACAAGTACCCTCCTCCATGCCCTTCTCCCCCACTCCCATCAGCCCTCAGTTTGTTCTCGGTATTGAAGAGTTCCTCATGGTTGGCCTCCCTCCCTCCTCCCAGTTATTTATTTCCCTTCTCCTCCCCCATGGTCTTCTGTTAAGTTTCTCCTGTTCCACTTATAAGTGAAAACATATGGTATCTGTCTTTCTCTGCTGACTTATTTTGCTCAACATAACACCCTGGAGTTCCATCCACGTTGCTACACACGGCCAGATTTCATTATTTCTCATTGCCATGTAGTATTCTGTTATATAGATAAACCACATCTTCTTGATCCATTCGTCCATTGATGGACACTTAGGCTTTTACCGTGTTTTGGCTATTGTTGAGAGTGCTGGTATGAACATTGGGGTCCATGTGCCCCTCTGCATCAGCACTCCTATATCCCTTGGGTAAATTCCTAGCAGTGCTATTGCTGGGTCATAGGGGAGTTCTATTGTTAACTTTTTGAGGAACCTCCACACTGTTTTCCAGAGGGGCTTCACCAGTTTACATTCCCACCAACAGTGGAGGAGATGCCCGTTTCTCCACATCCTTGCCAGCATCTAGAGTCTCCCGATTTGTTCATTTTAGCCACTCTGACTGGCATGAGGTGGTTTCTCAGTGTGATTTTGATTTATTTCCCTGATGATGAGGGATGCTGAGCATCGTTTCATGTGTCTGTTGGCCATCTGGATGTCCACTTTGGAGAAGTGTCTGTTCATGTCTTCTGCCCATTTTTTCACTGGATTGTTTGTTTTCTGGGTGTGGAGTTTGGTGAGTTCCTTATAGATTTTGGATACTGGCCCTTTATCTGATATGTCATTTGCAACTATCTTTTTCCATTCTGTTGGTTCAGGCTAAGGAGTTTCTCGATGGTTTCCTATAAATAAGGTGGAGATACTGAACATTATATTTTACTGGTTGCCATGATTTTCTGAGCCCAGGGTAGTTGCATCTCTTTAGAGACCTGAGACCTTTCAGGGCAGTAGTCAGGGAGGGAAAGGAAACATGGTGGATCTAGATGAATGTGGTGCAGACCTTGGTACTCATTAAGAATGTTACTCCAGGGGCGCCTGGGTGGCTTAGTCGGTTAAGCGCCGACTTTCGCTTAGGTCATGATCTCGCGGTTCGTGGGCTCGAGCCCCGCATCGGGCTCTGTGCTGACAGCCAGCTCAGAGCCTGGAGCCTGTTTCAGAGTCTGTGACTCCCTCTCTCTCTGACCCTCCCCTGCTCATGCTGTCTCTCTCTCTCTCTCCTAGAAATAAAAAAAAAAAAATGTTACTCCATTGTGGGACGCCTGGGTGGCTTAGTCGGTTAAGCGTCTGACTTTCGCTTAGGTCATGATCTCGCGGTTCGTGGGCTCGAGCCCCGCATCGGGCTCTGTGCTGACAGCCAGCTCAGAGCCTGGAGCCTGTTTCAGAGTCTGTGACTCCCTCTCTCTCTGACCCTCCCCTGCTCACTCTGTCTCTCTCTCTCTCTCTCCTAGAAATAAATAAAACATTAAAAAAAATAAAAAAAAAAGAAAAAAAAAGAATGTTACTCCATTGTATATGTAAACCACATCTTCCATATCCATGGGGGAGAGGGGAAAGTGGGTGATAGGCATTGAGGAGGGCACTTGTTGGTATGAGCACTGGTTGTCATATGTAAGTGATGAATCGCGGGAATATACCCCCAAAACCAAGAGTGCACTTTATATACTGTATGTTAGCCAACTTCACAATAAATTATATTTTTTAAAAAATGGTATTTATTCATTGTTTCTCCTGGAATAGATGTTCTAATCCCAGATTTAATCTTCCAGAATATGCTGGAGTTTTTGTACAATTCTTTCTTCTCTCTTTAGGGGTGTCGGCTGCATCTTTGTTGAAATGATCCAAGGAGTTGCTGCTTTTCCAGGAATGAAAGATATTCAGGATCAACTTGAACGAATATTTCTGGTAAGCTCTTTACAGAATGCTTCTGAGAAAAAATGGTTTCTAATTCATCCCTTCATGACAAGTAGTCCAGTGGTAGTGGAAAATAATTTTAAACTAGTTTATTGGTTGTCACATTTAATTCTAATGTATTTTTGCTTTGAAAAAGCAGGAAATTAGTTAAGAATTTTTAAACTACTGCATCTGAATAATATGCCAAAATGGTAGGAAACAATAGGATGTCAGCGGCAACATAGAATAGTGGGTTATAAATGAAGGCTCTGGCAGAAGAACTTATGTAGATGTCCCCCCCCCCATAAGTGGGTAGAGCTTAACTCCCTCCCATCCCTCCCACTTAAATGTGGGCTTTGATTGATAACTTTTTTCTGTCAAATAGACTGTGGAAAAAAGGGAGTAACTTTAAAATGGAGAACTGCCAAATTACCTTAGCCGGGTCTTCAAGGCTAGCTTTGTCAAGGATTAGTCATGTTGGTAGTAAGTACCTTTGATATAATGTGCTGAGAATGCCACTTCAGCTCTGTGGCCTTCCTCTCAAAATAGTAACCTCAGTCTAATCATGAAAAACACATCATACAAACCCAAATTGAGGGACATTCTACACCATACCTGACTAGTACTCCTCAACACTGTCAAGGTCATCAAAAACAAGGTAAGTCTGAGAAATTGTCATAGCACAGAGGAGACTAGGTACACAGGACAACTCAATGTCAGGTAGTATCCTGAATGCAATCCTGGAGCAGGGAAAGGCCAGTAGAGAAAACTAGTGAAACCAGGTTAAAGTGTACAGTTTATTAAACATCAACATACATTTAGTTTTGGCAAATGCACCATTTTATCTAAGGTTTATAACAATAGAGGAAACTGGTGAGGGATATACAAGAATTCTCTGTACCATTTTTCACAACTTTCTTATAAATCTAAAACCATTCTCAAATGCAAAGCATTTAAATTTTTAAAAATCTGCACAAAGAGAAAATAAAATGTGTTCTGGTGCCAGATGATCTGGGTTTATCACCTGCTCTGAGTTTATCATCTTGGGCAAGTGACATAGTTATTTGAGCCTTAGTTTCCCTTGGGAGAAATGAAGGTTAAAAATAGCACCCACTTTAGCTTGTTTTGAAGAATACTTGATTTATACATATAAAATGCTTTTAGAGCTATGCCTGGCACATAGCTAATACCCCGTAAGTTATTATTTTCATTGAATCATTTTATACTGAATGTTTTTTATTCAGTAGAACTTCCACATTAGCTAATATCCATATAAACCTATTATTTAAAACATGGAACCAGAGCTAGGCAAATTAAGGTCTTTGCTAGAAGAATTCAAGCTCTATGCATTGTAGCAGTTAACCACATTATCATACTTTCCCTTCTTTAGTAAAACTCCTGTATGAACTCACTGGTGCAAATTTTAGTATGGACTGTATCAAGAGATGTACTTATTGTGTTAACATTCATTTCAGTTATGCAAATGCAGCATTAAAGTATAACTTTCATATTAAGTATAATGACCCAGGAAGGTGTAGTGATATGAACTGAGAGTCCATCACTACTGTGTTCACCTTGCCCTCAGCAGTAAAATGAATACAAATAATAGGAATGGAAACTAGGAAATCAGAGCACATGTGATTCCTCCATGCTGTATCCCATATCCCAGGTGATCCTGTAAATGATAGCTGATGGACAAATATCAGAGTCTCTAATGTAGAAACCTTCTTCCAAGTGTTGCCATATTAATTTCTTCTCCCAAAAGTGCTCTGTATTCACTTTCCTTATAATTTTACTGAATTATTTTTTAATCCATAAATTCCCACACAGAATTCTCAAATAATGTCCTATGATTATAAAAATAGTGCCTTTGTACAGAAAATTTCCAGTGAAAAATCACCTTTTGTCCTATTAAGCAGAGAAAACCACATGCAGTATTTTTATATATATCCTTTATTTCTATACATTAAGAAAAATTGAATCATATTTTATATCCTTTTTCTTTCTTTTTTACTTAAAAATATGTAATTAACACCTTTCATTGAAAAGTGAATCTAGAAATTTATCATTCTTACTGGGAAAGGACTGTTTCATTGTGTGGATGAGACATTTTTTGTTTAATCAGCCCCATATTAATACCTTGTTAACAGTTTTTAACTATTATACAGCGCTGCCAGTTACATTCATGCAGAGTGCTCATCTTAGTTAAAAATAATTATTAGAGGGGCACCTGGGTGGCTTAGTCCATTAAGCGTCCAACTTTCGCTTAGGTCATGATCTCGCGGTTCGTGGGTTCGAGCCCCGCGTTGGGCTCTGTGCTGACTGCCAGCTCAGAGCCTGGAGCCTATTTCAGAGTCTGTGTCTCCCTCTCTCTCTGACCCTCCCCTGTTCACGCTCTCTCTCTTTCTCCTAGAAATAAATTTAAAAAAGTAATAATTATTAGAATTCACAGGCCTTAATTCAATAACATTTCATTTTCATAAATTTATTGAGTATTCTTACACTTTGATCCCTCCATCTAAAGTCATGAAACTCTTCCTTCTCTCTGTCCCTAAGAAAATCTTTTACTGAGTTGACCTAGATTGTACAGAGCCTACAGATTATATTAGGAAGAAAATATATAAAATTGAAGTTTCTAATCTAAGAATAAATTATACTTCTTTATTAATAGTTTATGGTCCTTTGCATAAAGGTACAGCTTTTATAAATATTTTCTTTTCCTATTTTCTATATAAGCTTTTATTTTCATTATGTATTTTAAAGAACTTTCCAGAACTATTTTCTTAAAAATATAATAAATTTGTTTATTTTTGTGTCATTGAGAAAAGTAGCAGGAGAGGGAATTTTAATGGGCCATGCTTGATTATATAGGTTTTTATGCTAAAACATCTTCAAATATTTAGCCTTTTAATTTATTTGAAGCTCAACTATAACAGTAATACCACTTAATCATATTCTGAGATTAATTTCCTAAACTTTAGATTCAATCTAACTGTCACTTTCTGATAATTATTGAGTAATGATTATATAATCTTGTTAATTTCAAAAGAGAATCATATAGAAAGAAATATCTTCATGTATACATTATTTCAGGATGAATTTGAAAGAAAAGGAAATGGTTGTATAAATGAGACGTATGCTATAGCAATAGAATGAAAAAATGAGTTTCATAAGAGCATAGTTTACTGCTATAGCTTAGTCAAAGTTTTCATTTTTTATATATAATTTCTATAACTGCAGTAATTTCCAATAGGTACTAACTTGTTAGATTGCTTCCTGTTTACAGATTTTGCTATTTTCTTTAATTGTATGGCAGTAGTTTCCTCATTTTATGGGTATTCAGAGACCTTTGAGCTATGACTAGGCTTTTAATATTAGTCAAAGAAATAAATCATTGCAGAGTTCCCATAGGAATATTGGTACTATAAACTACTATTTGCTTTGGTTAGAGCGCAGAGACCCTTAAGTGCCAGTAAACATCGTGATTGATGATAATAATTTCTTCATTTACTCTAGTTTTTTTTTCATACGTATTGTTTTTAACAAGTAAAATGCCCCTATGGTAATTAGGAGATAAAGATCATTATCTATATAAAATTTCTGCTTTAGAATTAAATGATACTATGCTTTACTCAGAAGAATCAGACATGATCAAAAAGAGAAGAATCTATAAACTTCTTGTGATAGTAAATGTTACCATCTTAAATACTTAGTTTCTCTCCCAAATTGTTTAAATTTGTAAAAGCTAACTGTATGTCCCATGAAACAAGCAGACTATCTCAGGAGTTGTGCAATCATTAATAGAAGAAATTTTGCTCCCCCAATATGGTTGAATCACTAGGAAAAAATGCTTTTCCTTGGTGACCTTTTATGTCTGGGCTGAATCCGAATTACTATTAAAGTGCAATTAAATCCACTTTCACAGGCTTCTCATATAAATTGCCAGAGATTCTTTTCTAAAGTGGCGGTTGTATATCTGGCCTCTGCTAAAGCATGGCCAAGGAGATAATCAACTTTGAGAAGTCATGAAATATGGGATTATTTGGTTTGTTTTGTATTTTAATACAGGGATTAAGTCCATTCATTCGCCTGTGAACTGTGTATAGAAAGGTGGTTGATAACTTTGAAGAACAAAATTAATAGCTTGTTACCCAAGATAACTAATATAATTAACTCTCACACACTGAGTCTTTATCACAAATATGAAAGACAACAAAGTAAAGCCCTAATATTTTTCTTCTGAAGGTTTTCTTTTTCTCTTTTCCTCCTTCAGTGGAAAGGAGTTCACATTTTTAACATGGGTCCATTGAATTTATTTCTGCAACATAATAACTATGTTGATATATATATTAGTGATCTGGCTTTGCTACAATCTGAGATTTTACTATTAAATCATTTTCCTTAAAATTGTGATGCTCATATGCAAGAAAGGAAAAGAAGTGATGGACGCTGGACAAATTATATTCAAGACATTTTGAATTGCAAGGTGAATGGGCATCTACTTCTCTAACAGTAACTGCTGTTAGGTGAAAAGAGTGATTTATATTCATTTCCTCAGCATTACCTACTTTTTAGTGCGGCATGGTGTATTCTATTCACCTACATTAGCTGCAAAAATAAGCAGTAGATGTATTCATCCTGGTAAATCTATATTCAGAGTGACAAAATCAGAACTAATAAAAAAATTTTGTATTCTACTCACATTGTTCTGAATTGAAAAAGAAGTCGACTTGGTGGAACCCTGGGAATATGCATCTCACTCACTTCACAGCAGCTGAACAAATGGCAGGGAATGCTTGCACAGCTGCCTGGGACCTTTGGCAGATGCTTCTGGGTTTGTGTGGCTTGTGGCCCAATGTACAGCAGCCATGACAGGAGCTGGCATGAGTTTGTTGTGGGGACCCACCCTTGATCTCCCTGCCTTTGAATGTTGATAACCCTGAGAATGTCACCTTTCCCCGTTTTCTAGTTCTTCTGGCTTGCAGTGAAATTTCTCCCACCAGTTGTTTGTTAACCTGTTGTGCATTATTTGATTGGGGCAGTTGTTAAAATGTTCCTCTTCCTCATATATTTGCCATTCAGAATTTAAAAGTGTGTGTGTGTGTGTTATGTGTGAGTGTGTAGAAAGAGCCACTTGCAACTTTAAAAACTATTTCTCAGCCTGGCTTTTGAGTCAGATTCTTCCTTAAGCCTCTGTGGTTTGCAGTGGACTAACTGTAGAAATGTAGTCTTCAGATTCAGTTCTAGTCCTTGTTTCCCTACCCTGGCTCTGTTTGCAGGATCTTAGCTAGAATGATAACCCTGTGATTTCAGGACTGGCTATAACAGTCATATAGAAAGTAAGAGAAAACTGGTGACCGTTACTTTTGATGGCTATTCCCATATGACGAGATGTAGGAGCTGCATTGTTAAGATGGGCTGTTGGGATCACAGATTGTATCATCGGTACCATTATTGGATTTGCTTGAGGTAATTTCTGGCATACTTCTTCAGCACCCATTTTGTAGCACTAGACACAATGGAGATGTAAAGGAATTATCTGCCCTGAGGAAACTGACGACAATCAAGGTGGGGAGGCAAGACATACCTTTAAGAATTAAGTCATGAACAATTGCTGAGCACTTGGTCAGCAGAAGGGAGACCCAGTAACAATGGCAGATCCTGTATTAGTTGAGATACTGAACTTGAAATGGTAAATATTGGGTCTGAATCCTAACTTGTTTTCCACCCCTGAATAAGTCACCTTTTCTAATTGGAATGTAGTTTCTCAGTCTCTAAAGAGAGAAATTGAACTGATTTCAATACTGTATCACAGATCTAACCTTTCTTAATTCCAAAAAATGCATGATATCACAGGATTATGCATAAGGGATGTGGGTGTTTAAAAAGAAGATTGCTAAGAAAATTTTTGTCAAGCATTGAAGAGAGGATAAGATTTGAAGTGGAATAAGGGAGACAGGGTGCATCAGGCAATGGTACAAAAGTGAAATGGGGACAGTAGGAGTCTGTCCTGTATGGTGGAAGGTGAAGTTGGATGTTCAGGAGTGAACTTTGATAGATTGAAGACTTTTATCCTATTTTATCGATGAAGTAAGAAGGAGATAATATATATTTTTTTAACCAGGGTAATAATGTTAAAATGGCATTTTAGGAAAATTAATATAGTATGATATGATGATTAAATTCAGCTATAGAAACACAGTAATAGAAAACTAAGCAATACAGGTTGGGGCTGAGGATATTGAAAATATTAAATAATAATTTAAAAGTCAATTTTAGAAAAACATAGTGGAGGAGATAAATTATAAAACCTCCCATCCTGGGGCAAATGCTTCTTTTAATTTGTACATGTTTGTTTCAAGCCTTATCAATAGGCATAGTAATTTTGCATGGAGGCAAATCCTTTTCACAGTGTTAAGTTTAGACAAGTTTCTAATGCAGTTAGAAAAATTAAAAAACAGTATGAAAATAAAGAAAAATCATCATCCAGAGATAACCAGTATTAACCGTTTTTGTATTTTCTTTTCTAGGTTTTCACCATTGGGTTAATAATAAATTTATGGATTTTGTATCCAGCCTCTCTTTATTTTCACATTAAATAGGGTGCAGTTTCCAAGCCATTAATATATATTTGAAAATGTCATTTTAATTACACTATAATATTTTATAAATGTGCCCAAATGTACTAATGCACTGCCCTATTACTTGGTAATTTGCTTGCAGTTTTTATGCTACACTATGCATCCCATATTTTTATCCCATTCAATTATTTTTTCAGCAAGGATTATTAGGCACTTATTCTGTGCCAGGCATTGTGCCTATGGGCAGTGGTAAGACACAGTCCCTGCTCACCTCAAAAGTATTGTCAGTTGGGCTACATTTGAACAGCTTCCAGAAAGTCACATCAGAAGGATATTGTTGCATTCCCTCAAACAGTGCAAAAGTGTCCCTCTTTCTCTGCATCCTCACCCAACATCTGTTGTTTCCTGTGTTGTTAATTTTAGCCACTGTGACAGGTGTGAGGTGGTATCTCATTGTTGTTTTGATTTGTATTTCCCTGATGAAAAGTGATGTTGAGCATCTTTTCATGTGTTTGTTAGCCATCTGGATGTCTTCTTTGAAGAAATGTCTATTCATGTCTTCTTCCCATTTCTTCACTGGATTATTTGTTTTTTGGGTTTGAGTTTGATAAATTCTTCATAGATTTTTGATACGAACCCTTTATCTGGTATGTCATTTACAAATATTTTCTCCCATTCCATTGGTTGCCTTTTAGTTTTATTTATTGTTTTCCTTCCCTGTGCAGAAGCTTCTTATCTTGATGAGGTCCCAGTAGTTCATTTTTGCTTTTGTTTTCCTTGCCTCCAAAGACATGTCTAGTAACAGTATGGAGGTTTCTCAAAAAATTAAAAATAGAACTATTCTACAATCCAACAGTTGTGCTACTAGGTATTTATACAAAGGATACAAAAACGCTGATTCGAAGGGGCACATGCACCCCAATGTTTATAGCAGCACTATCAACAGTAGCCAAATTATGGAAAGAGCCCAGATGTCCATTGACTGATGAATGGATAAAGAAGATGTGGTATACATATACAATGAAATACTACTTGGCCACCAAAAAGAATGAAATCTTGCCATTTGCAACAATGTAGATGGAACTGGAGTGTATTATGCTAAGCACAATAAGTCAGTAACAGAAGGACAAGTATCATATGACTTCACTCATATGTGGAATTTCAGAAACAGAACAGATGAACGTAGGGGAAGGGAAGGAAAAACAATATGAAAACTGAGAGACAAACCATAAGAGACTCTTAAATACAGAGAACAAACTAAGGGTTGCTGGAGGGGGCGGGGGGAAATGAGCTAAATGGGTGATGGGCATTAAGGAGGGCACTTGTTGATATGAGTACTAGTTGTTATGTAGGTGATGAATCACTGGGTTCTACTCCTGAAACCAATACTATACTATATGTTAACTAACTTGAATTTAAATAATAATTTTTTTAAAAATAATTTAAAAATAAAAACAATGAAACCAGTAAGGAAAGAAAAGAAGGATCTTCCTACAAAACTGTTGTGATACATCTTGGATATAAATGATACAGAAGAGAAAGGAGTCAAAAATAACTTCAGAGTTTCAAGCTTGAGTGCAAATGGAGACATTGAAAAGAAGTGCCCGTGGAGGGGAAGAAAAAGACAGCTGAAGTTACTGGACTTCATATGGCAGCAGGGACCCCAAGTGGGGGTGTCCACACATCACACAGAACAGAATCAGGAGAAGGATGAAGCTCAAGGGATCATTTACCCAAGACAGATAATGCTGGGTTCCAAGTGCTACTAGTTCTTGAATAATGAGAAGGTGGAGGGGGAAATGGAGTGGAGCGCGGCCTAAGCCTTACGGATGTGCATGATTTGTGGGGGGTGAGGCTCAGGTAGGGAGTTAAACCAGGAGAGATCAGTGCAGTGACACGAAAGCCAGTAAATAGCAAAGAAGTGAAGGATAAGAAAGTGGGGGGTGGGGAACAGTCTCTCTGGGGAAATTATAGATCAGTTCAGGTCTGTTTAGCTAGTGGGTGGGGTTAGGAGTCCTTCCTGTCTGTGTTCCCTCAGCATCTTCCTCACACTGCCTGTATGGTATCTGACACCCTGTATTTGCTCATTAAATGCTTTTAGACCGGAGGAGGAGTTTCCTGTCAAAGAAATGAAAGAGTTGACACAGAAAGTACATTTGGATTCATTTCGAAAAGTTTAGACTGTCCATTGTTTTCAGAGGAAATATTCTCCTCAGTGTCTCAGGGGGAAGGGTTTCAGCCCCTCCACTCTCATCTCTGCTATCATTAAGATTTCGCGTGTGAAATACATCTCACTGCTGAAAGAAGGGTTGAAAACCCCTAGATGAATGATATTTCAAGATCCTCTCAGGTCAAGGTTCTATGAAAAAAAAAAAAAAAAGACCATGTGGAAGAAAAATGATAAAGAGAAAGCTGGTGAAAATGAAGATGTTAGAGAAATAACACTTGAGTGATTCATATATGAAGACATTCGATGGATATTCATAAAAAGAAAGTTCTTTGCTGATTAATAAGCTAATAGAAATTTTGGTAGCAAACTTCAATAGGGTCATTTGTCATAAGAGAAATCAAGGACAATAGAGTAGCCTGATATAGAATAGCTAATCCCATTAATTTTTGCAAAAAAACCCTTTTATTTGAATATCAGCTGGTACAAATTTGAATTAGCTCACTTCGTGAAAAAGTATTTTTATTTTGAGTATTCTGGCATTAGCATTTTAGTGTTACCAACTTTCTATAAATGGAAAATGAGAGTATTTTCATTAAATCATTCACTTTTTCATGAAGTTATTAATTTCTTCAACAAATATTTGTTAGTGGTTTCTATGGGCTACATGCTCTTCATTATTCTGGGGAGATAGCAGTGCAGAAAACAAAGTCCCTGTTTTCATTTAACCTGTATTCCTATGAAAGAAGATAAATAATAAGAATAATGTATAATGTGTCTCATAAGTGTGGCAGGAGGATGCTACTTTACATATGTTCTGAGAAGGTCTCTCTCAGAAGGTGATACTTGTGCATCGAATGAAGTTGGTGAAGACACAAGACATGTAGATATGGGGGATCATTCAGGTGTAGGGAATATCAACTTCTGTTTCCTTAATGATAACGGTATTAAAATCAGAGTTCTGATTCTCAAGCCTGAACTTAGTGAATTAAGTATCATTGTTTCTACTGCACTAATGTGATTTCTGATGCCCCTGTTATTTCAACCTCCTTCATATAAAGGATTTTCTTCTGTGAGAAGTCCTCACTGTGTGAAGCATTAACTTCCTGTATCTGCTACTAGTCAGACGTCAGAATGAATCAAGAAAGTGAGTTGGAAGCACATCCCTATGTATGTTTCCGATTCGAGTTAAGCTGGAGCTAGGGATTTGAGCTTCCTGATTTAGTTCACCAGAAATAGTGGTATAGATAGAAGATAAGTGGGAGATGTTTCTGTTTTGGAGAGTAGATGATAATGTAAAGGAGAGAAAAAAGAGGGAATATCTAGAGGATGCAGAGAGCCAGAAAGCACTTTTTTTTTTCACTTTTGGAAAGGCAAAAGTAGAGGAATTTCAAGAAGGAAAGATGTATCAACTGCATCAAATACTACAGTGAGGTCAATGGAGGATGGTACTGAGAAGAGCCCACTGACTGGTAACTTCTAAGGGAATATTGCCAACAGTGTTGGATATTTGAAGTCAGATTACAATGGGCTTGAAGAGTGAGTGAAAATTGGAAACACTGAGTATAGACAACCTCTTTGAGAAGTGGTGGAGGGAAGGTGATTGCATGCCACCCTAAGGGCATTTTAAAAATCAAGATTTATAAATGTTATAATATGTCATAAATATTTTTAAAACAATGAAGACTGGGATTTTGTAAGGTAAAGGATTCCAAAGATGTAAGAAAGCACATTTGATCGATCAAAGTATTGGAATTGGTAAGAGCAGATGGGTGGCAGAGAGGGCGCCTTGACAATGTGGATGAAAAGTTTTGCTGAAAGCTAAGAAAGAAGAAAGGGAGGAAGATTTAAGTAAATATTGTAGAGGAGTAAAAAGGATGTAAAGGTATCATGATTTACATGATTCAGAAATGAAGGGAGGGATGTGGCTAACAGTGACATGGGTATGGGAGGGTAGATGTTGAATGGAATGGATCGTATTCACAATGTTGGTGTGTTGCCAAATGGTTTGTAACTGGCATTAACAAGAGAAGGTAGATGCTGACAACATTTGTTAATCAGTTGTCAATTTGAGATATTATTATAGAAATAAAAGTGCTATATTTCTAGTTTTTTGATTTGTACCAGTTTACTTTCCTATTAACACAGCATTGCTTTTAAGCATATCCATCCACCTTTAAATATTTTCCAATTATAGTAGTCTTTACCAAAGACTTTTCTGGAGGTCCACATCTGTGGTCTAACACTCTTAAATGTCTTAGAAATGTTTGAATCGAATATATCCCTGTTTTATGTTACTGTTTCATTATCTGTGACTTTATTGTCAGTATAGGACTACTCACTAACTACTGCATTTATCTCTTGTCATGTAACCACCTCAAAACTCTGGGTTAAATCAACAACAGTCTTTTTTTTTTTTTTTTTAATTATTTGTCATAGTGTCAGGGTCAGGAATTCAGTAAGGGATAGTCTGGGCAGTTCTGGACTTGGGGTCTCTTATATGGGTGCAGACAGATGGTGGCTGGAGTAGAAACAGTCAGAAGCCAGAGCAGTTGGGGATTGGCTAAACATCCTCTCTTCATAGAGTCTTGAGGTCCTACATGGATTCTCTCCATGTGGGCTAGTTTGAGCTTCCTCATGGGATGAGTTGGGTTTCAAGAGTGGGTGTCCTAAGAGGACCAGATTGAAACTGCATGGTTTCTCTTAACTTAACCTCAGAAGTCACCACAAGGACCATCCATCAAAACAGTCAGGGTCCCCCACCCCCCAGAGTCAAAGGGAGGAGACATAGATGCCAGTTCTAGATGGGAAGAGTGTCAAGAATGCTGGGGCTATGGTTTAAAACTGCAACACTAGTCACGTAAATTTTCATTAGGGCATATCACCAAGTCAGGCTGATAAACAGCTTTGTAGGAAAAAGAATCTAGGGAACAACTTAATCAAGCTCCTAATTTTTTTTTTCTTTTTTTCTTTGTTTGCTCCCCCTGCCCCCATGCTCCTTATAGCCATTACAGTACTACTTTCTGTGATAAATATGAAAGCGTGAATTGTCACAGGGTGTTACTTGGTAGGTCATGAGGGCCCTCATTTGCTCACCCTCCTTTTCTTCCTTACTTGACTAACAGGTTCACAGATGTGTCAGACTAAAAAAGATGGTGAAAAAGATGCCATAGTGTGACATATCTGAGGATAAGAGAGGAGGTGGTGACACTTCTTAGCAAACCCTCAGAATGTTATCCTTAAGGTAGATTTTTATAATTCAAATTCTGCGATAATTCTTTTTTTCCCTTTGCAGTGTGCTTCTCCATGCAAGCCTTTTATTCTTCAGAACATCACCCATGTTATCTCTTGTGGTCGACAGCATCTAAGATGGTTTATAGTGATCTCCACCTCCTGGTATTTAGGCCCTTGTGTAATCCTTTCCCCTTGAATGTCAGCTGGACCCAGAGATTTTCTTCTAATGAACTGTGGCAAAAGTGATGGGATATTTGATGTGATATTAGTTACAAAAAGATTACTACTTTCTCTGCTCTCTTACTGTCTCACTGACTGACTACTCTTCTTTTTTTTTTAATTTCAAGTTCTTATTTAAATTCTAGTTAGTTAACATATATGGCAAATTTGGTTTTAGATGTAGAATTCAGTGATTTATCACTTACATATATACCCAGTGCTCACCACAAGTGCCCTCCTTAATACCCATCGCCCATTTAGCCTATCCTCCCCCCAAACCTCCCTTCATTAACCCTCAATTTATTCTCTGTATTTAAGTGTCTCTTATGGTTTGCTTCCCTCACTTTTTTTCCCCTTCTCCTATGTTCATCTGTTTGTTTTTTAAATCCCATATATGAGTAGAATCATATGGTTTATCTTTCTCTAACTAAATTATTTTGCTTAACATAATACACTCTAGTTCCATCTATGTTGTTACAAATGGAAAGATTTTATTCTTTTTGATGGTGGAATAATATTCTATTGTGTGTACACGTGTGTGTATGTGTGATATACACATCTTCTTTATCCATTCATCAGTCAATGGACATTTGGGCTCTTTCAATAATTTGGCTATTGTTGATAATGCTGCTATAAACACTGGGGTGCATGTACCCTTTCAAATCCACATTTTTGTATCCTTTGGGTAAATACATAGTCGTGCAATTGCTGTTTAAGGTAGTTCTATTTTTAACTTTCTGAGGAACTTTCATCCTGTTTTCCACAGTGGCTGTACAAGTTTGCCACTCTCACCAGTTTGCATTCTCACCAGCAGTGTAAGAGTGTTCTCCTTTCTCCACATCCTCATCATTGGCTTACTCTGAGGGGAGCCAGCCCACATGCTGTAGGTTGTTCTGTGGAGGAACCCACTAGTCACAAAACTGATGTTTACAACTGATACCTAGTGAAGACTGCAGGGTTCGTAATAGTTTGTAATAGTTCTGTGAGTGAGCTTGGCAGTAGATCCTCCCCCAGTTGAGCTTTCATGTGAGAACACAGCCATAGGTAATACTTTCCTTGGTACCTTGTGAGAGATCCTGAGCCAGAGGTATCTAGTTAAGGTGGGCCTAGGTTCCTGACCAACAGAAACTATGAAATAATAGATGTTTGTTACATAAAGCCCCTAGGTTTTGGAGTGACTTGTTCTACAGCAATATATAACATCTCTTTTGGTCCCATGACCAAGAAAGGGGAGATACTATTACTCTAATTTTACACCCGAGGAAATTGTCTTCAAAGATTATAAGAAGACATGTTTCATAAGTATCAGAACTGAGCTCAAATTCTAAATCTGCTGACTCTTCCACAAAAATACTTTTTTGTTTTGTATTTGTTGTTTGGTTTTTGTTCTGATTCATAACCAGGAGTGTGTGTTAGAGTGACTTGGGAATCATTTCCTATGTATTCATTCTTTGGGCCTCACTCCAGGCCTCCAAATCAGTCTCCAAGGATGGGACGATATGCCTTCTAACAAACAAGAAGGCCTTGCTTGATGAGTCCTCTTGGTTAAGAATCCACTCTAGCCGGGTATGGTGGTATGCACCTGTAGTCCCAGCTACTTGGGAGACTGAGGCAGGAGGATCACTTAAGCCCAGGAGTTCTGGGCTGTAGTGCGCTATGTCGATTGGGTGTCTACACTAAAGTTCAGCATCAATATGGTGACCTCCCGGGAGCGGGGGACCACCAGGTTGCCTAAGGAGGCGTAAACCGGCCCAGATCAGAAACAGAGCAGGTCTTGTCAAGAATCCACTCTAAAAGGTACATGTCCTGGGGAGTCTGGGTGGCTCAGTTGGTTAAGTATCTGACTTCACCTCAGGTCATGATCTCACAGTCTGTGACTTCGAGCCCCGCCTTGGGCTCTGTGCTGACAGTTCAGAGCCTGGAGCCTGCTTCAGATTCTGTGTCTCCCTCTCTTTGACCCTCCCCCACTCACACTCTGTCTCCCTCAAAAATAAACATCAAAAAATAAAAAAACAAAAAAAGAATATTAGATGACTTTTATTAGAATGTGAACACAGGCAAACAAAGACTTGTTATCATCAAATGCTGGCACTATAACTTCTATCTGGCTGGATCACTTGACTAATATGCTGTTTCTCTCCCTCATCTTACAACTTACCTTTTCTTATGCCTTAGAAGACTTTACCCACAAAGATAAATCTGTTCATGCTATTAATCTTTTTGTGAGGCATGCATTCACCTAAAATCTGACCTTGTATCATCTCCTCCCCAACTCCCTACAAAGAAAAAACAATTTTTCTAAAACCTTCTCAAAACATTCTATCCTAAATTGATCTCACATCTCATTATCATATATCTTGATACAAAGCAATGGCTGTTTGATTAAAATTTATCTTATAAAATAATCTACCCAAGTCATTGGCACAAGTCCCCTAGAGAACAATTTTATACTAAGTCACATTAACAGGTTATTTGACCTTGGAGCTGAATTCGTCCTCTGTCTCACTCATCTCTTCTGGCGATAACAGTCATGTTTTTTATGTAATGTGTAGGCTGTGAGATTTTTGCATTCTTCCTAAAATCTCTTTGTGAGTTTAGTTGTACTGGACGAGTATTGAGAACTATCTATTTTAAATGTACCATTCAAGGAATTTTGTCTTATTATAGTGCCTGATGTAACTCAGTCTTCTGTTCATTTTGAATAACTCTAGATATCAAAATTGTCAGGAAACTTGAGTCTCTGGGAATATAATCTTCTCCAGGACAAGACAAAATGTCACTCTCGACATACGTTGTCTTTTATGCTAATCAACCCCTGGTAGAGATGCAAGAATTGGTTTGGGGACACAACCCATGCTACAGACCTCTGTGCCTTCACACCTCCCAGGAGTTCCTCTTCTCCTACACCTAATGTCTAAATATGACCCCTCCTTCTAAATACTAGAAATGTTCCACTCTCTCCCAGTGAATTGTTTTCTGATTTCCCAGTTACACATGCTCTTTCCTCTTGTTGGAACTTTTGGTCTCTTTATGCAAACCTCTCTGCTATCTCCCTTCAGTTCTGACCTTGCTGGCTATTGTTTTTGCTCTTCTCCCCTTATTCTCCTCCAATATAGTTTAGTATTTGGGGCGATTGGTGGAAAACAGAAGGGACCTTTGTGCAAATGAAGCATTAGCATGCACTCTGACCTGTGGAGATACTGACTCATGATGATGGAATTATTGCCGATAAATTATTGCATTTCTTAAACTTCACTGTCTTCTTTTTAAAATGCATCTTTTGGGGGAACTCTATGGGGATGGCATTAAGAATCACTTTAAAATATAAATGCAGTTTTTCTTCTTTTTTTTACTTGCTTAAAAATAGATGTGAGTTCATATTTTCCTTTAGGTTCTCCTTTTGTAGTTCCTTGTTCTAATAACATGTAAGTCACTAGCGGCAAATGACTTGTAACATTTGGATGTAGAGTCCTTCTTACTGAAACTCAGTAGAACAAATTACTATCAATTTGCTCTAAGTAACATTAAAAATGTTTCCTGTTTGTCCAGTGAAAAGTAAAGAACTAGAAAGTGTTAATCAAATCTTTTTTGGAAAATAATATTAGATTCATATCTCAGATCCCATGTTATTCCCAATAAGATAAAATATTGCTTATCTATCACATGGAATAGTGATGTGTGCACATTTTGATCAGAATAGTGACTCTTGGGACACGATTCAGTTCATTCAGCAGGTGTGAGTGATACACCTGGCAGTGGGCTTCAATGAATTTCTATTTTGAAGAAGTTTGGCAAAATTTTTTGTTTTTTTTGACAAAAATTTTGAGTTTTCTTTTCAGTACTTAGAACTGGAAGTGCCATACTGAGGAAGTCAGGAAGCTAAAATCCTAAAGGAACTAAATTAGATTGCCAATTCCTTATTAATTTTCTCCTTTATAGTGAAAATTGTTTTTAAACATAAATAGTCAATGTGTAGAGTGGCTTGTCTCATAATCTTGATCTCTTGATATACCATGATATCAAATTAAGTGTGACATGGGAAAGGTATAAACTTAAGTGAAATTATAACTTTTGAGCAAAAAAATAAAAATTAAACAAATGTAGAAGTATTTGTTAATCTTTCCATGTATTAAGCTCAATTTTTACAAGCAATAAAGTTGATGCTGTTATAGAGGAAGTTTGTATATCTTCTGCTCAGTTTTGCTATGAACTCGAAACTGCTCTATAAAATAAGGTCTTAGGGAAAAAAATGATGTAGATGCATCAAAGCAGACTACTGTCCATAAAAATCTATTCTCCTCTTCTGAATCAATTGTAAGATTCCCCTTTCGGGAGTTTTATATTCTTTCTGTCAGCAAGCCACTATGTGGAAGGGAATAGACACTTGGGCAATAACAACAGTCATTGCTTGGCAACGTAATGGTAATTGTGCTGGATGGGGCAGGAGGTTCAAAGATAAGTAAATTCTAGCCACTGAAACAAAGGAGCTAATGATATAGTATCAAGATCAATTTGAGGCATTAAAAAACCTACCTATAATCAGTACTTTGGGAGAAGGGAGGAGGAATGGGGAGCATTGCCAATGATCATTTTTCTTCCTGTGCATTTAAGTTGGTATGAATTGGCTAAAATTCATTCATTTAGTTGAGCAAACCTGTATCAACATTACTTCAAAAAAAAGTAAGAGGTGGGGCGCCTGGGTGGCTCAGTCGGTTGAGCATCCGACTTCAGCTCAGGTCATAACCTCACGGTTTGTGGGTTCGAGCCCCACATTGGCCTCTGTGCTGACAGCTCAGAGCCTGGAGCTTGCTTCAGATTCTGTGTCTCTCTCTGTCTCTCTGACCCTCCCCTGCTCATGCTCTGTCTCTACCTATATCAAAAATAAATAAAAACAAAAACAATTTTTTTTAAAGGTAAGAGGTATTATATTATCCATCACACAAAGCTCAGTGACTTTAATAGGAAATAATGAATCTTCAGTTCAGGTCATGATCTCATGGTTTGTCAGTTCAAGCCCTGTTTTGAGCTCTGCACGGACAGCACAGAGCCTGCTTGAGATTCTGTCTCTCTCCCTCTCTCTTTGCCCTTCCCCTGCTCTTGCTTTCTCTCTCTCTCTCTTTCAAAATAAATAAACTGTAAAAAAAGAATGAATTTTTTACCTCTGAGTTTTAAGACAGAGAGTGGCTTATTTTTTTTTTTAACATAAATATTTTCTGACTTCACAAATTCTGCATTATTATTTGCTGGTAAACCATTTTGACTCAGCCACCACTTTAGTATTCTTTAACACGAGTTTGAAAAAAATAGTGACTGAGGCATTCACTGAAATGGTTTTATTTTCTATACTAATATTTATATTTCTTTTTCTTCTAGTTTCCAAAGAAATGATTTTATTCTTAAAATTACTACAAGAAGCAAGCTGGGTTGTTTTAAAAAAATAAGCCAACTGCTTACTAATTCTTTGCTCCAGAAGTTAGAGAGCTGAATGAAACACAACAGAACACTCATTTCCTCCTGCCTTTTGACTTACCATGCACTGGTGGGCCTGACCCAAGAATTGAGTTTGACAAATGCCAGGAATCTAGCCTATAATTTGAGTTTAGTGTTCAAAACCATCTATTAAAGTAAAAAGATCTACAGACATGTCTTCAATAGGCTACTTGCATTTCACTGCTCAATATTTTACTGTCCCTTCTCATGTGATCTTGCCCCCCAAACAGCTGTGCTTTACTTCTCGCTGATGTGCACATTTATTCCAGATTGTTTCCACTGATGTCAGCCGGGCCTGACAAGCCAAGCCTTATGTTTATAGCCCTGGGATAGGATCCAAGAAAGTATTAGAAGGACTTGGCTATTTCTGCAGGTACAGAAAAAGATGCTGAGATTCCCACTCATTAAGGTGCCACTCCAATGTCAAACAAGAGTACTCTGACTTTGTTCCTCCCAAATCCCCCAGGCTGCTCTCTGATAAATTTTTATGCTTTATGGCTGCTTGTGACCATGTTTAGGGCATTTTAAACATAGAAAAAAGACGAAGATAAAAATTCATTTTGAAGCTCTTCCCAAACCCTTAAAAAAAGGAGGTATTCTAAGTGAGGTCTTCACATTTAGTGGCAACTTCAAAAGAGCAACTTATAAAGGGAATGATTCAGAATGCTTCGGTGTGCTTCAGGAAAGTACCAGGAGTTTGACGTAGTACGTAAGAGGATTATACATTTTCAAATAAATACATTTCTAAGTCTCTTTATTCGTGTTGTTTGGTTTTCACTGAAATAAAATATATGGGGGCAAGAGTCATATGGCAGACGAGTTTTTGGAAATATGTCGCTAAATGTTAAAATGGGAAGTGAAACCAGGGCAAAAAATATTGGGTTTTGTTTGTTATTGCTTTTGGTTTTTAGTCTCAGAATTTCTGAAAACTCAATATTTACTTTTATGCTCTTCACGAGCTTTTGGTTAGAAATGCTTCTTTTTCTTTTGTTCTGGTTCATCTATTTATGACAGAATTTTATCCCAATGAAATAGGCTTTAAAATATTGTGAGAGAATGGCAGCACACTGTCTAGGATGACAGATTAATTACCTTCTTTTCCCCTTAAGGGGGCCAGTAAGAATTTGAAGACATATTGGGGCTGATAGCTTACCCCTAAGGTCTGTATGTTCTACCAAAAATAATGAAAAAAGGAAATTCAGTTCTGCTACTAGCTCTCAGGATACACAGCTTGGATAATACCAGCCTGTCTTTTCAGATGATAAGATAAAAAAATCCACTCAGACAAGAAAGAAGAAAGCAAATGAAGAGATTTTATCCACAGTGTGTTGCAGCATAACCTGCTAGAGAAATAATAGAGTGATAAGAAAACATAACATCAAGGTACCTTCAGTGGTAGATCTGCTTTTTATTTTTTTCTTTCTTGGGGAAGGCGATACTTTTTTCAAATGTGAATATAAAAAGATGCTTTCTTTTTATCCTATCACTCTGTCCTTTACATCTGAGTAGTATTTAATTAATTCCACTGATGCCTCAAGGGGAAATTAGGATACAGTGCAGGAGTATGTGTATTCACCTCCTGGTGATGTCTGAGGAACAAAATCAGTCGACCTGAATGCTTTGTACTGCCTCCATTAAAGCAACTCACACATAAATTTTTCCTATAATTATAACCAGAGAGCTTAAGCTCAATTGTTGTCTTCAAATCTCTTTCTCTTTGTATCACACTGTGTTTAAGCCTAGTGTAGCACTTTACAACCCGTAATAAATTTATGGAACTTATGACCCTAAGAAGTGATAGATAATAAATATAAAAGTGTGTCAGGGATTTTTTAAAGATATATTTTGGAATGAAATCTCATGATCTCTGGACTGGTTTTTGGAAATCCCAACTTCTCATCCTATTTTTATTTATAATTGGATATGCTTAAGTAGGATTCAGTTTCTTCACCTATAGAATGAGTTTAAAGTATCCATAGCTTTCAAAAAATGTTTTTGGGAATATAGTTTTTTTTAAATGAAATCTCATCTATAATCCTGAGACCCCACATTGAACCTCCTTGGCCTCTATTCCCTCAATAGCCTTGGTGTGCCTGCAGGAAATTGTAGGACTCCAAGGAACATAGTTTGAGAACACTGGGCTGTGATCTTTATGGTATCTCCAAAATTTTTAATTTTCTTCATGTAGCTATTTTGTTTTATGTTTATAATATCTCATATATTTTAACATTAATATCATAAGGGTTTATTTTTTCCTTGATATTTTATTTTATTTTATTTTATTTATTATTATTTTTTTATTTTCTAGGAGAGAGAGAGAGAGAGAGACAGCGTGAGCAGGGGAGGGTCAGAGAGAGAGGGAGACACAGATTCTGAAATAGGCTCCAGGCTCCGAGCTGGCAGTCAGCACAGAGCCCGACGCGGGGCTCGAACCCTGGAACCACGAGATCATGACCTAAGCGAAAGTCGGATGCTCAACCGACTAAGCCACCCAAGCGCCCCTTCCTTGATATTTTAAATATATTGCCTTCATTAAAATATTTATCCTTGTCTTCTGGTTTCCTTTAGTTATTTGGTTATTTTGATCACTGTGTAGTACAGATAAATATTTTAATCCCATGGCAGTTTTTTTGTAGTTCTTAGTATGAATTGCCTTTCAGTAAAACTAAGGATTCATGGACTAATTGAGCCAATATTTATTGCATATCTACTTTATGACAGATACTGTGTTAGAACTAAGGATGCACAAATAAATAATACATTGTCTCTATCTTCAAGAATGTGACAATCTGGCCAGGGAGAAAGACAGGAGGCACATCTTTAAGATACCATGGGGTATCAAGAGCTGAGTTCAAGCCTCATGCATCCAGTCTTCTAAATGATTCATGTGCTTAGGTATCTAAGAACATTCCTCTGACTTTTGAATTGTAGCAAAAATTACTAGTTAACAAATTGGTTTGGCTACTTCAAAAGAGGCAAAAATAACACATCTTAAGAAAAATAGGTGACTTTTTTTTCCCCCCGTGCAAGCTGGTGGTTCCATAAGTTCATCCATATGATGATCTCACTAGACACAGAAAAATAATTAACTGAAATTCAACACCCACTTATGAGCAGAACTCTCAGTAAGCTAGGAGTACAAGAGAAGTGATTAGAGGCATCTACAAAAAAACATTATATTTAATGGTGAAATTCTGAATGCTTTGACTTTCAGTTTCAGAACAAAGCAAGTACGTTGTCCACTCCCCTTACTCACATTCAACGTGTTACTGGAGGCAAGTTCGATAAGACCAAAAAAAAAAAAAACAACCTAAAGATTCACACAGACAACATGATCAACTTGTAGAAAATCCTAGGAAGCAACAAAAAAAAACCTACTAGAAAAACCAATACATGAAACTCAATTGTATTTTTACATACTAGCAGCAATTAGCTTGAAGTTTTAAAATACCATCAAAAAGGGCTGCCTGGGTGGTTCAGTCGGTAAAGCATCTGACTTCAGCTCAGGTCATGATCTCACGGTTCATGGATTCAAGCCCCTCGTTGGGCTCTGTGCTGACAGCTCAGAGCCAGGAGCCTGTCTTCGGATTCTGTGTCTCCCTCTCTCTCTCTGACCCTCCCCTGCTCTCTCTCTCTCAAAAATAAATTAAAAAAAACATCAAAAATACCATCAAAATAGTGAAATACATAGAGTTATCGATCCAATAAAATACGTTCAGCATTTGTATTCTACAAACCATAAAATACTATGGAATGAAATTTTAAAAGGTTTACATAAATTGAGAGACATACCATGCTCATCAACTAGAATTTCAGTATTACTGTGAAGTCTCTCAAAATTGATCTCCAGATCTGTTGCCATAAAGAAAAGATAAGGCAATAATGGTAAGGAAAGTCCTGACTGATGAAATCTAGAATAAAGAACAAGTGTGTTATGTATCAAAGTGAGGGGATGATGGTATTGCAAGGAGCAATTTTTGCTTTTTCTTTTAAGCTCAATATAAGCAAGATCAATAGTAGGGCAATACAGGGATTTTTTAAAGAATGGACTTGAAGGAAGCTCCCACTTTTCCTTAAAGACTATCAGTTGATATCATCTTCTGGTAGTAAGTTGTTGGTAACCTGGATGAATTGGAATCTAAGGGACACAAGAGAAGGTCTGAAATAACCTGATGAACAGTGTGCCAGACTGGCAGTGAGAGATGAATAACGAAATTAATGAACTGCAGTAGATCCTATTTGAGGCTACATTCTTCAATGGGTGGTTATTAGTCAGGATCTAATCAAGAGTCAGTAGTCACACTAATTTGAACATGGATGGCTTAATATAAAGCATTATTAACTATTTATAAGAAATTTGCTATTAAGAGGACATAGAAAAGAATTCTAAAGAATATCCTAAAGCTGAAGTAGAGAACCCAAGGAAGGAACAAACTTGGAAAGGGTTTCCTTCACCAAATTTAGGGTTCATACCTAATTGGAAAAGGTGTGACTGCAGCCCACCGATTGGCAGAAAAGCTCACTTGGTTGTCCCAGACCTGAGCTGGTCCACAGCCATAGGACAGGCTGGTTGCATGGAACTGATGACCAAGGCTAGCTAGTTGGGAACCTTTCTCTGGGCTGCCAGGGGGCCTAGGCTAGTGGGCAAGGCATTGCAAGCAGGAAGTCCCCTCTTGGGTTTGGTGGGCAGTCAGTAAACTTCTGGCTAAGGTTTGAAAACTAGAAGGGAGCACCACTGGATGACATGGAAGGTACACTGATGGAAGTCATGTGCCACTGCATGGAGCGAAGATCCTTCTTCCGCCAGGGTCTTCTAGCGCCATCTACTGACAAAACAGCATCATGCCAGCTGGCAGGGAGAAATAGTCCAGTGTGTCTTATGCAGGTAACTTGAAACTGGGTAGCATTACACTGATAAAGGAAACCGTTCTTCACTTCTGCCCTGAGTACTTATGAACGATTTCAGGGATCTTATTTCCTTTTAAGTCACATGTGAATACATATGCTAATTTTATTAAATATTATTATTTAATAAAGAAGAAAAAAAAATCTTACACATTATGAGTCAAAGGAAGGGCAAGATTACAACTCCAGCCCAGTTAGAACTCACAGTCACGGAGCCTCAGAACATAAGCAATTTAAAACTGAGTTTGCTGCACTTGGATAAAATGACACATTTTGGCTGAATTTTACAGTTTACAATTTCACATTCTAGGGTGTGGCCGCTGTACCATTCTGACACAGAATTAGCATCTCTAATTAATGTTATGTAAAACAGAGGCCTGTGAGGCACAGCCCTAGAAGCCGATTCTTTATGAGGCAAATAGTATTTTTAGGACCAAACCGGATTTTTCTTTTAGGGTCCACATGGCACTAAACAGATGGTGATGTGGGTGGCTGTGGTTTAAGATCTGAAGCGGTTCATAAAGATACCCAGTCTTGTCCTCGTCCCACCCTAGAGGCCGTGATGTCTATCGGCTGGTCCAGGCAACTCTGCTGCGGGATGCTGTCAGCCATCCATGTAGGCAGACACTGCTGGCCCCCGCAGACAGGCAGTGCCCTAGACTAAGGGCGGCTGGGAACTCAGACTGCCCTAGCCTGCTGGCAGTGTTCAGAATTAGCATAACCATGCCTATTTTAATCTGAAAAGGAGCTTAGAACTATTTCCCCCCCATAGTTCTCTTTAGCTCTTAAAGCTATAACTTAATATTGAAACTACCTTTCCCCAAAAGTCATTTCTTTTCATTGTTCTTTAATATTCCAATGTGTCTGCTGCCTAGGCTGCATTTATCCAGAAACTTGGATTCTACTTAGTTGATGGGGAAAGGAAGGGAAGGAAAAGTCATTTAACACGTGCTTGTTTTTTTTTTTCACCAGGAAAACATTATATACATTCTTTGTGATAGAAATTCCTTACTACCAACACCTATATTACCAAATTCATTTTCTTAATTTGATCGCATCCCATTGTTCTTACCATTTGTTCTCTGTGTCAGTGTCCCATTCCATTTATTTTAAATTTGTTTGATCTTTTTGTCTTTTTTGATTTATTAAATTAAAAGGCACTCTAAATTCCACATACGTTGGAATTACGTAAATTTAGAAGTTAAAATTTCTTCCAGCAGCAC
Organism: Crocuta crocuta; assembly: GCF_008692635.1. NCBI lineage: Eukaryota > Metazoa > Chordata > Mammalia > Carnivora > Hyaenidae > Crocuta > Crocuta crocuta. Next base: position 4,714,484 of record NW_027530502.1, read on the forward strand.
TGCAATCCCATCTCTGGTACTTTTGTTAAAAATATCGAGCATATTCTTTCTTCTGTGCTTATGCAGTCAGTCACACAAATAGTATGTATTGTGAGTGATGAGTGTTTCATCAAAAAAATGTTGCAAACATTTTTCAGCTTGCTCCATTTTCTGTTAACCACCACATGGCCATCCATTCTCCGGCTGTTACGTATTTATACCACCTAGTCCTGAAAATTTACATTGTTCCCAGGTTCCTACCATCATGGAAGAAAGTTTGCTGCAGGAACATCCTAGTTTATACCCAGAGCTTTATGCACTCATACATTATTGCTGCAGAAATGATTCCCTGAAGACTGGTAGGTGCACCTTGAACCTTTTTATAAATTTTGACAAATCATCTCCAAAAATGTCGGTCTATTTAACACACCCCTTTAACACAGACGCACGTGCTCTCCTGTCCCACTCTGATGCAAGGATTACTGATTTCTCCCCCAGAAGGTCCTAGTTGGACTTGCCAGTGTTATCCTTTAGCCCATGATTTGTTTTCCTGAGCTAGAATTGTAGAGAAGGAAAAATAATTTTTCCTCTACCCTTCTGACTTCTTAACTGAAACCCATGTAATGAAAGACAAATTAACAAGACAAAAAGAAACAAGTTTATTAACATTCATACCCCGTATATATACATGGAAGATGCCTAGGGAAAATTCCTAACTCTCCTAGGTGGCTTAGAATTCAGATTTAAATACGTCCTTAATAGGGAAAGGAGAGGAGAGAGATAGGCCTCTTAGAGGAAAGTAAATTAGTTTTAGGAAAGATAAATTGGGCCCTTAGAAGAATAGGTGGGGAATGATAGTGTATGATGATAAAGTTGGTCTCTGTGTGATGTCTACTTCTACTGTCCTGTGGATAAAAGTCAGTCTTTCATGGCTGAGGATGCTTCCTGTCAAGGAGAGGATTTATGACAATTGACTTTCTTTTGGAGGATTTCTCTTTATGCAGATGAGAAGAGCTCAGAGAGAGCCTCTCCTGGCATTTGCTGTGTTTCAAGTGCCTCTGCATAAAACAGTCATTCTACGAAAGTGTCATACTTTGTGGTAGTAGAATGTTCTGCTACCCTTCAGAGTAAACCCAACAAAAGCTTGTTTCCTGTCTTAGATAATTTATCACAGTAACATTATTCCCTGGAGACAGTATTCTGACCAGACCTTCTTGGGAGTTATAACAACACTGTGCTTGGAGTGAGATATGGGCCATATTGCTAAATTAACCAGGGTCAGATGTCTGTATCCTGTGGAGTGGGAGATACAGTTATGATCATTTTTTTTAAACGGTATACATTTCCAGACAGAACGCTGCTAGCCACATTTATAAAATGTATAACAATCAGATAACTGTTACCAGTAATTGGCAGTCAAACAGATCCACAGCAGCTACAGCCACCCACCACAGGAGCAAAATAAATTTGTTATTTTTCCTTTTTTTCCCAGATGAATAGAAGCCTCAGATTCATTTCAGCTGGATAGAATGAAAAAGCCTTCAAGCTAGCAGCTGTCAATAAACTATTTGGGTTTTTTTTTTCCTATAAGACAATATAACATTACTAAAGATAGTGAAAACTGGAGTCGGGGGGGGGACCCTAACAGCTCCTTTATTTTTGTTTTTATACATGTCCTTCTCATCTTAATCCTTCTGTCAGTATTTCTCATGGTTGAAATCCTTTCATGAATACATACAATTTTACATCCTGATTTTTTTGTTGTTACTAAACACAATATTTTAAATATTCCCTGTAATATTTGAAGCTTGTTGTGGTCACCGTTTGTTAGTCCAGGTAGGAATGGTGGTGGCCTCCCCTAAAAAGACCTTTGCCTCTTTGAATGTCCTACTGCTGACATAGCATTGTTCATTCTGGGCACACCAGAGCCTTGCAGAAGGTCTGGGAATGTGAGCCAGGGGAGTGAGAAAGCCAGAAAACAGGGATGGTGGTGTCTGCAATTGCTGTAGTAATTCCTCTCCGGAATTTGTTGTTTGACATTTCACACAGCTTTGCTGACTCAGGGTGAAGCCAGCTAGCCAACTGAAATTGTGACTTTAGTGTGGCAGGACGGATAATCAGAGTAATCAAGGGTGAGAGAAAGACAGACAGATAAGGAAAAATGAAGAAACAGCTTCCTGAATGAGCACTTCAGCTTTTGATTCGAGTTTAGAAGAAAGGCCAAAATGAAACTTCCTTAAATTCAGACTACATCTAAGGCCATTCTTTGAAGTTTCCTGTGTGTTTGTTGTTAATTTTGCTCCTTCCTTCTTTTGTGCCTCCCTCCCTCCCTCGTTTGCATTATATCCTCCAATGCCTATTTGGCAGTAATTCTTTTTTCTAAAAAACTTTAAAATCATAATCTCAAAGGGATTGGAGCCTATTAAAGTGTGTGAAGGAGAATTTGCAGTTTGAAAAAGCATATTCACTTGCCTTTTCGTTGCTTCTGTCAAAATACTTAATTACTTCTGATATTTTAAATAACATTTTTGGGTTTTTGGTTTTTTTATAAATTTTTTAATGTTTGTTTTTGAGAGACAGAGCATGAGTGAGGGAGGGGCAGAGAGAGAGGGAGACACAGAATCTGAAGCAGGCTCCAGGCTCCGAGTTGTCAGCACAGAGCCCGATGCGGGGCTTGAACTCACGACCGTGAGATCATGACCTGAGCCGACGTTGGATACTCAACCGACTGAGCTGCCCAGGCACCCCTTAAATAACATTTTTGGAATGTATGATGATTTTATATTTAAGAGAGAATTTTGAGTTAACTCAATTTTTAGAAAGCCTACCCTGGAACAAGAGTACAAGATTCTATTTTATGCCAGATTTTCATTTCTTGAGGCTATATCTCTTTTGAAAGAGTTTAAATTGCTTTTGAGATATAATTGGCATATGATATGTAAAGTGTGCAATTAAGTGTCTCCATGCGTATACACCCATGAAACCGTCACCACAATCAGGACAGTGAACATATCCACCATCTGTAAAAGTTTCTTCATATCTCTTTGTTATTTATCTCTCTACCCTTCCCTGTATCCCCCTTCTGTTCCCAGGCAACCACTTACCTGATCCTGTCACTATAGATTAGTTTGCAATTTCTGAAATTTTGTATTAATGGAAATATAGAACATAGACTCTTTTTTGAAGAGAGGGGTCCTGGTTTTTGTCAGGGAACATAACTATTTTTAGATTTATCTGTGTTGTTAGTATCAGTCGTTTGTTCTTTTTTTATTGCTGAATTACCAATATCCCATTGTGTGGATATACCACAGTTAGTTTATCCATTCACTTGTTGACATTTTGGTTATTTCCTGTTTTGTTTTGTCTGGTTATTACAAATAAAAATGAATTAATAAGTCCTTATATGGCCACCATTTCCTTTTTTCTTGGCTAAATACCTAAGAATGAAAAGCCTGGATCATTTGGTGGGTGTTTAACTTTTCAAAAACCTGCCAGTCTGTTTTCCCAGGTTGTACCATTTTACATTGCCACCAGCAGCATATGAAAAAGTTCCATTTCCACATCTTTAATTTTAGACATTTTACTAAGTGTGTATTCTATATAGAAAATTTATCAGATATATAGAGAATTGATCATATATATGATTTATGAGAATTTTCTTCCAGTTTCTGGGGTTTTTTTTTTTATTCTCTTAGTAGTTTCTTTTGAAGAGCAGAAGTATGTAATTTTTTTGAAGATCAAAGAAATTTGGGGATTATTTCATGGTCACAAAAATTTATTTCTGTGATTTCTAAAAGTTATAGTTTTAGGTTTAGGTTTCTGATCTGTTGTTAGTTAAATTTTGAATGTGGTGCCATGGAAAGATCAAGGTTCCTTATACAGTTTTACAGCTGTTCAGTACCATTTGCAAAAAGACTATCCTATCTGCTGAATTGCCTTTGCAACTTTATTGAAAATCAGTTGATCATGTATGTGTAAGTATTAGGAGACCCTTCCATCTTGATGCCAATACCACATTGTCTTAATTACTGTAATTTTATAATAAGTCATAGTCTGGTTATATAAGTGCTTCAACTTTGTTCTTTTTGAAAGTTGATTGACTAGTCTATATCCTTTGCATTCCCATACAAATTTTAAAATCTGCTGGTCAGTTTCCACAAAAAACTTGCTGGGTATTTGAGATTATGTTTCATTTATATATCATTTTGGAGATAATTGGCATTTTAATAATCTTGAGCCTTCCAATCCATGAACATAGTATATCTTTCCATTTATTTAAATCTTCAGTTTCTCTAAGCAATGTTTTGTAGTTTTTAACATACAGGTCTTGTATGTCTTTTGGCAGATTTATAGCTATTTAATATTTTTATGCTATTGTAAATTGAATTTTGTATTTAAAATTTCTATTGTTTATTGCAAGTATATAAAAATACAATCGTTTTTTGTATCTTGATCTTGTGTCTTGCGACTTTGTTAAAATCAACTTGTTCTAGTAGCTTTTTGGTAGATTCCATAGATTTTTTAATGTAAATAATCATGTCATTTGTGAATACATAGTTTTTCTTCTTCCTTCCCAGCATGTGGTCCTTTTATGTATTTATTTTTTACCCTATTGCATCGGCTAGAACCTCCAGTACGATATTGAATAAAAGTGGTGAGAGTGGACATCCTTGTTTTTGATCTTAGGGAGAAAACATTCAGTCTTTGACCATTACAAATGATGCTAGCTTAAGTTTTTGTTGTTGTTGTTTATAGACATTCTTTATCAGATTCAGGAGGTTCCTTTATATTCCTAACTTGTGGAGAATTGTGATTAAAAATGGATGTTGGATCTTGTCAAATATTTTTTTTCTCATCTATTAAGGTGATCATACCATCTTGTATCATCTTGGAAAAAAAAAATTATATATATATATATATATATACACATATATATATATTGTTATCTTTATCAGTGTTGCTTTTAAGATTTTTCCTCATCTCTGGTTTAAAATAATTTGATTATGCTTTCATGATGTTTTTCTGCTTAGAGTTTATTAAACTTCTTCTGTGTTAGTCTGTAATTTTCATCAAGTTAGGGAAATTTTAGTTATTTTTTATTTATTTACTTATTAATTTTTTAGTTTATTTTTTTTGAGACAGAGAGAGACAGAGCATGAGCGGGGGAGGGGCAGAGAGAGAGGGAGACACTATCTGAAACAGACTCCAGGCTCTAAGCTGTCGGCACAGAGCCCAATGTGGGGCTCGAACCCACAAACTGCAAGATCATGACCTGAGCCGGAGTCGGATGCTTAACTGACTGAACCACCCAGGCACCCCTAGTCATTTTTTAAACATATTTTATTCTGCATCCCCCCTCACTCCTCTCCTTTGTAGATTATAATTACATGTTTAGTTGGCCACCTAATTATTGTCACATGACTCACTAGTATTCTTTTCTCTTTTATGTCCCCATGTTTTAATTCAGAGCATTTCTGTTGCTGTCTGTAAGTTTACTCATCTTTTCTTCTTCACTGTCTAGTCATTAATCTCATTCCAGTGCGTTTTTCATCTCATATGTTGTAGATTTTATCTATAGAAGTTTGTTTTTTAATCTGTTCCATGTCTTTACTTAACATGTGCAGTCTTTCCTCTAGCATTTTGACATATGGAATGCCTATGTAATAATTTTCCTTTCTACAAATTCTGCAGTATTTGTTATTTCTGGGTCAGTTTGGTTGTTGTTGTTTTTTAATTGTTTCTTCATCTCATTATAATTGTATCCTCCTCCTCCTATGTGTGCTTGGTAATTTTTAATTCAATGACATATATTGTGAATTTTTTCTCGCCAGATTTTGTATATTTTTGTATTTCAAAACATATTCTTCAGCTTGTTCAATGACATGGTCAAATTACTTGAAACAGTTTCATCATTCCAGGTCTTGATTTTGAGTTTGATAGCAGGGTTCAAGCTACATTTAGCCTATGGTGAGTTTTTTCCAGTCCTGAAGCAAGATGATTCTTAGTACTCTAAACATGCCTTGTGAGTATTGAGATTTTCCTTCTGGCTTTTGGAAATACTTCCTTTTCTTAACTTTGTATGAGCCCTGGGCACTGTTTCCTCTAATTGTTTGGGTGATTCCTTCCCCAGCATTGGTTATTTTTCTTAATTTTATGTATTGATCAGTACTTAACTGAAGTTTCCTCTGTTTTCCATCATGACCTAAAATTTTCTTCAAGCAGTAAATTAGATCAGTGATAGATTTCATCTTATTTCTTATCTCTCAGGAATCACTGTCTGTCTTTGCCTGACATTTAAATAGTTGAGAATCATTATTCCATTATTGCATGTTTTCTTTAGTGTTGTAGTTGTTCTAGTCAGGAGGGTGAGTTTGGTCTTTCTTACTTGATCTTGGCTGGAAGCTGTGAATATTTCATTATGCCACGCCCCAGCATTCAGCATGCTGCTATGTATGTAATAAATATTCTTCAAGAATGAATATAGAGTCCCATATATACATATACATACAAATAAATGGGTGGTGTGTATGTGAAAGAAAAGCATACAATTTGCTGAGAGGGTGTGACAGTAAGTAATAAATGTCAAACAACAGAGCATTTCTGAGCAGGGCTTTCCTGGGATTTCCTGGATTGCTCACTCAGGACACCAATGCTTCTGAATTTTGCCTTCTTCCAGCACCGCCAAATAACAGCAATTACATAGGCATGAACTACTTAAATTCTTACTTCTTCCTTTTTTTACTTTTTTAATGTTTATTTACTTTTGAGAGACAGAGTACAAGTGGGTGAGGTGCAGAGAGAGAGGGAGACACAGAATCCAAAGCAGGCTTCAGGCTCTGAGCTGTCAGCACAGAGTACAACATGGCTTGAACTCACCAAGGATGTTAAATTCTTACTTCTTAACCTGACTGATTAAAGCCAGCAGGAGAGGCATCAAGTCATCACAACCTCAGAAGTTCCCAAACAGAGGCTCAGATTTAAATAGTCAACAAAACCCAAATTACCTTCTTCCTTTACTCCCTTTGTTTACTCTTTCCAGGTTTCTGTCCAAGGCCTCCCTCAGGGAGGTCTTAGCCTGACTCCTGATTTGTTCTTCTATGGGTAGGTAGATGCCTACACATTGGCTATTGTTGAACTAATCTATTTTTTGCCCTTTCTACTTTGAGTCTTGCTTTCTGACAGTGAATTATTCTTTGCTTACATCTACCGGCTTCTACCGTTTATTAGAACTTTGCATCTTATTTTACTTATGGCTCTCAAAATTTTATAAGCCCAGAAACTGAGTTAAGTTTAAAGAAAGACTTTGTAGAAATCATCAAAGGAAACTACTAGGTTATTTTCCACAGGAGACCTTTTCTTCTTTTTCTTTTAAAATGTTACTCTGGCCTTGAGAGTATTTGAGCTTCTCTTCATAAATAACTCCAATCTGGTCAAAACCTAGTTTCTTATCCCATCAATGTACCACTGTTTTTAAGGAAAGATCTTTATCTGTAGCACAATCTCATTATCCTTGTGTTTTCATTCCTGCTTCTTCTCCTTGATTTGCCTTGAGGTAAGAAAAGGTGGTTCTGAGTTAGGAGAATCTCCTTGTCTGACTATAATAATCACAAACTTTATATAACAAAGTTAATTTGAGGTAACGTATAATTAAGACTCAATCTGAAGAGGGTTAGTTCTGCAAAGGAGAAAATGTTAGAGTATGTTCAGCCTTCCTTAAATCTGTGTGACTAGTGAAATAACTATTCAAAATTGGAAAATTGGACTAGAAAGTGGGTGACCAAATTTTATTTTCTTGTATGGTTACAGATGTGCTGAGGGTATCGCACATAAACTCTTCTGGTGTTTAAGCGGGTGACATTTTTGTTTTCAAGATATTAGAATCTTAAGACATCACATTAAATGACATTTCTTTTCTCTTCGCTGGCTCTATCACTAAGCTTCACCTTCAATTTATTGGAATCCAGCACTGATTTTTGAAGTCACACAGAAGGTGAACCAAGTTGTAATATTCATTATCCTTGTGTGAGGACATTTGGGCTTAGGGAAGCAGAGAACATAATTTAACTGTCACATAAACTTCCTTTTGTTTATGTGATGCTGTCCACCATTTGGCTCCCCTTGCTTCCTCACATTAGTTTATATTTCAGGGATTTTCTCTTTTGTAATTTAACACTTAACCTTACACATGGGAACCCTGAAACACAAAGGTAATCTGGAACAGAAATAGAGATTACTTTGTGAAATCTTATTCTTTTCTTGAAGTCAGAGCATAAGATCATGTTCAGAATGATGGTTTAGCCCATGTACTTTTATCCAAGATTTTTAATTTTTTAAATTTTTATATTTTAAGTGGGCTCCACACCCAGCGTGGAGCCCGTTGTGGGTCTTGAACTCACAACCCTGAGATCAAGGCTTGAGCTGAGATCAAGAGTCAGATTCTTAACTGACTGAACCACCCAGGTGCCCCCTCCAAGATTTTTTTTAAATGTTACCAACTGTGTAGCATTTAATCTGCCATTGCATACAATGATGATAATTTTGTTTTCCTCCTCTTTATTAGAAGACCATATCTTGTCATCAGACTAAATGTGATATATCAGTGGCAGTTAGACTAACCAAGTGTATGGATTTTATAAGCATAGAAGAAACTAATATTTTAGACAAACTTACCATAGGTAAATGGTCATTAAGCTAAGTTACTACCATTGTCATTATTGTTACAAATAGAGATATATTTGATTTGAGATGTAAATGTTAATTCTGCTGTGGTGTGTGCCCTGGAATGTGTGAGGGGACAGCCTGGCTCACTTGCCCAGCTGTATAAACCAGCCATTTATAATGATTGACTGTTGACTGGGGCAACTGTGATAGCTCCTTTCAGTTCTCAAAGTCTTCAGTTTGTTTCTTATTCATATTAAAACACATAATCCTTGAAATTAAGTTTTTAAAGTTCTATTCAGTTACTAATCTTTATTTATATACTTAGTATATTTCCTTTCTACCATGCCTTCTTCACTTAACAGTGTTCTGTGTCATGTGTCATTTGACTTTGCCTCAGTCTATGTGTGCTTTTGCTTGTTGTCTGCCTACATTAGGTGAAGTCCCAACACCTTGATCTCTTCTCATCTTATTCAAACTCACTTGCCCATTGTTTTTGTCAAATCTGGTGTTATTCCTCACCAACCTCCCTATTTACCAAGCTCATTCTTATATCTCTCTCTTTTCTCCAGGCCATCACTCCTTCCTCAAGGCACTCCCTGCTTTTTGTACTCCTTATCCATGTTCTATACATTCCTTGCTGCTATGGGGTCTACAGCCTCATGAAGCTCTTCCTTTACCAGTTCCTCCTTACTCATTTATCCTATATGCCATCTGCACCCAGCAGTACTTATAATAATTTCAGATACACCCAGCAACATTTCTCTTTCTAGTGGACGGTTTTTTCTTTCCAACCAGATATTTTGCACATTCTTTCTTTTTTTTTTTTTAATAGTTTATTGTCACGTATAGGTGGATTAGGAGGAACTTAACGCACCTTATTTCAAGGAATGTGTGGGTAAGACTCAATTCTGTGTTTACATACCAAAAAATACATGTGAACATCCTGTAAAACATTTGTTTGCTTTTGCAGGAAGTATTCTAAAATGAAATTTGGTTACATATATTAGCAGATTACTGTGTTTTAAATACATTTTAAGAAATTGGTGGGGGGGTTTGGGTTGACATATAGCATACAAAAGTTTCTCCCATTTAAAGTAACTGGAAATAAAAAAAAATAAAATAAAATAAAGTAACTGGAAATAGGGGCACGTGGGTGGCACAATTGGTTCAGCGTCTAACTCTTGTCTCAGCTCAGGTCATGATCTCATGGTTGGTGAGTTTGAGCCCTGCATCAGGCTCTATGTTGATGGTATGGAACCTGCTTGGGATTCTGTCTCTCCTTCTCTCTACCCCTCCCCTACTTGTGCTCACTCTCCTTCTCTCTCAAAATAAATAAACTTAAAAACAATTATTTTAAGTAACTGGAAATGTAGCCAGTGGTTTGGCAATAGCATTGCATGGTGACAGATGGTAGCTACACTTGTGGTGAGTGTGGCAAAATGTATCGACTTGTCAAATCACTATGTTATACACCTGAAACTAATGTGACATCATGTGTCAACCATACTTCAGTGTAAATCAATCAATCAATCAATCAGTCAGTCAATCAATTAAGTACATACATACTGGGAAATTGGCTCTCATTAGCATTTTCATGCAGAACTTTGGCTTTTCAGAAATAGAGTACTGACCTAAATTGAGCAATGCCTGTCCTAACCAACATTAAATAAATAGATCCCTGCTAGTATTACTGTGGAGGATGCTAGATGGAGCCACAGGGAGCCGCCTATGGACAAAGCAGCCCTCTGGCCAAATCTCCACCTTCAGAACCATTCATAAAGGTTAGAGCTTCTGCTCTTGTGAACTTTAATTTGGCAGTTATTTTAAACCTGATGTGTTTTCTCTGCTGGCAAAAGCATAATACTCTAGCATGTTTCTACCAGTCATTTTTTTACACATGCCTCTCATTTTACCGTAATTCCTGGTAGCCCTTCAGGCCTCTAGTACTGAATTTTGTGTATCACTCATTTTTCAGGCAGGCTATTCCAAACATGCTCTCTAACTTTGCTGAAAATCCATCAAGCCATTATCATAGGTAGTAGTCACCTAGATGGCTATTTACATGTATGAAATAGATTATACTCTATTCCTTATAGATTATACTCTAATTATTTAACATGTACTACATGATCACACCTGGACTGTCACCCTCTGTTGAAATGTTGTGCATTTTTATTGTTCCTCCCCCGCCCACTTAATTGAGTCCTCCATCCTATCAGATCTTCAGTAAGTATTTGCAGAGAGATTTGTAATGCAGATCAGAAGGAGAATTGCAGGGTGACTTTGAAACCTGAATAACAAATGGTTTATCTTGGGCTCCGCTGTGGTAGCTGTGGTACATCCTATGTTACTATGTATGCTAGATGCCCTATATATTCACCATTTATGGCAAGTTTTAAGGTTTTAGAAACTAGATTCTATAGGTGGAATGGGGGTGGGGTGGGTGAATGGCTTTTTTTCAATCTGTCAAACTTTCAAACAAAACTAAACAAAGCATTGTCTGTACTAACTTCACATGTACCAGTACTATAGAGGCACAGAAAGTAACCTGTAAGGGACCTTTGGTAAAGCCTCCCACGAATGTCAATATGACTATTGTTCCTGTTAAGAAAAAGAGGAAAAGGAAATCAGAAACACAATCCCTATATCAAAGAGGAAGGCAGTCTATATCCCAATGGGAATCTTGTTTGTCTGTTCTTGGGTCCCCAGTGATGTTTCCTTTCTTCACTTTATCTGCTGGAATCCATTTGTAATGAGAAAAAGTGGTTTAAGGACTCAGGTCTGTTTTCTCTGAAGTTAATAGTTCTGAGTGAGAGATATTCTACTTTTCAAAAGAGACTGACCTAAGACTTTATTCCCCACTGTTTTTTCCAATATGGAAAGATTTTCAAGATATGTAAAAGGAAAAAGTAAAAGTACAAAATAGGCTAAGTATCCATTAGTGGAAGGAAGAGAGAATGGCTCAACAGATGGACATGATATGATGTCCAGGTAGTGCACAGAGCAATTCTAGATGGTGCTTTTCCTAGAAAGTTCTGGACTGGGGCTGTACTAACAGACTCACTTTTTATCAAATGCTTTTATATACTATATAAGTATGTATAGTGATTATACACACATACTTTTAATTATTGTTTTGTTATTTGCATATGATATTTTAATAAACATTTTTAAAGTTGAAAGATAAAGTTTGTAGAGAGAAGAGCCCTTTTATTTATTTATTTATTTTGTTTATTTTTGAGAGAGAGAGAGAGAGTGTGTGTGTGTGTGTGTGTTTGAGAGAGGAGAGGAGGGGCAGAGAGAAAGAGGGAGACACAGAATCCAAAGCAGGCTCTAGGTTCTGAGCTGGGGGCAAAGAGCCCAACACCGGGTGTGAACTCATGAACCATAAGATCAGGACCTGAGCCAGAGTTGGATGCTTAACCGACTGAGCCACCCAGGCTCTCTGAGAAGAACCCTTTTAAAAATGGGAAATTAATTACCTGGCCAGCTTTCATGTAAACTTTCAGCTCAGCAGTAGGCTGTGTGCTTGCTGATGCTCCCTCCAATGCTGGACGTTTGGGCTGTGTGTTGCTATTATTAATCACTTCAGCTGCTTGAATACATGTTTCTGCTTGATATAAGCAGAGGAAATGGGCAATACTTTATGATGGATGAGTGTCAGCACTCCTGGAAAGGTTTTGCCTTCAAAGAGCTCGGACAGAAGGGCCAACACCACTGTATTTTATTATTACTCTTGTTCTGTGAGTTAGGTGAATCTGTACGCAGAGATACCAGAGCATTTTGAATTACAGGGCCACCAGTGTACAAAAGCTAGCCAGCTTTCCAGATATTTCCATAACTAAAGAACAGTGCTGCTGACCAACTTCATATAATCCCAGGGCTTGGATGAAACCAAATTAGATTGGCTTTGTGTCAGCCAGAGGTTGTGCCAGCCAAGAGTAAACAAATAAATATGACAGTGTTTCCTACACAGAGGCAATGGGATACTACTCAGTAGTATTTCTGAGTGACTCTATTATATAATTCATGACATTGTGATGAATAGTTACAGACTGGATAAATTTGAAATTCTTATTACAAAACAAACAGGAAGAAACAGAAAGGAAAAGAAACTATCTTAGTTTAGAAACCCAAGGAGCACCATGATGTTGCAGAAAGAACGTCTCGCCCTGGGGTCTGAGCTCACTCCCGTCCTCCATTTACTAGCTGGTTGTCTTCTACAATGAACTTCCCTTTCTGAGCCTTGTCCGTATCATGAACACAAGAGTACCTAACTTGTCAGAATCCTTATGGTCACTAAAGATACTGTATATAAAGAGAGTTTCTAGTAGACAGAGCCTGGCATATGATAGCCCCAATAAATAAGAATAACTCTGCTGTTCTTATTGGCAGAGATGGAGAAGCCTCTGTGCTAAGTCTGCTTCTACCCACATTTCTGCATCAGTCCGAGGGGGTTGGCTCAACTCTGTGAATGGACAACTCCATCCAACTAATAGCTTCATGGAACTTCTTCTTTCATGTCTGTGATATTAAGCTTTGAAGCTCTTTCTATACTCTTACCCAGGGAAAATTACACCAAAGAGACCTAGCTTTGATCTATTTTCAATTTTGACTGAATTATGGCCAATAATACTGTATTTTAAAGTATAGTTAGAGACTGCAGGCTACAAAAATTCAAACCCTTTTTAGTCTTTTCAGATCTTGAAAGTAGATGATTAACCATTGTCAGCTCGACATTGACTTGGGCTTTCTTAGCTATTGAACTCCTGGCTCCAATTCACACCTCCATTCTCCCTTTAATCTTGTATCATTTTTTTGTAATGCCTTAATTTCAGGAGTGCATTTATGTGTTGGTTTTGTTATTTTAGCAGAATTATGATCTTTGGTATGTTCTGTCCTAAAAGCTGCTTTTAGCATAATGGTTACAAAGCATCCTATAGTCAACAAAAGGACTATTAAGGTGTTAATTATATCTTTCTTCGCTACTTAAGGCTTTCTTCCCCAGAACACTGCTGCTGTGAAATTCCATGTTAATAAGACCTCAGGTGGACTAGGATTGCAAAGAACCCTTCCTATTCCATCTTAATGCTATAGAACAAACCACCTCAAAATTCAGAGGCTTGAAACAATTGTTTATTCTTTCAGATGCTCATGGGTTAGTTGGGGTTGGGTGATCCAAGCACAGCTTATCATCTACAGGTTGAGTCCAGGTTTGTTCCACATATTTTTCATTCTCCTTGGATCAGTGGGCTAATCAGGGCATGCTCTTCTCTAGCGATGGCAGAAGAGCAAAGAAGGGTGAATGGAAACATGTGCTACCTCCTAAGTTTGCAACCATCCCTTTCATCCAGCCCCATTCCTTGTCCACACAAGTCAAAGCACCATAAAAGAACTGCAAAGTCATATGGCAGAGGGTACAGTTCTAGGAAGGGGTGAAGAATTAAGATCAGTAATATAATCAGCACATCTGGCTTTGCCACTAACCAACAAGGACTTTTGAGCAAGTCTCCAAGCCTCAGCTTCTCCATGATTGCATTCATTCATGGCATTTAACAGATAATTTTACCAGGGGTACCTGGCTGGCTCAGTCAGTGGAACATGCGACTCTTGATCTCAGGGTTGTGAGTTTGGGCCCCACATCAGGTGGGGCACCTGGGTGGCTCAGTCGGTTAAGCATCCTACTCTTGATTTCAGCTCAGGTCATGATCTCACTGTTTATGAGTTTGAGCCAGCATTGGGCTCTGTGCTGACAGTGCAGAACCTGCTTGGGACTGACTCTGTCTGTCTCTCTCTCTCTCTCTGTCTCTCTCTCTCTCTCTACCCCTCCCTTGCTCACTGTCACACTCTCTCTCAAAATAAATAAACACTTTTAAAAATAGTAAAATTAATAACATCGAAAGAAATAATTTTACCTTCTACTTGGTGCCAGGCATTGTTCTAGATGATGGGGCTATAACAGTGAACAAAATTGTCAGAAATCCTTGCCCTTACAGATCTCATATCCTGGTCAGAGATAGTAAGTAATGTGTGTGTATACATGCATTCATGAGTGTATATTATGTAAAAGTGCAAGGAAGGGAGATTACAAAGGATAAGTAAAATAGTTACCTCTCTCTGCCCTAGAGATTGCCACTATTAATGATCTGATGTTTGTGGTTCTGTTTTGGGAGATGGATAGTAAAGCCTGACCATCAGAGTTTGAATTCTGCTTTTTGACCCTGGACGTGTCTATCATTTTCGATGGCTGCATAACAAATTCCCACAAACTTAGTGCCTTGAAACAACATACATCTATTACCTCACAGTTTGTGTAGAGCAGAAATCCAGGCATGCTTAGCTCTGATCGTGGTCTCACATGGCTAGCGTCTGGGTGTTGGCTCACACTGTTTTCCTTTCTGGAGCTTGGAATCCTCTTTCAATCCCATGTGATAGTTGGCAGAACTCAGTTCATTATGATGGTAGGAAAGATGTCCTTACTTTTCTGCTGTGAGCCAGGGGCTGCTCTCAGCTAGTAGAGACCCTCATAGTTCTTTGCCATGTGGTTTCCTTGCAGTTCCTCTCACAACATGGCAGCTTGCTTCTTGAAGGCCAGTGGGAGAATCTCTCTCCAGTCTAAGTCTACCAGGATAGTCTAACATAACATAACATAACATAACATAACATAACATAACATAACATAACAACACAACATAACATAACATAACTATGAGAATGACTTTGTCACATACCAGAGACTAGAAGTCACAGTTTCTGCCTGCATTCAGTAGGAGAGGTTTATACAAGAGCATGATTAATTGAAGGCCATCTTAGAATCCTGTCTGCCAGAACATGTGGCATACTTAACCTCTCTGTGTCTCCATTTCCTCATCAGTAAAATGGGGGTGATAGTAGTGATATCTACATCATCAGATGGTTTTGAGGATTAAATAAAGAAATTAATAGAAGGAAATCATTTAGAACAATACTGACTACAGAGAAATATCTGTATGAGTAGCTATTTTTATTATCTGTAAAATGTGAGGATTTTGTTAGGTGATTTTTAAGATCCCCTCTAGCTCAAACATTTTATGATTTTGTTATAATACAGTATAATGCAAAATTAAAAAGAATAAAAATATCACTGATTAAAAAAAGGAAAGCACATGTGGCGCCTGGGTGGTTCACTCGGTTAAGTGGCTGACTTCAGCTTAGGTCATGATCTCACGGTTCATGGGTTCGAGCCCTGCGTCGGGCTCTGTGCTGACAGCTAGCTCAGAGCCTGGAGCTTGCTTCGGATTCTGTGTCTCCCTCTTTCTCTGACCCTCCCCTGTTTGCGCTCTCTCTCTCTCCGAAAAATAAATAAAACATTAAAAAAATAATAATTAAAAAAGGAAAGCACAGTATCAGGGCAAGTTGAAATTAAGCTAAATAGAGTATGATTCAGGGAGGCAAGAGTCATTCTTCCTTTATGTTGTCATCAGTAGAACATCCATGAAGTACTTCATTATTTGAAGTTTTGTGTGTTGCCTTGACAAGGAATCTTTGCGGGGGACACAGGGCCCTCTAAGCAAATATTGCTTGTGAGAAATGTTTCTCTTTTGGTCACCAAACTGTCTGCCAAATTAACTGAAGGCTGTGGTCTCAAATAAACCATTAGATGGTGCCACCAGAGTGCCAAGCTTTATAGTATAAAGCTTGAATACAGGTGCTAGTTCTGTATTTGAGATATAATGTGTGAATGGCTTTTAACCAGACTTGTTTAAACATGAATAATTAATGCAGCTCCTTATTGCCCTCTCCCACCCACGCAGCCCATGAAGGGAGGGCCTTATGTCATCTCTCCAAGATGCTTGAGGCAACAGGAAGGGTCCGGATCTTGCTGTTACTGCTTCCCCTGCCAAGAGCCACTGATGAAAACTGTTCCTCCCTAACCAGACAGGAAACTGCTTGAGTGTGAGGGGTGTTGGGTCTGTAGATCAACTCCAGGTCCTGTCTCTTTGGATGATATACTCTGTCTGGAGTGATAAGGAGCCAAGAGTCCACTCCAGTAGTTGTTTATGTATTTCATACCCTGAGTGTTTATGTTCTCTATGTAAGGGTACATCATTTAGAGTTTTCTCAACAGCAGCACTACTGACCTTTTGAGCTGCATATTCTTTGTCGTAGGGGGCTGTCCTCTGCATTTTAGGCTATTTCACAGCACACCTTGTCTCCATCTGCGAAAGAAATACCAGTGACAAGTCCTCCCCCAGTGTGACTACCAAAAAATGTGTACAGATGCGCCAAGTGTCCCAATACATTTTATATATCTATTTATTTACACAGTTATCATGAATTTTTAAAAAACTAATTAAAACATGCACGATTTTTTAAAAACCCAAACATTAGAAAATGGAAAAAATAGAACTACGTCTCTTACCCTGGTACCCCAACACCAGGTTTCATCCTCCGGAGGCAAACATGTTACCATTACTTATGTCATAAGAGATCTCCAGGGACTGCACTGGAATTTATAGACATGCAGATATGGATACTTAGTTAGTATAAGACAAACAGACTTATATATTATATTTTTATTGGCAATTTTTTTTAAATTTGAGTTCAAGATGAAAAGAAAGTGACTGGAATGAATCTCTTTTAGTTTGTTTCTGCTGTATTTTTAAAAAAGCTTGTCAGCTTTTTCTGGACTGATATATGGCCTCTTAAGAAGAATTATTTCCTGCACAGTGAGAACCAGCATCCCCTTAACTTATTCCCTTGGCCTCTGGAGCCTCTCACCATGATCTGTTCTAAGACAGATGCTGTGTGGTGGTAAGGAAGAACTCTTTGGGACATCAATATTTTAAGCCCTCGAAGTAGACATTTTTCATCTCATGAAACAACCGAATCCTTCAGAAATGCTAACACTCGGTTTTTTGCTGGGAGTATGCGAACTGTGTTTTTTATTGATCTCCTTGTCCTATTGAGGACACAACATACTTCATGAGGTTGTATTTTTCACATCACAGCACCACCTTCTCACACAGTGGGATGCGGTGTCCTTATCCAGTCTCACTCATTTATCAGTACGCATGATTTACTGTTTTCATAACAAGTGCATCTACTTCATGAATCCGCTTCCTATAGTATATTGGGTAAACTTTAGGTTTGATTTTTGTTGGTCACAGTGGTGGTGGTGGTGGTGATGGTGGTCTCCCCATACAGCTGACTTCCAGAGCTCCACAACACATACAATCATTTGGGAAAGATTTTTCAAAAGGATCATTCCTACTCCTGGCAAAACTGAATAAGCACTCTCACACTTCTAATGGGATTATAAATTAACATGATGAGTCTACGGAATAAATTAGAAAAAAACTTAAAATAGTCATATTTTGGCTTAGAAACTATATTTCTCAAAAATGCTAAATAGTCACAAGGACACAAAGATTTCTGAATAGAACCCACACTAGGGAAATAACTAGACAAATTATTTTATTATTATTTCTACTATTACCATTACTGTTAACAAACAAGTCACCATGATAATTATCTTTTATGCATTACCTCATTTAACTCTCACAGTGTTGTGAAATAGGTGTTGTTATTATCTCCTAGCTGTAACAAGAAAGTGTTTCTGGGGGAAGCAAAGCAACACATCAGGATGATAATTATTGTGATGATGGTGATGATAGCGGTAGCAGCTAACAGTCAGTGTCACTATATGTCACCTGGTATGCTAAGTACTTAACATGTATTACCTTATTTTATCTTCTGACCAAGAACCCAAAGAAGTAGGTAGTATCTGTCATCCCCATTTTACCAAAGAGAAAACTGAGGCATGGGGAAGTTAATTAGAAAAATAAATAAATAAAACTAGAATAAAATAAAATGGTTAAAGTACACCATTCAAAATATTTCAGTTGGGATTTGACTGCAGATAGATTGACCTCAGAGGCCATACTCTTGTCATTGTGCTTACCAAGATCATATGGTTGGTATGTGAATGGCAAATCAACACGCAAGCTCAGATTTGCTGGACAGTCTGTTAATCACTGAGCAGTATAGCTAATTAAGCTAATTTCATGTGATGGATTATCTTGTATCATGTGGTGTGATTATTTACTGTCTTCAGAGGTAAATGGGGTAAACATATAACACACAGAGGTTATCAAGGATAAGGAAGAAATGAGTTCCCTCACCATATTAGGATTATATTACCAGTTTCTAACACTCTCCAAATACCTCTCTCTAATTTAGTAGCAACCTGAGTACTTAATGTTCTCATCTTCCATATATGCCCCCCCTGAAGTCTACACCTGTGCACATTCCTTCTACCCAGGCAGCTAAGAATTTTCTACCCTCCCCTCACTCCAAACACTCCAGTCCAGCCTGGCCTCAAATGCAATTTTGAATAATTTTAAAGTAATTTAAGAACTGGGGATATATGTCTTGAGGTGTTTTGTTTGCTCATTTGCATCACCACTGGTATGGCTTCAAAAAGTGAGGTCTTCTTGGTTGGGGTGGGAGGGTCTGTGTTTTCAAAGTGTGTATAATCTAGTAACACAACTTTTCATAATGCATGTTAATAAGAGAACCAGATTCTGTTATATATTATGAACTATACTGTAACAAATCTGAATTGCCTTGCACTCTACTCTAGTTATACCCACCACTTGGTTCAGATCTCTTAATTCTGAAGTCAGCGACAGAACTGCCTTTTAAGGAGGAGATGGGTTTCTACCAGGGGATTGTCCAAAGATAGAAGAGTAAATTTTCAGTGGCATCTTGCAGAAACCTTGCTCATCAGTTCAAATAGGAGGTGGTTCAAGGCTCACACAGTGAAGAACTTAGTAGAAGACAGTGAGTTTTAGGACTTAGGTCTCATTAAATTGCATGTACGTACAAGCGTGGTACATGAGATGAAAAAGTGCTGAAAATGATGGATCTGGTTCTTGAACCCAGGGTGGTACTTTAAAGGACTGTAGACGACCTTGATCATATGGTTGCTGCCTCCTTTTGACAAGGCTAGTGGGCACAAGAAAGACATAATGCCTCTGTTTGTAAATTACAACGTAGCCTGAAAGGCATCTACCAAGGACAACCTTGTCCAATTAAGAGTGAGCTAACTGCCTATACACTATCTTTAAAGCAGTGCAGGGAAATAAGAGTGGCAGTGAGCATTTTCTTCCTTTCTGAGTTTTATATGTACTAAAAGAATGAGTCCATAGCACTCCAGGTGGCAGTGCCTTTGGCCAGAAGTCCTAATTAAAAAAAAATTTTTTTTAAATATTTTTATTTATTTCTGAGAGAGAGAGACCGCATGAGCAGGGAAGGGTCAGAGAGAGAGGGAGACACAGAATCTGAAGCAGGCTCCAGGCTCTGAGCTAGCTGTCAGCACAGAGCCCGACGCAGGGCTTGAACCCACGAACTGTGAGATCATCACGTGAGCCAACGTCGGATACTCAACCGACTGAGCCACCCAGGCACCCCCAGAAATCCTAAATTTTTATCACACAAAAATGCCTACCACCCTCAGTCTCTGTTCCTCTTGTTGCCCTGCGAGCCTATCATAATGATAAGCAACAGTTAGGCAGACATGGCTGAATATTAAAAAACCTAGGTGAGCTTTTGAAATGTTACCTGCCTTTTAAGTGAACATGGTCATTAGAAGATTTTGCGTCTTGGTTGGACTGGCCTTTTGCTCCTGCTTCTTGGCCGACAGTCTTGCAAGGCTGTCCTTTGTCCCCTGCAGCCTGTTAGCAGGAGGAGGGGGGCAGAGCACAGAGGGGGTGATAGATGAGATGCTGCCTTCTTGAGAGACCAGCAGAAGAGCTGATGGCGTCAGCTGTCTAAGGAGGCCAGGCCACACCATGTCAATGTCCAGACTCCTGATTTTTAGAAAAATCTATCCTTTACTTTACTGAAAATAATAAGCTATTTTTGCAATGTTTTTTGATGCATTAATCCAGATGTTTTGGAGGGGTGGATGGCATATTTAGTCCATGGCAATAAGTGTTTGAAAAATAAACAGATTAAGGGGTGAGGAGGAATTAGGCATCTATCTGCTTTAACATGAATCTTTTAGCTGATTCAGATATAACCCATAATGCATAACTGTTGTAATTTCTAGTTATTGGAAGATAATGGCCAAATATACCATTGATGCATAAGTGCATTAAAATATAACATGAACTTAACCAGGTAGCTCACAGTAATCTAAGCTGGTGCTGATGAGGCTAAATTAACACCAGTTTAAAATTTAAACTTAAGCATAACCGCAATTGAAATTTACAACCAACTTAACGTTGGTGATGGACCCACAGTTCAGTGTGGTCCAGAGCACCACAGAACCCCACCTCTCTCGATGTACCTGTGGTTGTCAGGAAGATCCAAAGTTCTCAGAACTTGAGTGACAGCCATGCTTCCTGAGGCGATGCCTCATTTTCAACTCTAAGTAATTTAGTAATTGTAGATTATGAATACCAGATTTTGACCTTAGTATTCTAAACACCGGTTCTTAACCCACTGAATCTGTTAGAAATAAGTAGCCCATTTGTAGGTGAAAGTCGGTAGGATTGCATGTCAGTTGCCAAGAAAGTAGGAGTGAACTAGATTCCAGGCCAGCAGTAGGCCTGGGGGACCCAGTGGACATAGAGCTGATCATAAACATCACCTTTTGTGATAAAAAAACTTTTTATGAATCAATATGTAATAATAATATACACAAGTTGAAATTATGGTTATAGTTTGGTAGTTAAATTGTATAGCTATATAGTTAAAGTATGGTTAATTATACTTAAATAGTATATATACAGTTGGAAAAACCATAATAAAATACTGCAAATGTAGCACATTCTGTAGAACTATCTTGACCTAAATTTTTTAACAGCCTTCCTGCCAATAAACTTAGCAGAGNCAGGGGTTGTTTTTCCGTAGTTGTATCCTAGCTTCTGGCACACTCCTTGGCAAAAACAGGTTCCCAGTAACTTTTTATGAATCAATATGTAATAATAATATACACAAGTTGAAATTATGGTTATAGTTTGGTAGTTAAATTGTATAGCTATATAGTTAAAGTATGGTTAATTATACTTAAATAGTATATATACAGTTGGAAAAACCATAATAAAATACTGCAAATGTAGCACATTCTGTAGAACTATCTTGACCTAAATTTTTTAACAGCCTTCCTGCCAATAAACTTAGCAGAGGTTTAGTTGTAACTCACACATTCCTGCATACCCCATTCAAAGCTCTAAAAATAACAGCATCTTTTTTTGGAACAGGTAAATGTATAGATTTCCTTTGGTGGGCAGGCCCTGACCTACATACTTCCAATGGAAGCACAGCCCTTACTCCCAGTGCAGCGTGTGAGGCTTTGTCCTGCTCTCCTGCCCCTCCACCACTACAGACACAGCAACACAGGATGGGGAGCCTCCTTTCAAAGCCCACCAGCATTTCTAGGGGCTCTCTCCAGTGCCCTGCTCTGAGTGCAGGAAGGTGTCTCCACGAAAGACAGGAACACGTAGTAGAGAGGAGAAACAATCTTCAAACCTGTCACCCTGCAGAGACACCCTACGGGCAGCCTCCAGACCCCACCTTGCTGTTTTTCCCCATTAACCCAGTGCTAAAAATGCAGAGAAAATGATTCACTTTTGGACCACCCCATACCCCTCCCAGTGTCTGTCACTTCTCTCAAGCCACATAGCTCCCTTTCCGTTCTTGGCCTCTGTCTCCATCCCAGCACTTCCCTGGGCTCTGAAGCCTCCTCTGCACTGGAATTGCTGCCTCGGGGTAGAGCTTGGGAAGTCTCCGGACTGGGGCCCTGCCCTGCTCCCTGGCTGCCTCCATGGGAAGAGAGTTGTAACTTCCACGCTGGCTGCATTTTTATTAGAAATGCTGTTGCACAGGCTGGTTTGGCTCTGTGGTGTTTTTTTCTTGTTTCTTATGAATATAACAGCCTTTTGGGCATCAACTACTACGTAGAGAATCATTTCTTTGGGAAAATATATTGTGAGTCTCCAGCAGCTCTCAAACTGTTAGAAAACAACTCCATTTTAGGCACCGATATTTAATTTTTGCATTAGGGAATCTTTTAGTCCTAAAGAGAAAAGAAGATCACTGCTAAGCTTTAACCATGCCATTCTTACATAATGCAGTTTTCTCCTCTGAATCCTGGGCAGACTGATCAATAACATAAATGGTCATCAGTAAGAGAGTAGATGAATAACATGCCAGGAACATTATAATTACACAAGAGTCTGGATGAATCTTACCAATATAATGTTAAGTGGGGGAAAATATTCCAAAAGATTAGCTATGGGATTATATCCTGAATATAAAAATTTAAGTAATTAAAAATACTCTATGATCTTTATAAGGACAAAAGAATGATATAAAAACAAAAGGTAGAGAATAATGAACATGATTCAAGGTGCAGCTTACTTCAGGTGGGAACGG
The DNA here is from genome assembly GCF_008692635.1 of Crocuta crocuta. Classification (NCBI taxonomy): domain Eukaryota; kingdom Metazoa; phylum Chordata; class Mammalia; order Carnivora; family Hyaenidae; genus Crocuta; species Crocuta crocuta. Next base: position 4,737,548 of record NW_027530502.1, read on the forward strand.
CTGGAAGATTACATGGGGCCTGAGCTACAGGATTAGATGTGGCTGTTGGTAAATCACCTATAGCCCTTGTCTGGGGTGATGAGCTTATAGGTGCCTAGTAAATTAATTAAAACAAAATTCTGTGCACTAAGTTTAAAGAAAGAAAAAAAATTAAATACACCCTTTTTTCCTCGGTGTGAGGAATAAGCAATTCTATTATTTTTGTTAGGTGGGAGTAAGAATGAATGACAAAATCAGTTTTCTTAGTAGATAGCTGTCTGGAAGCATCTTTGACTTTGAAACCAATCTTGTATGCCCAGTGGGGTCAGCAGGAGCACGGCAGTGCTTAGTTAGTGAGGTTGCTTGGCTGAGCTCATAGCTTCTGTCTGTTGGTCTTTGCTGGTCCTGCATACATAAATTGCTGTAAGAGTCAACAGAGATGAATTAACCTGTAAATAATATGCTGGCATCTGAGTGATGAGGTGAGAAGGGCACCAGATACAAATCCAGGTTGTGTCCTGGTTCTGTTTTTCTCTTCTAGGGAGCCTAGCCGGATCATCCTTCTTTACAGTATAGTTTTCTCATCTGTGAAGTAGCTAATATCGTCCTATTTTATTCAGTTGGTCACAACTCATGAAATAATAGGTGTGAAACTGCAAACAGTAAAGCAGCTTACATGAGGTTATTATTGTTGCAAGTAGACATGTTCCCGTAGCTTGTTCCTTTACTTTGTTTATATAAAATATCCATTTTGAGTATCAGGTATAAATAATATTTTATAAATGGTCGCTTCAGTCTAAAGTAGGCTGAATAAGGAACACCTAAAAGTATCAGACCCTAAGCTCTGGACCTGTAAGTTTACCTTATTTGGAAAATAGGTTTTTACAGATGGGATTATATTAAGGATCTTGAAATAGGGAGATTATCCTAGATTATCCAGATGGACCCTAAATGCACTCAGCAGTGTCTTTGTAAGAGAGAGGCAGAGGAGGTTTATTACGGAAGAGGAGAAGACAGTGTAGAGACAGAGGCAGAAATTGGAAGAGTACAGCCACAAACCAAGGAACACCCTTAGCTACCAGAAACTGGGAGAGGCAAGAAACGACTCTTCCCTAAAGATTGGGAGGGAGGGTAGCCCTGTTGACACCTTGATTTCAGCCCAGTGAAAATTATTTCCACCTGCTGACTCCAGAACTTAAAAAGAATTAAAGTTCTATTGTTTTAGGCCACGAAGGTTGTGATTACTTGTTACAGCACCAACAGGAGATTAATACATTCACATGAACATGTTCTTGAAGAAAATGTAATCTTTTAAAGCATACTTGAGGATCTGTTTCATAGTGTTACAAATCAGTCCAGCAGCTTTGTCATTTTTAATTGTAATTTAATAAAAATGAATATTTAAAATACATTTTTAAAAATTTCTTAATGTTTATTTCTTTTTGAAAGACAGAGACAGCACGAGCAGGGGAAGGGCAGAGAGTGAGGGAGACACAGAATCCAAAGCAGGCACCAGGCTCTGAGCTGCCAGCACAAGGGCTCAAACTCACGAATTGTGAGATCATGACCTCAGCTGAAGTCGGATGCTTAACTGACTGAGCCACCCAGGTGCCCCTAAAATACTACATTTTTGAAGGCAAAAGCTATAGTTTTGCGTCTTCATGTCTTCCTGTAATCAATACATTGCTTTGTGCACAGTTAATGCTCAGAAAATAGGAAAACTACTTTCATTCAAGAAAAAGGAAATGGTAATCAATTTGGGCCTGCAGTATGTGTCATATATGACGCATGTATATATCATAGAATTTTAACTGGCCTCAAGTTTACAGCTGAAGTTAAAAGCATCAATGGATTATTGTGTTAAGCCTGTTTCCAGAAATGATTCAAATCCTCTTGCCATAAGAAACACATAGGCTAGGGGCGCCTGGGTGGCTTAGTCGGTTAAGCGTCCGACTTTCGCTTGGGTCATGATCTCGCGGTTCGTGGGTTCGAGCCCCGCGTCGGGCTCTGTGCTGACTGCCAGCTCAGAGCCTGGAGCCTGTTTCAGAGTGTGTCTCCCTCTCTCTCTGACCCTCCCCTGCTCACGCTGTCTCTCTCTCTCTCCTAGAAATAAATAAAAATATTAAAAAAAAAAAGAAACACGTAGGCTATGAGACTGTTAAAGTGCGGACAGGAGAGCAGGTGTGGGGGATGAGCTCCGAGGCACAGAACGCCGAGCCAGTCTCATGAAATCATTGTCATCTGCAGTAACTCCTGATGAGGTGCCCGCACCACTGAACTGGAAATTGCCCACAACTCCCCCTTTGCAAAGCCTACTGAACAAATAATCTTACCTAGGTGCTCTGGATTAAAGGTGTACCTGTGACCAGAATTTCCTCTCTACTGCCTTGTGCCTTTTAGGTTGAAAAATCCAGTTAGAATGTATTCTTCAAAGCAGCGTTTCTCACATTTCACAGGGGGTTCCTGTTGAGTTATAGATTCTGATTCGTCAGGTCGTGGAGTGGAGCCTGGGCTGCTTTCTGCAGGTGGTGCCGATGCTGCTTGTTCATGGACCATGTTTTGAGTAGCAAGGCTCCAGTATCTGGGCTCCTGCCTCCAGGTCCCCCTCCCTGGGTTTATTTTCCCACATTTTGTGCTGCTGGTTCGGTCAGCCTCCCTGACTTGCATCTGCTTGGCAGTGTTGCCCCCTCCAGCCTGTGCAGCCCCCACCCGCGGGCTCCTGAACGGCATGCACGTATACCTCCTCCACCGGGGCTCCCACAGTGCACAGTTGGGGACTGACAGTCCCGAGTCGTGTCATGGTAACATCACTCAGTGAAAAGAATAATAGAAAAGCCATTGAGATGAGAGTGAAATCCATGAGGGAGTCAGGGTTTAGGGAGATAGAAACCGTAGGAGAGAAGAGGAGGAAGAATGGAAATTTAGTTAGAGGAGAATATATTTTAAATGAGCTGCTCTTGATGCGGAATGTTCCAGTGAAGAGCATTTTCTAGAGTAGTGTCAAATTTATTTTTTATTTTATTTTTATTTATTTATTTTTATTTCTAGGAGACAGAGAGAGAGACAGCGTGAGCAGGGGAGGGTCAGAGAGAGAGGGAGTCACAGACTCTGAAACAGGCTCCAGGCTCTGAGCTGGCAGTCAGCACAGAGCCCGACGCGGGGCTCGAACCCACGAACCGCGAGATCAAGACCTAAGCGAAAGTCGGACGCTTAACCGACTAAGCCACCCAGGCGCCCCTCAAATTTATTTTTTAGTTCTCCTCTAATTTGTCTGACAGCCAACTGCTCATTCTATTCATTTATCTTTTGTGGGCCTTTGGATCCAGGCTGAAGACTTAAAAAAAAAAAAATCTATAAACCATCTAACTAAACTGAGGGCTTCTGAGAGATGGCCTGGTTAGATTGGGCCAGTCATTCCCAGCCCTTGCTGACATTAGAATCACCAGGGAGCTTTAGGAAATTCCACATGCCTAGGCTGCAGCAATGCAGCAGTGACCAGTTAAATCAGAATCATGGGGGTGGGTCCCAGTCCTTACTGTGTTTTTTAACCTGTTTTTTTTGTTTTTTTTTTTGAGGTGGGGGGTTGTTTTGTTGGTTTTTTTTAATGGCTCACAGATGATTCCCTGGGCGGCTAAGCACCACTAAGCCAGACTTTTACCTTCTGGTAGGTGAATTGAATTCACTTTAAGTAGAACGCCAAGAGCTGTCATTTATTTCAGTTCCTTCCCATCTGAACCCTTGTCGTGTTGAAAACTCTGCACAATATTTTGGAAACAACATCTCTTTTAATTCAGCGTTGAGCCACTGATTAAATATTCAAGCAGCTTTCTGAAGCCCCAGACAGCTTTTCATTTTCTCAGTTTAGTGGCTCCCCCTGCTGGCCGTTCTCAGTGAAGGTTGCTGCTCTGCAGAATCTTACTGCTGATTCTGGGCTCTGAAACACAACCCAGAACCACAGCGTCTTAAGGCAGCTTTCCCAGTCCCCCATACAACCTGTATGTCACTGGCCATTACCAAAAATGAACAGTCCAAAGCCCTAACCCCTTGCCTAGCGGCACTGTAGATAAAGCCTGGAGAATGAGGGAAGAGAGGCTTGATATCTGTGTGTGTGCATATCCACACACACATATAACATATTTGATACACACACTACATACATACATGTATTTACTTACCATGCTGCCAGAAAAGATTTTGATTTCAGCCATTGATTGTGTTGATTCTCTGCAAAATAATTAATATTGATACTTACTTTGGATAGAAAATAGGGAAGGAAAGCTTTCATCTGTACTTTCTCTACCCTCCTTCATCTAATCATACTCTTTTCCTTATCAGCTCTCTTCTTATCTATCCAGCAAGTTATCATTATGGCCAAATAAAAACAAAGGTAGATGTAAATGCATGATCTAATTTTGTCATGCAAACTATTTGTTGTAATATTATGTCAGAATTTTACCACAGATAACCCTTGTGCCAATGGAGGCAGAATTCGATCCTTATTACATCTGAATGCAGAATATGGTGCAATCCAACGCTTAGCTCTAATTAAACCTCATAAGGCTGCCATTCCAATTTATACAACTCTTACCATTAGCATGCCCTTCTTTGTTATATATTAATGTCTTAACCCACTTGCCCTTGTTTTCCAGCTGACTCAGTACCGCACAGATCAGTCCCCGATTGACACTGCAGTACTTGATCTATTGGAGCTGATGTTCCAAACCATTTCTTTCTCAATAAGGGTAAACATTTCCAGTCCACCTTATGGGACATAGGTCCACCACCCCCTGACCTTTCTGGGTACATCCTGTAGAAGACTGTTATTTATCTTTGTCCCTCTTCCCAGGCAGCACCTGGCATTGGCACAGTGATCTAACTGTGCTGACTCGTATGATTCAGGGATTTAATCTGTACTAATGGTTTATCACTGTAGGACAATATTACCACAGACCGAGCAACTTAACACACATTTATCATCTCAGTTCAAGTAGGACAGGTATCCAGGCATGGCTTCAGGTGCTTACAGAGTTGCAATCATGGTGTCAGCTGGGCCTGCAGTCTTGTGTGTGGTTGGGCTAGGGAAGGATACGCCTCCAAGATCACGTGGTTGTTGACAACAGTTTCTTGCAAGCTATTAGACTGGAGGCCTTCAGTTTTCCTGGTTGTTGGCTGAAGCTACCTCTAAGTCCTTGTCTTACAGCCTTCCCAGCATGACCGCTGGCTTCCTCAAAGCCAATAAGGGAGAGAGTCTCCCAGAAAGATGAGGGCTGGCATCCTACACAAGGTAATCACAGACCTGACATCTTGTCATATTTGCCATATTCTCTTGGTTACAAGCAAGTCACTGGTTCTGTCCACAGTCGAGGGGAGGAGTGTAAACACCAGCAGGCAGGGATTTGGGGGCTGTCTTAAAGTCAGACTACTCCAATCTCCTTTCATTTCCACTGAGTGGTCTCATAGAATTTGTACTCAGCTAAAAACCACGAATCCTTGGTTATACAAATTGTTGCCTGCTAAGTCTTTCCAACTCAAACAATTAATAGAATCTAGGTCCCAGACTTCGTATTTATTGCTGTTAGGTGTCCCTGTGTTAGGTTCAGCCAGTTGTTCCTACCTGATTAAATATTTTTTTAATCCTGGCTCAGCTGTCAGAATATTACATATCTTTATATTGTGTCATGTGAGAATGTAATACATTCTTCTATGATGTTCTTTAAGTCACTGATGAAAATGGTGAAGAAGTTGGTACCTGGTACCGTATATGTGTGTGTGCATGTGTGTGTGTGCGTGTGTGTGTGTGTGTGTTGGACTGAAAGAGAGGGGAGAATGAAAGAGTCCTGTTCCTCATACCCAAAACTTATTTCTGGAGTCTGGCCATGAGTCATTTTTGATTCTCTTTCTGACCCTCCTGGGAATTAGATAGTACAGCTCTTAAGAGCATAGTCTTTCTAGTCAAACCAATCTGACTGTGAATCCCAGCTCCACCCACTAGATAACTATTTTTCCTGATAGACAGCACACAGAAAAGAGTTAGGAAGTTCTATTTTTCTGTGGGTCATCTTTAAACTTTATGTCATCTGTTCCAAAGTGCAGTGTGTAATAGCCAAGCTCAGTTCTGCTGAGTTTCTTCACAAGCTTCTTTTAGAACTTCTCACTGAGGGATCATAAAAAATCTTCCAGAGCTTGGGCACCTGGGTGGCTCAGTCAGATAAGCATTGACTTTGGCTTGGTCATGATCTCATGGCTCATGAGTTCGAGCCCTTCATCAGGCTTTGTGCTTACAGCTCAGAGCCCGGAGCCTGCTTCAGATTCTATGTCTCCCTCTCTCTCTGCCCCTCCCCTGCTCGTGCTCTACCTCTCTCTATCTCCCTCCCTCTCTCTCTCTCTCTCAAAAATAAACATTTAAAAAAATCTTCCAGAACCTAAAGTAGTACAGCTATGAAGCACTTACTATTTTAGAGATGTTGTATATGTGGACCTTCAGAGTTGTGGTTTAAAAATCATCAAAGTCATTTATTTGGTTGTTCTCCATTGCCTTAGATTCATTGCTAAGTCAACTTGAAATCACCAGCGCTGCAACAGAATGCCCAGCTCACACAAGTGAAAGTCCAGAAGTGGGAGCCCAGCACATTCTATGTTGCTGCATTAACACATACTTGTGTGAGCCAGTTTTATATACAATTGATTGGTAGAGTTCCTCTGTGCTGGAGTCTCTGTGAGAGACTCCTTTGACCCCTTGACCCTGGAAAATTATTAACAGTCCTTGTTCTGCATAAACCATGGGCGTTCTTCAGGGGAAAAAAAAAACAAAAAACCTATGGACCCATTTTTAGCAGCCCTGAGACCTGTGCAGGAGCAAAAACTGGGAACTGTGAGAGTTTGTGGAACTGTTAATAATTTGGAAAGGAAAGCAAATATTTCTGACAGGCACTAGTTCTTGAGCTCTGAGCTTTTGAAGTTTAGAATCTACTTTTCTTCTGTTACTTATAAAGTAAGTATTTCATTAGAGAGACCCTCTTCTTTCTCAGCAGCATCATCTGCTCATAGAGGCTGACGTGATGGGTGCAATCTATGCCAGACCCGTCAGTGCATAAATAAGCCCAGAAGAGTAAGTTTGGGGTCATTAAATTATAGTTCATCAGGGTCAGACAGTGTAAACAAGGTGAGATTGTCCCTTATTTTTCTTAACAGATGCTAAAAGTCCAGGAAATCACAGAGACACCCTTCTGGGAACTGTATATGCATGAATAAGGGGAAGTAAGACCATTTTGTAGCTTATATTTTGGCATTTACTTTCTATTACCATAAATATGCTAAAGAGTTACAAATATTTTTTTCGATTTTAATCCCTCTCCTGAGATCTGTATTTCCAGCTGCTCTTTGCGCATCCCCTATCTTGATCTGCGGGCCTTTCTACCATTTAATAAATACAGAATTAACTCATTGCCCTTACCCCCACACCTGCTTTATCATCTACATTCTTGATTTTTAGATAATACCTTCTTTTTCCCTACAAAATGGCTCTTAAGTGGTAACAAGTACATTTTACATTGTGACTCACAGTGCACACATATACATATACATACACAGGTATAACATGAATAAAAGTTTCATAAAACAACATGCATCTTTAACATCTGTGTTACCTTTTGATACTGTTATTTTCATCTTTAGAAAAATGCAGATGTCAACACTCTACTTGAAATTTACAGCCCCTCCCCCAGGGGTCATGTGACCTGCACTCTGAGAAAACCAGAGACCGAGATAAAATGCAGTCCCTATTTATTCAGTACCTGACCCTAGCCTCCCATTCCATAACCTAGTTAACAGTCCAGTGACCCCAGACTTCATGCTGTAGCCCAGACACGCATGCCGTTCACTCATTCGGTCAGCATTTACTGAGTGGCTATTTGTGCCAGGCACATAGTAAGCACTAGAGATCTAAACGTGAATACTGCTGTCTCCACTCCGATGTCTACAGTGCAGTGCAGAGACAGACCAGTAGTCTAACAATTGTAAGGCAGTAGGTAGGTCCTATAAGGATTCTGCACCAAACTCTCAGAGATCACAAGGATCACAGCATGTAACTTGGACCAAAAAGGCCAGAAAGTTTTTCGTGAGCCCATGAGCTGAAGCTAGAAAAAGAAGTAGGAGTTAACCTGGCCCGTGGTCGGCAGGACATTCCAGGAGAGGAAGCCACTGTGAGAAGGCATGGGGGCATGAGCAGCATGAGAATTTGGAGAACTGAAAGTATTTTGACACAGCCTTTGCTTATAACCAGAATCCTCTGCTATCCCCACCCACTGCCCCTAAGCCCCTTCTCTGTACTTGGCCAACTAGTACTCTGTGATCCCATGTAGCTTTTCTCCCCAACCCCAGGGAGACTCAGGCACACCTCCGGTCTGGACTCTCACCTCTCTCTCCCCACATTTCTGAGAAAGCACTTGTGTTGAAGGTAGCCCATCGCTGCCCCCATTCAGCTTCCTCACTGGAGAAGGAGCACCTCCAGGCAGAGCCTCAATCTCGTCTTTCTGTCTTCTGTGGTGAACACAATAAGCCCATGAAGAAGTGAACCAATAAAGGAACAAGGAGATGTACCAGCCACAGGCACAGATTTCAGGGGAAGCTGCTTAAATGACTGTGTAGAGGAGGGTGATGGGCATGGAGGAGGGAGAAAAAAAATGACTGTGTAGAACACTTTTTAACGTATCATGGCATGTCTGTCATTTGAAGACTGAAAGCCCCTTCAGACGTTATCAACCTGCCTATTTACAGATGTGGGATCACATTTGAAATGTCGATGGTGCTATTTTCTTCTGCACTGTATTTGCAAAAGATTACTTTTTACTTTTAGAGAGTACTCTTATTCTAACTTAAAAGTGTCCTGGGGGCACCTGGATGACACAGTCGATTAAGCATCTGACTCTTGGTTTCAGCTCAGGTCATGTCTCATGTTCCGGAGATCAAGCCCTGCATTAGGCTCTGCACTGACAGCCCAGAGCCTGCTTGGGATTCTTTCTCCCTCACTCTCTCTGCCCATCCCCTGCTTTCTCTCTCTCTCTCTCTCTCTCTCTCTCTCTCAAACTGAACAAATAAACTTTAACAAAAAGTGTCTTAGTCAATTAATATAAATGTAAATCTGACATCAGAGACAACATACACCCACTTTCTTCAGTGCACACATAGCTTATCATCTCTAACCATACCTTTAACCTAGATTGCCTTCCCAAAAAGGCTTTCATAGGAAGCAAGACTGATTTTCAACTCTTTTTTCCTTTGTTCACTTTCTGCCCACATTATATGTCTTATGCAACTGACCCAGGAGTTGTAGACAGGAGAATTTGAGGTGTGGAGTCTCATCATTCAGCATTATAATAATAGTTTTTTATTTATTTTTATTTTTTTAAAATATTTTTTATTTATTTCTAAGAGAGAGAGAGACAGCGTGAGCAGGGGAGGGTCAGAGAGAGAGGGAGTCACAGACTCTGAAACAGGCTCCAGGCTCTGAGCTGGCAGTCAGCACAGAGCCCGACGCGGGGCTCGAACCCACGAACCGCGAGATCGTGACCTAAGCGAAAGTCGGACGCTTAACCGACTAAGCCACCCAGGCGCCCCTAATAATAGTTTTTTAAAAGTCTTATGTATTTTCTCTTTGCGGGTTACTTTTATGAGATGGCCGTAATATTTGATAATCACTTTGAAACAGCACTGGATATGGACAGAAATGGTGCCTATGAAGAAGTTTTGCTAACACGAATAGGTTTTGTAGAAACAGGTACAGTCAGGGTCATAACCATACCTTTACTAAGAGTGAGAGAACAAGATTCAAGTTCTGGCTTGACTTTCTGTTGTTTCTAAAACCACCAGAGGGTCTGTGTTATATGTGATGGATTGGTTTTGATCAAGTCATGGTTTTGAGCTGAAAGTTCCTGCCTTTAGTTGCTAGGGTCCTTCAAGACTTTGATGGCAGATTTTAGTGGAAGCTCAAAGTGGAGCATTGCTTAGATGAGCTATTTGCACTGCCCACAAGCCTGGTTGTCTCCGTGTCTTGAAATAATAGTCGGAATTAGTGAAAATAAGGGTGAAGTACTGGGGCACCTGGGTGAGTTAGTTGGTTAAGTGTTCAACTCTTGATTTCAGCCCAGGTCATGATCTCATTGGTTCATGAGTTCGAGCCCCATATCAGGCTCTGTGCTGACACTGCGGGGACATGCAAGATTCTCTCTCTCTCCTTCTCTCTCTGCCTCTGTCCTGCTCTCTTTCTCTCTAAATGAGGAAATAAATAAAAATACTGAAAAAAGTTTTTAATAAAAAATATTTAAAAAAAAAAAAAGAAGGGAAGTGCCTTTTGCAGACTGTTACTGCAGTGGTTCATGTCAGACTCAGTGTCTCTGTCTCCTTTCCTATCTTACAGTCCCCCAAGGAGTTTTGCCTGCTCACCTCCCACCCATCGCATCCATAGTGTGGCTTTCTTTGTGTAGATGTGCGTATTGATGTTACTCTTGTTTAGTGCTTGCAAAATTAACCAGTTACAATGGAAAAGAATTATATTATCTCATTCCAGAACCCAGATGTAGTGTTTCTGTGGGTGAATGTAATAATGTATTTAATCCTGATTCACTAGAGTAGGAAGCAGTGAGTGAAACACTCACTGTATGTGTGTTAACCTTTGACATGACAGCCCTGTCCCCTTGTAAATAATACATAAATGATTGGAGCTCTGTATTTCCTTATTGCTTATGAGTACCTGCTAATCCTCAGATAAAGTGAATATGCTTAATTTCCTTCCATGGTATCTGTCGTTCCTCCTCTTTTGCCAGCTTATGGCTTTATCTCTTGCCCTTCCTAACTTGTTAGATGGTCCATGTTGGTCCATCATAGTTTGAGTTACATACAGCATGTGGCACTGACTCTCACAAACAGGGAGGGGGTCACTATATTCTCCTTCATGGCCGGTGCCTCCCTGACCTGACACTGTTTTCTAGGGGTACCTTGAATAATATCTAGTATTTACATAATACTCATGCTGGAGGGGGGCGGGGAGAGGGTAGTGTTCTCGCCACAAACAAGGTAGGTGCTATTGTCAACCCCAGTTTACAGACAAGGAAATTGAAAGTTCAGTTCAGGGAGGAACCAATGAGGTTATTTCTTGCCCATGATCACACGACTAGTAAGGATTTGAACCTAAGAAGTCTCTCTTCAGGGTCTGAGCTTCTAACTCTCCAACTCCAGTGTTCACTATTGGTGATTTACCATGATCGATGAGTATAACAGCTACTGATGGTGGACCTGAATGTTCACATAGAGTGAACCCAGTTATACAGCTGAGATTGCCCTTCAGCCAGAGCAAACATCGTGATGATAGAAAAATAGATGGAGAGAGAAGGTGACAATGTGGATTAAGAGAGGAGCATGTGTAGGGAGTGCCATATTTGGGGATGAGGAAATCCTAAGCCACGTAAAGATGTTCATTGAAATGAGCAATATGGCCAATAGAGAATGAGCATCCCAAGCTGTCTGTCCTTCTTAGAAACATTGTGATGCTTAGACAGAGGATTTGGGGGAAGAAATGACAGAATTCTTACAACTGTTAAGCAGTCAGACATCTTATACTGTAGTGAAGGATAAAAGCTCATGCAGGAATCATGAGGGACATATACATATTCTGTTCAGCTCTGTGGAGCTAACAACTTATCGTTTGAGTCCTAAGCCTATCTACTAAGTTTGGAGTTGATAAAGTACAGCAGATTAAACTTACTGCATTCAGCTGCATTTGTTCAAATGCAGACATTCATCTTGAGTGGCTCTTTAGTTTTTAGTCTGGGGTTTGTTTATACTGAAATAAAATTCCTGGCACACGATCATGGAAAAAAAAAATCCGGAGTTTCATCATATGTAGTGTACTGTTTTTCTACACTGGAGAATTTTGAGTGGTTTGGAAATAATAAGTCTGTTTCCACAATTTCCTGCTCTCCACTAGGTTCTTGGAACGCCAAATGAGGACACGTGGCCTGGAGTTCATTCTTTACCACATTTTAAGCCAGGTATGTTTCATTAATTACAAATAACATAAGTTCTTCCTCTTTGCATAGTGAATAGATAGGTGTTTCCCCTCAAGCGTACATCTTATACCTTGAAAAATCTTGGTTACTTGCCATTGTATATTCTGCCTATTGATGGAGGTGCCCTTTTGTTTTTAGTTTATTTGTCTGTAAAGATGGAATTAATGACATTTCCTCATGAGAGATTTTTACTGTATATACCTCCCTTGAGTTGACTGGCTAATCTCAATGTAACCATTTTGTCATCTGACTAACATCCATGTCTATACAACAAAATTTAAAGCCGGGTACTATGATCTGTCTGCGTGATTCCTTGCAAAAATACTAGGAAAAGTATTAAATTGTAAAAATGAAAACTTTACATTTTGACTTGTTTTTTAAAAACTACTGGTACATAGTCAATTAGTTTGAATTTGAACATATAAGATGTTATGAATGTCTGTTGGACCACATGCAATCTTTTTTAGTGTAAAATATTTAAACCTCTAAACTGGAAAATCTGAGAAAAAAGCCGAACCTTTAAAATAAATTGTTATTTTTTTCTTCACCAGTAGGTGGCAGTGAAGAAACTTTCAGTTTTAATGATTACACTCAGAAAAAGAATCTGTCTGAAACATGGTAATTTAAAATTTTTATAGGAGACATGAAAAGTTTGGAATTGGAAATTTAATGAAAATCAATGGAAGGTATTATTGTAAGATAATTCTCTTGGGTTTTTTTTCCCCTTTGCTCTCTTACAAAACATAGATTATAAAGTGCAGACCCACAATAAAATTACCAACAATAAAATTACTGAAAGGGATTTTATAGAAGATCTAATAGTCTATTATTTTATGAGGGAAAAGAGCTATGAATAATTTCTCTTATGGGAGCCAAGTTTATTCTCTTGCTTCCCTTCCCCTCTTTTGGGGCACCATCAGGAATAAATTATCAATCCCAAAGAATGACTGAGTTGGGAAACTATTTTTATTTTCAGTACTTTTCTTCTGAAAGTGTACAGTGTGCAGAGAATTCTCTGTCTTCTTGAGCTGCCCCAAGGACTCTTTGTACTCTTACTGAAAATTTTAAGTTAACTTCTATGTTCTGAAAGACTATAGAAACTTCACAATTTAAGATGGGCTTATTTTTCTTCTTTTTCTTAACCAAGCAAGAAGTACCATCTAACTGCTCCAGCTTCCTAATCTGAGTCTGAGAACACAGCTCTTTATAAATGTTCCAAATGTGGGCTGTGAAAGGTTAGCTTCCCCATGTTGGGATCTAAAATCTCAAGTCCTAGGAAAATAAAATAGAGGAGGATACGAAAAGATTTCAAGTAAAAAGTTAGATGCAGAGAGGAATAATTAAGACAGTCATTTGGCCTGCCAAGTCTGCACTAGAAAAGATGGAGTAATGTGTTTCTTTTGGTGTGAATAGAATTAATCTTCATCAACAACGTACAAAACCATTTATTAAATGGGTTCTGGAAAGTACTATGATGTAGCGCAAGTTAGGCTAACAAATTGGGAACTGTGCATTGTTCATATTTTGGTGTTCAATATATATTTGTTGCCCTAAATTATACTGAATGTTTAAAACAGACACTATTTATATGACTTTTCCAGAGTAGAACGTAGAGAAATTAAGGCATATATGTTTAAGTTATTTAATATTATGTACAAGTGTCAAGACAGACCATACATAAAAGGTAATGGGGGACCAGAAGAATGACACTTTTAGATGGTGAAAGGCATGAGTGCTGAAAAACAAGAAAGATATTCCAGGCAAAGCTTGGAACTTGTGGATAAAAATAGACATGGGAGTGTCTGGGTGGCTTAGACCGACTCTTGATTTCGGCTCAGGTCATAAGCTCAGAGTTTGTGAGTTAGAGCCCTAGGTTGGGCTCTGCACTGTCAGTTCAGAGCCTGCTTGGGATTCTCTCTCCTTCTCTCTCTCTCTGCCCCTTTCCTGTGCGCTCTCTCTTTCTCTCTCTCTCTCAAAATAAATAAATTTAATCAGGCCCATTAAGGGAGTCCTAGTCTCTGACTTCCTGGACCTCATCCTCCAAGGGAAGAAATGCATTCCTAGAGGAGAAAAATACCAGTGCTAGGGTCTACCTGTCCCACCCCTACTCTGCACCTCCTTTTACTACCCCCAAAGAGTGGCTTAGAAAGTCAGAGGGAAAGCAAAAGAGCTTGAACCTTAAGGACATACTTTTGTGGGTTTTTTTAATAGATTTTTTAAAGAACAGTTTTATAAAGCCTCAGCAAAATTGAGCAGGAGGTAAAGAGATTGCTCCTATATGCCTGCCCCAACGCATACACACCTGTTATCAACATCTCTCACTGGAGTGGTACGTTTGTTACAGTTTGATGAACCTAAACTGACACATCATTATCATCATCCAAAGTTCTTAGTAAACATTGGGGTTCACTGTTGCTGTTGTATGTTCTGTGGGTTTAGACAAATGTATAATGACATGTATGCACCATTATAGTGCATACTACAGAGTAGTAGTAGTATAGTAATATAGGGCATATTACACAGTAGTTTCACTGCCCTCAAGATCCTCTGTGCTTTGCCTGTCATTCCTCCCTAGCCCCCTACTCCCGGCAACCACTTTTTTTTTAATTGTCTCCATCATTTTGCCTTTTCCAGAATGTCATAAAGTTGAAATCATACAGGGTGTTGCCTTTTCAGATTGGCTTTTTTCACTTAGTAATATGAACTTAAGTTGTCTTTCTATTTCCTCACCCTTGATAGCTGATTTCTTCTTAGTGCTAACTATTCCTTTATCGTGATATATTTCACTTTATTTATCCATTCACCTACTGAAGGACATCTTGATTGTTTTAAGCTTTGGCAGTTATGAATAAGAATGCTATAAACACCTGTATGTAGATTTTTGTGTGGACATAAGCTTCCAACTCATTTGAACAGATACCAAGGTGTGTGACTGCTGGATCATACATACTTGGCTTAATTTTTTAATAGCTAATAAATTTAAGCAACTCAAGACATCAAATAATATGAAAAAGAAGATATCAAACAATGTGGTGCAAAGCCTTCCCAGGCCTGTCTGCCATCTTCTCACTTCCCCAAAACCACTGCCACCACCACAGGCCCCCATTTTATTAGTTTCAATATTAAACACAATTTTGGGTCTTGTTTGTCTCATTAATGCATCCTGTAAGTCTTGTCATATTACTGTATAGAGGAGGCCAGTGGACCTTCCATCTCCTTGTACAGCTGTGTTGTTTTCCATTGTATGAATTGAACCAGTTCTCTCCTATGGGCATTTGGGTTTCCAGACTTTTGTGAGTATAAATATCATAACCCTGTGCATACACACAGACATGCACTCGCGCGCGCGCACACACACACGCACACACACACACACACGTTGCATGCATGCAGGTATATTTTGAAGGATAAATTACCAGAGGTAGGGTTAAGTATCAGTACATATACACAGTTACAATTTGGAACACTGTCAAATTGTTATCCAAAGAGATGGTGCTGGTTGGCTCTGTTACCAGACATGTATGAGAACACTGCTTCTCCACTCCAAAACTTGTAGAGTTTGCCAATCTATTAGGTGACAGAAGGAATCTCAACACAATTTTTAATTTCATGCTCCTTTTTATGATGAGGTTGAGCATCTTTTTATATGTTTCAAGATCACTTTCATTTCCTTTTCTGTGAATAGTTAATATCTTTTGCCCATTTTACACTTGAGTTGTATTTTGTTTTCTTATCAGGTTCTATGGGTTCTTTACATATTGAAGAAAACATTTTGAAAATAATCCTCACTCTCATATCTTACTTGACTTGCTTAACTGAATAAGTTTTGCCTTATGAGAACAAAAGCTATGGTGGTTTAGAGCAAGGCAGTCATTATATTTTTTAAAAGATCAGTTGCTATTAGAAATATATGTACAAATTTATATATGTATACCTTTGTAAGGAACCTTATTTTCTTTTTTTTTAAATGTTTATTTATTTTTGAGAGAGAGACAGAGCATGAGTTGGGGAGGAGCAGAGAGAGAGGGAGACATAGAATCCGAATCAGGCTTTAGGCTCTGAGCTGTCAGCACAACTGATACCGGCCTGACATGGGGCTCGAGCTCCCGAACCGCGAGATCATGACCTGAGCAGAAGTTGGCTGCTTAACCAACTAAGCTAACCAGGCACCCCAGGAAACTTATTTTCAAAAGGGTTATTTTATAGCTATGATCTAAGTCACGAATAAAAGCTAGAAAATTGAGTCTCTTGCTTTTAACATATTCTACTCTAATTACCTAGAAGATCTTTGTTGTTGCAGTTGTTTTTAATTAACTAATCCATATAGTTAACTTCTGTAGAATAAGTCCAATTTCTTTATTTATTCAACAATATTTATTGAGTACCATGTATATGGCTAGGGAGTAGGGACACTGCAGTGGATAAAAAAACAACCACACAGGTCCCTGATATATAGGAGAGACATGTAATACATAAAATATATAGTATACTACATGGCAATGAGTACCCTGAAGGGATATGGAAGAAGAAATGGGTTCAGGAAGTGCCAGCAAAGGGGGCAGTTCACAATTTTAAATTATAAATATAATCAAGGAAGACCTCGCTGAAAAGATGACATTTGACTCCAGGACATGAGAGAGAGAGGGCCACAAAAATATTTTCCAGACAAAGAGAACAGCACGTACAAAGAGGTCCTAAAGTGGGAAGGGGAAGGTATAAAATCAGGTCAGACACAGTAAGGACTGTGATGGTAGGAGTCCCTCATCATTTACTCTGAACCAGATAGAAAGTGCTGGAAGATTTTGAACAAGGCTGCACACGATCTGGATTGCATTTTACAGAGATTGCTTTGTCTGTTGTGTTGAGAATGGGGGGGGGCCCAGGCACAAGCACGAAGACCAGCAAGAAGACTGTGGCAGGAGTCTAGGAGAGAGATGATAAAATGTGCCATGAATAAAACTATTTACCTTCCCAACTTCTTGATTAAACAGAGAACTTAACATGGTTTTCCCTTAGAACATATGGCAAAACTAGAGAAACATTTTTAAGAACAATTGCGAATATATTAAAGGAACAATTGGGTAACAACTGGGTCTTTTTCTTTAGTATTCAGTCTGGATATATCCTCTTCTGCTCTTAACATTTATGCTGACACCAAATTCCTCAACCTCATTCTTTAACTTCCTATGGGAATTCGCTTATTCCCATAGCAACCAGGCAGCCGGAACAGGCCACTGCCACATAAAATAAATAAGTCAATATGTAACACACATGTGCACACATATATACATACATGTGTGTGTTACATATAATAAGGAGTCTAATGGGGGGAGGTGGTGTTTTTCCATTATTTCCTTCTATTTAAATTTCTCTTCAAAGAAGTGGGAAGTGGGTCAGTTGCTTTGAACCTGATTACCTTCCCATTCTTTTCCCTCAACTTCAGGGTTCTTTGGTATATGGTCTTAAAAGTAGGAGTCTCTCCCTCCTCCCCTTTTTCCTTCCTCTCCTCCTCCCTCTCTCTTACATCAGAGTGTCTCCTTTTATCACTGTGCTTGGAGTGCTTGCTGTGGGCCAGCCTCAGAGGTGGGAGGTTATTCTTAGCATTTCAGTAATTCTCTTGCCTTTGACTAGATTCATCACTGTCCAAGCCCCATTCCCTAACACAAAGTAAAAACGCCCACTGTAAGACAATTTTCCCTTTGCTTGTTTCATAGTTACTCATTAATGGGACACTTGTGCACAGTGCTGTGTGCTTCAGTTTCCCCCTGAGATAGTAAGAGGCTTTCCCATGTGAATCCCAGGATCACTTTCTCCTGCCCGTTTCACCTACCTCTGCTTTACTTTGACAGAGGCAACATGGTTTATGTACCTCTAGTGAAGTGACGAGTGAAATTCTTTGTTATGTAAGGCAGACTTAGCATTACTATTTTTAAAAAAACTCATCGCATACATACTTGACGTGTTTTTTATGCTTTGCAGAATTGTGGTGATCCTAAATCAGGGCAGAACATAGGTAGACATATGAGGCTCTCCAGGCTGGTGGAATCTGTGTGGGTGACCGAGAGTGCTCAGTAGACTTTGGGATTTCCTCCTGTTGAGGAAGACCCTCAGGGCTTGGGAGCGGAAGCACTGTTTTTGGTTGTGCCGTAACTATTTAAACAAACTGAACATTAAAGCTGGAAGAAGCTCCAGGGAGCATCCAGTCCTCACTCTCTCCTTTGTAAGATTAGGAACCTGGGGTCAGAGATATGAAGGGATCTCTCCAAAGTGGACATACAACCTAAGTCATCCTGGGTTTCAGTGCAGTGCTCTTTTTTTCCAGCATACACCATGGAAGGCTATGCCACTGCGTCTGTACCCTGATTACTATGCCACGATTTCTCACTGACCTTTTTCCAATGAGAATTGTATTGACAATTAGTCTATAAAGAAAATAACAGGAAACCAGAGAGGATTTGATCTCTGGGAGTTAGTGAAATACGTAGAACCACAAATACCACTTTGTATAAAGTAGTTTGGCCTCAAAATAGCATGTAGACTCCCATATATGATATTTTTATTCATCTCTTAAGTGCTTCCAACAAAAGGGGCATTCACCAGCATTCCGTTAGTGACAAATTGTTACTCACGAGTTTAAAAAAGGAAGGCACTGTAAAATTCAGGAAGAAAAAAATGTTGCTAGACCACAAGCAATTAAAAGAAATAAGATTTAGACTAAAATATATCTATGTTCCCAAATCAAGCAAGGGTACAGAGCATTTCTAAAGTGATTATATTATTCTTATGAAAAAGTTATCTAATATGAGAAGCTTTTGATTAAAGAAAATTCGATAAAGATAGAATATTTTTCAGTGAATGAAGTGAAATAAAAGAAAAATTTGCCATCAGAGACAAATTGCAGAATGGTAGTATTTTAAGCTTGGTGCCCCCGACTAAGCCACTAGTCACATTGACCTTAAAGACAACATTTAAATATGGACCCAGTTACAGACAGAGAAAGACAAATACCATATGATTTCACTTAAATGCAGTTGGTTGCCAGAGGGGAGGTGGGCAGGGGATGGGCCAACTGGTGATGGGCACTAAGGAGGGCTGTGTGATGAGCACTGGGTGTTGTATATAAGTGATGAATCACTACATACACCTGAAAGTATTTGTTTCTACACCTGAAACAAATATTGCACTGTATGTTGACAAACTGGAATTCAAATAAAAACTTGAAAAAAAAAAAAAGCAAATGAATAAATGCAAAGCAGAAACAGACCCATGAATACAGAGAGCAGACTGATGATTGCCAGAGGGAAGAATGTGGGGGGAGCAAAATGGGGGAAGAGGAGTGGGAGATACAGGGAGATACTTCCACTTATGGAATGAGTAAGTCACGGGAATAAAAAACACAGCATAGGGAATATAGTCAGTTGTATTGTAAAAGTGTTGTATGGGGACAAAAGGTTGCTACGCTTGTGGTGAGTACAGAATAATGTATGCAGATGTTGAGTTACATTTATACTCCTGAAACTAATGTAAAATTGTATTGTCAACTATACTTACTTTTTTTTAAAAAAAGAAAGAAAAGGAGTATGTGTAGAGAACCAGGTTAATAAAAAAGAAATGAAAGAAATAAAGGAAATCTAAAAATATAGATAGATACTATGACTTAGTTATACCAAGGTTTTGTAATGAGGTGAAGAACTTCTCAAGTCCTGCCTATTCAGGCCTGACTGGGGCCCAGAAGCTAGATCCAGACTTAATTCCAGAGGGAATATATACATTCTTTTAGAAATAGGATGCCATGCCATGTGTAGCAACGTGGATGGACCTTGAGGGTGTTATGCTGAGCGAAATAAGTCAGGCAGAGAAGGACAAATACCGTATGTTTGCATGTATAGAAGGATCAGGAGGAACTTAATGGAGGACCATGGGAGAGAAGTGGGGGAGAGGGAGAGAGGCAAACCATGAGAGACTCTTGAATGCTGAGAACAAACTGAGGACTGATGGGTGTGGGGGGGAAGGGATGGGGGAGATGGGCAGGGAGGAGGGCACTTGTGGGGATGAGCACTGGGTGTTATATGAAAACCAACTTGACAATAATCTGTAAAAAAAAAAAAAGAAAGAAAGAAATAGGATGCCATGGTGACAACATCTTACATTTTATGTGGCATTTTATTTTTACAAGACATTTTAATGTATTAACTCAATTGGTATTTGGAGTAACTCTGAGTTATTATAATGTTGTTGCCCTAAAATGTTTATCCCATTTTACAGATAAGACACTCAAGTTCAGAGATACTGTGTGGCTTGCCCAAGGCTACATCTTCAGGATGTAGTGGAGCCAAAACTCAACCCCAGGTCTTGCCAGTTGCCAGCCTGGTATTCTCACCCCTGCCTGTGCTTCTCTTCAGATGGGTTTCCCAAACACATGGGTATGAGGGAGAACTGTCAGGCTCTTCTCAGCCCTGCATTGTAGCATCTTGGGAAAATCTATACCTTCTTACAGATACCAGAACCATCCTCCACCTGTGAAGAGGGGCATCTTAAGCCCTTTAACCTTGTGCTTTCAATAAGTTGCCAGCTCCAAAATGCCCCCTGTGGAT
Source organism: Crocuta crocuta (assembly GCF_008692635.1). Lineage (NCBI taxonomy): Eukaryota > Metazoa > Chordata > Mammalia > Carnivora > Hyaenidae > Crocuta > Crocuta crocuta. The sequence goes on from NW_027530502.1 coordinate 4,758,183, forward strand.
GGTTAGCTTCAGATATGCAGTCCTTAGTACATATTCTGGGAATTACCCAGTTTCATGAATGCAGACCTAAGGAAGTTTGGACCCTTAGCCTTGACTTGCATTCTTGGCTTCTCCCCTAGTCTTTAAGAAGGTGATAGAAAAGCAGAAACTGTTGTGTGGAATATTCAGTGCAGAAAGATTGAAAGGAGGACATCTTCATGCCAGATGTTGCCCTTCAGAGATCACACCTTTAGTCAGGGAGCCCCTGTGGACATGCAGAGACATCTTCCTTGCTCTTCCAGAAGAATCATTCTGCTCCATCCAGCTCACAAAGTCCCATGGAAATTAAATGAGATAATCTATTTTTACATTCTCTGTTTTGCTTTGTATTTACTTATACTCTACCTATCTTTGAGAAGATCTGAGCTAGCTGTATACTTGATATATAAAAGTACTTATAAACTGCTAAGGGGATGTAACTACAAAATAATATTTTGTACCGTTTATACAGTGTCCACTGCCTACTAATTTTTTCCCACTCGCCCTTTATGCTTTATCTCAAGAATCATTTTTATGTTTTTTTTAAAAACTGATTGATAGCAACTGTAATGACCACGGGTTACATCTGGGTGTACAAGGGTGTAACTATGTGATGGTTATAAAAATGGACTTTGAAAATTATTCAAATATCTGACTCTTATCTCAGATTTTATTGCTAAAAACTCTGTGGGTCTGCTTGACCCAAGGCTTAGGACATTTAGACTGTCTCCACCCACCGTCAACCTCCACCTTCTCCAACATTGCAGTGCCTCCTCCCAACAATAAATGCCACTCTGGTCAAGTAGTGAAAAAGCCAGTTAATGAGTAAATTTATGAAGGAAGTGAACTTTATAGAGCAGAGGAAGATTTAGAAAAGGTTAAACATGACAGGAAGAGAAGATTGCCTTTATTTTTTCACACTCTCTGATTGTGGCAGTGGTGCTGGGAGGTCACTGGTGGCTGCCAGCATTGAGAGGCCACATTCAGTCAGCAGTAACGTGCTTCCGATACTGTCATAGTTAGGATTCTTGTCGAGTCCTCCACTGTGTGCCAGGCAGACTGTAGGGACTGAAGACACAGTCGTGAGCAAAGCAGATAAAACCTCTTTCCGTACAGAGCTTATGTGCTAACTGAGAGACAGAGAGTAGGCAGCTTATGATTTGGTGTGGTGGAGAAGTGTGACCATGCAGAGCCACAGATGATTCAGAGGGGTGGGTTCTGGTAGGCCAAGGTGAGGACTTAAAACTTTATTTGAAGTCTAAGAAGAATCATTGGGCAGGAAAGGTTTTTGAGTAGGGAAGGAAGCTGATGTTTTAGATTTTCAAAAGGACCCACTGGCTACAAAACGTCACGGACCTATTGCACAGGTAAAAATAGGCTGCACCTAAAAAGTGTGAACTCCTTTTGATTGAGAATTTTTGTCTACAGCTCTGGGTTGAGAAGGGTCTATAATGGCAAGTATGGGCTTGGGGGAAATTATTGTCACACCAGTTAACAGTGATGTTATTGGCGTGGGGGTTAGAGCTGACCAAGGATGTTTTATGAAATAAGCCATAGAAATGGCCAGTGCTATAAAATAAAAATAGGAAACAGCCCAAAATCTTGATAATCACTAAAAAACATAAAATAACAGTTCAGTTCCTCCCCAGTAGACAGATATGTGGGGGGAAATGATCTTTATGAACTGCAGAAACCCATTTCAGTGCAAAGCCAGGACTATCTGTACTTAGTTTCCCTGAATCTGCTTGAAGAATTTCCTATGCATTTTCACTAGAGGGCATTAGTAATGATAGAAACCAGCAAAGCGTCTAGAAAATGCCAAAGAAAATGTAATAAGATTACAATTTCAAGGAGAAATGAAGACCTTCTGATGGCAGCCTTATCAAAACAAAACAAAATGAAATCCTAAGTAGACTGGTTTCATTACTTCCACCCTCTGAAGTTTGTAAACTCAGTTGGGGAATTATCTACACCTCATCTCACCAAAGTTGTATGGAATTCCAGTCACCACGTAAAGATTTCTCCATCTCTTCAATAATCCTACTGCCCGCCCTCCAAAACAGAACTAAAATCCTTGTATACTGTCCAACGTGTGTGATTTGGTTAACATCATGTCTAAGAAAAGAAGTAGAAATTTAGCCTAAGGGTGAGTTCAGAATCGAATGAAGATGTGGACTGAAAGAATTGTCATTTCCTTATAAAAGAGAACATTTGAGTTGTTAGAGTGCCATTCACATTACTCTAAACCAGCCATACACTTGTTACTGTTTTAATTTGCAACATGATGTTTTATATTCATCCTACTCACAATAGTGCCAGCAAATGTATAACTAGAAATCTATGCATTACAAAAGGTCCTCCATGTATCCTGACCCTGAACTTTTAAACATCTTTCCAAAATCTTTAAAACTCAAGATCTTAGGTAGGGGGACAGACAATTGGAAGTTCATATCTAAAACAAGACAAATTGATTCCTGCGTTCAAGTTGGGTCTGACCCAAACCCGGTACTGTGAGTAGTTAACTGTGTTTGCAGGGAAGGAGTGCGGTCCCACAGGCTAAACTTTGCAGTTAACCATCCTGAGCAGTAATTCCACACAACTGTGAGAGATCCATGACTCAGTGATTGAACCAAGGGTATGATGAAGGAAGGATTTTGTCTTCTCTGTCCCTGGGACTTTAGAAATGCACAAAGAACAATATGGTGCTTGTAATCTGAGAATTTGTGTAAAACTTTTAGCATTTGGGAATCCTTAGAAACACAGAATAATGACAGACCATTGATTGGTGATGCTATTTACATTGTACAGTTTTTGACTGTTTGCCAAATGCTTTCATGTGAATTCTCTTAGGAGGTCATTATAAGAGGGCAAAAGACAGGAAGATGCATGAAGCTGAAGCTCCATGAGGAAAGCCCCACAAGGTAGCACGGGTCCAGAACCACACATAGCAGTCAATTCTGCCATGATAGAACTCAGAACAAACCACTGCTAAGTCAGTGCCAAATGCAGACAAGTTACTGTTAAATGCTTGTACCTGTGTGGTGAACTGGGTTTCAGCTAATCTTGTCTGGGTTCTTCAGGGTTCATCTCCAAGGTAGATGCAGGTTGGGTTCTGGTCTTTCCACACATCTCTTATCCTCCTTGGAATGGCAGCTATGAAATAGTGTTCTTCCTGTGACAAGAGACAGGGAGAGAACACATTTCAAACCTCCACTGTGTCAATACCACTGACATCCATTGTTCACACCAAATACCGTATCAAACCCCACACCTGAAGTGGGAGTGGGGAGAGAGGTGAGAAGAAATATTTGCTGAATAATAATCCAATCTTCCATACTAGGGTTTATGACTTCTAGGCTTATCAGCTACCCCTGGCCAAAATAAGTGAATCACAGCCTTGATTTGTTTAAAATGATGTTGATTTTAAAAATTTCTTCGGGCCATTATCATATGGCTCTTGCAAGACATATACATAACTATGAAATAATAACTCTTTTACTGGTATAGAGATGAAAGGAAAAATCTTTATTTATTTATGATGCAAGTAATAATTTACCCCGAAATATTCAAGTAAGACATATTCAAGACTGACGACTAGCAATTAGCTCAGTTGTAAAACCTGACGAAATTTCTTTCACTTACACTTGTCCTTGAGACAGCACTGGCCGAATATCTTTTTAGCTAACAGACAATGATAGTGTTTGCAATGGAGATTATTAAGAAAGGACATACATGTGTAGGGATGCATATGCTTTCACCTCTACAGCCAGCTTTGTAAATCTAACTAATAATCTCTCGATGGTTAAAGAGGACCATCACTATTCTCTCAGAATACTAATCTTTGCTGTCCACTAGTGCATTAAAAAATCACAAAATTACATGTAAGGATTTAGAAGAGCATTGAAGTGCCTGTAATTTTTATTCCTTTCTTTAAGTGTTACCTCAAAAGAGGTACTTTAGGAAAGCTTGACTATTTACTCTCCCTAGAGTAATACTGTTTTCCATATGCAATATGTCTGCCTTGTGTAGGGATAACTTCATGGTACAAGACGGTCAGTTTTTCATGTGTAACAATAATAGTTTGATGGTAGTAGTAATAACTAGCAGGTACTGAATGCTTATTGTGTGTCAGACACTCTTATCAGCTCTTGAGGTGCATTTCCTTATTGAACACTCACAGTAACTTTACGAAGGAAGTACTGTCAATACTCCTATCTGTGATATAGAGAAACTGAGGCACCAAAAGTTTATTGTTGTTGTTAAGTATTATGTCCAAGGTTACTAGAACCTGGAAAACATTGTCTGGCATTTCCTATGAATACAAGCAGATATGTTCTCCTAGGCAAAAAGCTAATGCACTGACAGCATTGTGGAAAATGCAGTGGGAGTGGGGAGAGTATTGTTTTTGTGCATGGTTTTTTTTAAGACTATTTTTTAGAGCACTTTCAGGTTCACAGCACAACTGAGCAGAAGGTAGAGATTTTCCATATACACCCTGTCTGCACACAGTCACAGCCTCCAGCTTTCCTGTTATCAACAATCCCCCATGATAGTGGTACGTCTGTTATAATTGATGAACCTACATTGACACATCATTATAACCCAGAGTCCATAGCTTATGTTAGAGTTCACTCTTGGTGAACATTGTACTTTCTATGGGTTTGGACAGATGTATAATGGTGTGTATTCACCATTACAGTATCATACAGAGTAATTTCACAGCCCTGAAAAATCCTTTGTGCACAGCCCACTCCTCTCTTCCTCTCCCCTAACTCCCCCAGCCACTGATCTTTTTACTGTCTCTGTAGTTTTGCCTTTTCCAGAATGTCATATACTTGGAAGTGTGCATTTTGTATTGCTGGTTACAGAAGCTTTGATCTCTTTGTGTGCTGCTGGCTTTGTGCATTGTTGAGGTCAAATGTCAAGTCTCTCCAATGGAGGCACAGAGAGGTGTCATGGTATAGTAGCTAAGAGCATAGACTCCACATCTAGACGTCTGGGTTCAAATCCCAGCTTTGGGGGTGCCTGGGTGGCTCAGTCGATTAAGGGTCTGACTCTTGATTTCAGTTCAGGTCATGATGCCATGATTTGTGAGTTCGAGCCCCACATTGAGCTCTGTGCTAACAGTGTGGAGCCTGCTTGGGATTCTCTCTCTCCTTCTCTCTCACCCCTCCTCACACATGCGCTTTCTCTTTCCCTCTTTTTCTCTCAAAACAAACTTAAAAAAAAAAATCTGAGCTCTACTATTTATGAGCTGTGTAACACGGACAAGGTGCCCAGTGTCTCGCCATCTCAGTTTCTCTATGTGTAAAATGGAGATAACCGTAACCCCTCCCCCATGGTGTTGTCGTGAAGACTAAAGTGAATTTCTATTTGCCAACTACTTAATATACAGAAAATGTTTGCTAAATATCAAATAGGAGGCTTGGGTATCCCGGCTCTTCAGTAATGAACAGTAAGTAAACTGGGAGCAGAGTCCTGATTCAGCTTCTGCCACTAGCCTGCATCATGGCCTCAGGCCACTGACCTTTCTAACCTCAGTTTACTCATACCTACAGTGAAGGGGTTAGACTACCTGATTAGTCACACTGCCTCTTGGCGGTGCTGAGTGCCCTCTTCCTGATCTCCTTCTCCCTTAAGAGAGTTTAGATGGAAGTGTGAGTGGAGACCCATGGAGAGTGAGACACAAAACCTTTCTTATTTATGAATAGTACACTGCAGACTTTAATATGATTAAACTTTTATGATTAAACTTTACTTCTCTAGAGAAAAACATCTTATGGAAAGGGAAGTGTTCCATGACTTCTAGGTTGGATAGTTTGAAGACCGCGTCAGGGAATATGCACTCACAAAGCCATATTTGTGTGTGTGTTAGAAAAGCCAAGCCATCAGAAGTAAAAATATTTAATGAATATAGTAAAACGTTTGTTTCTAGAAGTTGCTTAGGATTACTTATTTTAAAACTCACACCATTGGGAATTAAAAGATGATCTGCTGCAGCCAGGGTGGGTCAGAGTGCTTCAGTCTCCTCTCTTCACGTCTGAAGGTGACTGCTCAGCATTTTGAGGTAGCCTTCTGGGTGACAGTGACAGGGCAGTGCAATTCTGTATAGCATTAATATGTCACGTCAAAACCTCTGGCTGATAACACTGGACCTGTGTCAAATCTCAGTCATTATGTATTTTGGGGATATCACATGTGTTAAAGCTGTGAATGGCTGTTGTGCAAACATACATATTATTTCTAAAATGCCCATTTGGATCACTCTGCTTTTCTGGAGTTGAAATCTCTCAAATCCCCATATTTTGCAAGAAGTTTAGCCCTCTCTGTCTGAGGTAAACTCTCATCTTCTGTGCAGGAACATTGCTTTACTTCTGTTCTAAGAACTGTTGATGGTTTAAACCTGGCTTTTCTATGTCCTGATCAGACTCACCTGAAATGTTCAGTGCTAGCTTAATTTTCCTAATAAAAGAAAGTAAAGTGTGCATGAAAATTCTTGCTCATACTTTTAAATACAGCTTTCTTCTATTGATGATCCATTAGTATAGTCCCATGTTTTATTGTGTGCCATTTATGACCACACATATTTGGTGCACTATGTTATGTCCACAGTGCTAGAACAGGCCCTGGCAGACAGTAGGCACATGATAAATATTTGTAGAATAAATGAGAGAAAGAAAGAATACTCATGCCTTCTAGCCTAAAGGATTTAAGAACATTATATGCACTATCAGCAAGCAATAAGAGTGATTATTTGAAATGTCACCAGAGTGGGGGTTCCTGGGAGGCTCAGTTGGGTTAAACGTCTGACTTCAGCTCAGGTCATGATCTCATGGCTCATGGATTCGAGCCCCATGTCAGGCTCCGTGCTGACAGCTCAGAGCCTGGAGCCTATTCAGATTGTGTCTCCGTCTCTGTCTCTGCCCCTTCTCTGCTCGCACCCTCTCTCTCAAAAATAAATAAACTTAAAAAAAATTAAAAATGAATGTCACCAGAGTGATTCATAACTGTGTTCCTTGTTCACCTTCTAAAGAACAAGGATCTTTTTGCCTCACTGAAATAATCCTAAGAAAGGAAGGCCTCAGGTTCACCACCTCTGCCAGGTGGTAGGATGGCCACAGCTCTTTGCTGAAATTAATACTACATTCTTACAAGCCCAGTAAGAAAGAGTAAATGTATTCGTTAAAATATAAAATAATCCTAAAAGATTTAAATTGTGAATGTTGGAATATATTGCTTAGAAGAGTTAATTATCAGGTACATCTAACACTTCTTGTGACATTTTGGACCTACTCATTTTTATATTGATCTGTAAAAGAATTGTTTCATGATATTATTTACATTGGATGATATAAATCTGTTTGTAAAAGATAAATGAATGTTTTAGACTTTTTAAGATCTCATCTATTGCTGCTCTTCCCCCCAAAAAGAAAGAAAAGTGGTAGCTTACAAACCCTGGTTTCACCTCTCAAGGCCTTTGAACATACTTGAGGTTTTTAATTGGTTGGTTGATTTAATTATTTACTCATATGTTTTCTTGTTATTGAAGTTAAAAACATGGCAGTATCCCATAAAATACAAAAAAAAAAAATAAACCTGGTGAGAAAGAAATGAGGGGAAAAAATTGAAATTATTTTCCTGACATCTACAGTACCTACCTATAATCAAATGAGTAAATTCCAGTTTCAGTTTTCTCTTCCTATGGGTTAAAATATGCTTTCATAATGCCTCGAGCCATTGCAGATTTGGCTCTTTTAAGCTGGGAAACTAGAATGCGTGTCATTGTTCTCCAGTTGTTTTCCTATGGAATTTCAACAAAGTGCGCCAGTTTGAGGGAAAACCTTTCCAGTTTTCTGTCTTCTCACCCCTATCATATCGCAAAGCGAGTGATTTCTTCTGTGTCCCAGCTCTCCTCCCCCATCTCCCGCTGCGTGTGATCATCCTCTGCACTGTCCCTGCAATAAGAGGAGAAGGTGAAAACCAGCCTGCAGGTCTAAATTAATTGCATTCCTCAGTTATGCTCCGAGTTAGCCAGTGCTTTAAATCACAACATTCTAAACTTCTAGTTTAAACATAATTGGAAAGAGAAAGCTGGCATTAAAGCGGTAACTGACAGAGTAAACTTAACTAAAGCAGAACAGTGTAAAACACTCATATGCAAATAACTGGGAATCATCTGATAAAATTATTCACAGGCAGTCGAATATTTTATCAGACATACCTGTTAGTGATTTAGAGCACTGATTTCAGCCCCTTTTTGTTTTTTAAAACTTACGTGACTAATTACATTGTATTTGTTCTAATGGAACATTACTTTTGTTCATCACGAAAATAGTTTTTAAAATTAATATTTTCATAGAATGATAAACATAGTGTGTGTTCATGGCAAAAAAAAAAAAAACAAAATGTGAGAAAGCCCTCCATTTCAAATTGTGTACTTTGGCAGTTAAGATCTGAGAGATGTTGGATACAAGAGAGCAGCTCCTGTGTTTTAGTGGGGCTAGCTTCAGATATTTGAGTCTATCCTGTCTTCATTTGGAAAAGAAACAGATGCAGTTAGTGGCTTTGCCTCTGGGCTCCCAAGGGACTGTGTCCATATCCACAGTGCAGCACTGTGCACCCTGTATTTGTAATTCTTTATTTACATTTCTGTGCCACTGAACTACAACCAGGACTTCATTCATTTCTCTGTGTCCAGTGCAGCTCCTGGCACCCAGGCAGGTACACAGGTAACACTGGCTAGAAGAATTAAGTGTTCATATGAACAGTGACGGAAGGTAGCCATAGGAATACTTCATTCTTCCTTATTTTTTCCTGCTTTCATATGGCATATTTCAATTTTGGCTCTTTTATGCATAGCTCGGTCTGACATATTGTACTCCTGAAGAAATTTTTCTATTAACATATCCTGTCAAACTCTAAATAGAGACAATTCTTAGAACTAATATTTATGTGCAGTCATTAATTGCGAAGAATAATAATTTACTTGTAAATGCAAGATTGTATTAATTTTATCTGTAATGGAATTCTTGTTCCTCCTGAAATCATAGCAAATTATTTAAATTGCTTTGTGGGAAGTACAAAGTTAAGGAGATCAAATTTGTTTTACAAGAACATTTGATGTAATTAATTTTTAAAATATATCTTGCTTTTATAATACCAGACTTTAGATAATAATAATTTTTTAAAGACTTTTATGAAGAGAACCATTCTTCCCATTTCTCCTTTCTTTGTCAGTTAATCCTCAAACCTAGAAGATGCCTTTAAATTTCTTCTCTACGCCAACTGGCTGAATTATGTTGTGACTTTATAATGCAGTAGAGAATAAACTCAGGCATTAGATGAGTTAGAGATGATAGTAGGGAATAAACTCAGGCATTAGATGATCTTTTGAGACATATAAATACATAATTGTTTGTTATGTAACTTTCACCTAGAGCTTTAGATCAATGGATATTTGTAGTCAGGCCTGATCTTTTGCAAATGTACACCATTATAGCAGAATGACTAGTTTCTGCACTGATTGGCCAGTGCCCATGTCTTGCAGGCTATTAAATATTTTAACACTTATCCCTGCTTGTATGATGACTCTGAAACTCCATGAAAACTTTAAGTACTTTCTGAATCAGCCTGGAAAGATTAATGTATTCTCAGGGTAATATTTGAGTTGAATATGAAATTCCAAATCTTTGAAACCTAGAAATTGGAGATCAGTAAATGGTCTATAGTCATCTTAACTCCTACTTTTCTGTCATACCCTCTACCCAATCCACCAATAAATCTTATTGCTCTGCCTTTTAACGATTTGCAGACTGACCCCTTCTCACTGCAGGCCCTTTGTTACTATAGCCCAAAGCACATCAACTCTCTCCCATACAGTTGTAAGAAACTTTTCTTGGTCTCCCTGCTTCCATCCTCACTTCTGATAGTGTATTTTCCAAATAGAAGCCAGAGTGGTCCTTAAAATATGTCTACATAGTGTCCCTCAGGCCACAACAGCTCCACGTGAGCCAGTCTTCTGCCCTTGGGCCCCTTCTCTGTCTCAGCCTCCACTTGCTTCTCCTAGGCTGTCTGCTCCAGCCATCTGTCCCTCAGGCCCACTCCAGCCTTGCACTTCCTGGCTAGAATATGAACTCCCTGCCTGCGTGAAGGTTTTCTATGTGGTTCCCTTCTATATCCTCAGCCCCAAGAAGTACTTCTGGGACACAGTAGTTGCTCGAAAATAGTAGTTGAACCAATGAATCGTTGCTTCCAGTCATTCTGTTTGGATAAAGTTTTTGTTTAGAAATAGGAGGCTGAGGGGCACCTGGGTGGCTCAGCCGGTTAAGTGTCCGACTCTTGGTTTCAGCTCAGGTCATGATCTCATGGTTTATGAGTTTGAGCCCTGCTTTCAGCACAGAGCCTACTTGGAATTTCTCTCATTTCTCTCTCTCCCCCTCTCTGACTTGCTCTCTCTCTCTGTCTCAAAAAATAAATAAACATTTTTTTTTTTTAAAAAGGAAATAGGAAGCTGAGGGTGTTCTTAAATTTCTTTTTGTTCTTCTTACCTAAAGTTTATTCTTATGCAGGAAACATATCATCCCCAAAGCAATTATCAGTCACTTAGATTATCTCCTTTAAAGTCAGACAACACTGAAAAAAGACACTAGCTAATATTAAGCAGAATTAAGCCTTTAAGTATTCAATTGTGTAAAAGCAACATGATCAATATGAAAAAGAAACGATTTAATTTTATTGGAGGGCATATACACAAATCCTGTCTAAATGAAAAGACATACTATATTATTATATACAAAGATTTTATATCATGCTTTTGGATAAATATATACTTTAATGAAACTCCAACAAGATTTCCAGTGGGAACTTTATTTTGTTGATTGACTGTTTTGTTTGAAACTCACCTTCCCTCATAACCTAATCTGAAGTGTTCCTCTCACACTGGTCAGTCTACATTATATCTCTTTGTTTTACCTTTCAGAACACTTTTTATCCCAGCTTTATTGAGGAATAATTAACATATAATATTGTGTCAGTTTAAGGTGTACAACATAGTGATTTTATATATGTTCATATATTTATATATATATTACAAGAAGATACCACAGTAAGTTTAATTAACACATCCATCACTCACATAGTTACAGTCTTTGTGTGTCTGTGGTGAGAACTTTATTTTTAATGTTAATTTTTGAGAGAGAGAGAGCATATACATGAGGGAGGGGCAGAGAGGGAGAGAGAGGATCCCAAGAGGGAGGGGAAGAGAGAGAGGGAGAGAGAGAATCTCAAGAGAGAATCGTGCAGAGTCTGACGTGTGGCTGGATCTCATGAATCACGAGATCATGACCTGAGCTGAAGTCGAGTCACACTTAACCAACTAAGTCACCCAATTTCCCCACCGTGGTAACAACTTTTAAGATCTACTCTCTTGGCAATTTTTAAATATACAATGCAATAGGGGCGCCTGGGTGGCTCAGTCGGTTAAGTGTCCGACTTCGGCTCAGGTCATGATCTCGCGGTTTGTGGGTTCAAGCCCCTCATCAGGGTCTGTGCTGGCAGCTTAGAGCCTGGAGCCTGTTTCAGATTCTGTGTCTCCCTCTCTCTCTGCCCCTCCCCTGCTCATGCTCTGTCTCTCTTTGTCTCAAAAATAAAAAATAAAAACTATAAAAAATTAAAATATACAATGCAATATTGTGAACTAAATTCACTATGCTTTCCATTATGGCGCCAGAATTTATCCATTTTGTAACTGGAAATTTATATCTTTTGACTGCTTTTCATCCGTTTCTCTACCTCCCACCCCTTACCCCTGTCAACCAGAGTCTGTTCTCTGCTTTTATGAGTTCAGGTTTGTTTTTTTTTTAATTCCACATATAAGTGAGATCATACAGTATTTGTTGTTTTCTGACTTATTTCACTTAGCATAATACCCTCAAGGTCCATTCATGTTGTCACAAATATCAGGATTTTCTTTATTTTTATGGCTGAATAATATCCATATATATGTATATATACAACACCACATTTTTTTCATCCATTCATTCATCAATAGACACTTAGGTTGTTACCATATCTTGGCTATTGTGAATAATGTTGCAGTGAACATAAGAGTTCAGAAATCTCTTCAAGTTAGTCATTTCATTTCCTTCAGATACATACCCAGACATGGAACTGCTGGATCATATGGTAGTTCTATTTTTAATTTTTTGAGGAACCTTCATACGGTAAACTGGCTGAACCAGTTTATATTTTCACCAACAGTGTATAAATATTCCCCATTCTCCACATTCTCACCAACACTTGTTATCGCTAGTGTTTTTGATAATTGCCATGCTAGCTTGTGTGATGTGGTTTTGATTCACATTTCCCTGATGATTAGTAATGTTGAGCACCTTTTCATGTACTTGCTAGCCAGTTGAATATCTTCCTTGGAAAAATGTCTAGTCAGGTCCTTTGCCCACCTCTTAATTATATTAGTTGGGTTTTTTTGTTTTGTTTTGTTTTTTTGCTATTGAGTTATGGGAGTTCTTTATATAGTTTGCATATTAACCTCTTACTAGATATGTGGTTTCCAAATATTTTTCCCATTCTGTAGGTTGCCTTTTCATTTTGTTGATGGTTTCTTTTGCTGTGCAGAAGCTTTTTAGTTTGTTGTGACATCACTTGTTTATTTTTGCTTTTGTTGCTTGTGCTTTGGGTGCCATATTCCTAAAATCATTGCCAAGACCAGTGGCAAGGAGCTTTTTCCCTATGTTTTCATCTGTATTTTCCGGTCTTTTTAATCCTTTTTGAGTTAATTTTTGTGCATGGTTTAAAATATGGGTCCAATAGGCAGAGAAGGACAAATATCATATGTTTGCACGTATAGGAGGATTAGGAGGAACTTGACGGAGGAACAAGGGGGAGAAGAAGGGCAGAAATGGTGGGGGAAAGGGAGAGAGGCAAACCATGAGAGACTTTTGAATGCTGACAAAAACTGAGGACTGATGGATGTGGGGGGAGGGGGGATGGGCATGGAGGAGGACACTTGGGTTGAGCACTGAGTGTTATGTGGAAACTAATTTGACAATAAACTATTTGTAAAAAATAAAAAATAAAAAACAAAATGTGGGTCCAATTTCATTCTTTTGCATGTGAATATCCAGTTTTCCCAGTACCATTTATTGAAGAGATTATATTTCCTCCATTGAGTATTTTGTCTCCCTTGTCAAATATTAGTTGACCATAAAGCACGAGTTTAATTCTGGGCTTTCAGTTTTGTTCTGTTAGTCTATGTGTCTGTTTTTATGCTACTACTGTACTGTTTGTACTGTTTTTAATTACTATAGCTTTGTAAGATAGTTTTGAATCAGGAAGTATAATGCCTCTAGCTTTGTTCTTTGTTCTCAAGATTACTTTGACTATTCAGGGTCTTCTGTGGTTCCATACACATTTTAGGACTGTTTTGTTTTTATTTTTATAAAACAAAGTATGGTAGTATTCTAATAGTACAGTATTAAACCTATAGGTGATGTTGGGTTATATGAACCTTTTATGATATAATTTATGATACTAATTCTTTATGGATTAAGAATCCATAAACACGGGATTCTTTTACATTTATTTGTATCTTCAGTCTCTTTCATCAGTATCTTAGTAACTTTCAGTGTACAGATCTTATACTTCCTTGGTTATTCCTAGGCATTTCATTGTCTTTGATGCTGTTATAAATCCATTTGTTTTCTTTATTTCTTTTTCAGATAATTCAATGGTATTCTATAGAAACACACTGAATTTTATGATTTTATGTTCTGCAATTTAACTGAATTTGTTTATTCTAATAGTTTTTTGGTGGAGTCTTTATAAGATGTTCTGTGTATAGAATAAGGTCATCTAGAAACAGAGATGGTCTTACTTCTTCCTTTCCAATTCAGATGCTTTTTATTTCTTTTTCTTTTTTTCTCCTTTTTTTTTTTTTCTTTCTGATCACTCGGGGTCAGACTTTTAGTAGCATGTTGAATAGGAATGCTGAGAGTGGGTATCCTTGTCTTATTCTTGATCTTAGAGGAAAAGCTTTCTGCCTTCCATGATTGAGAATGATTATTAGCTGTGGGCTTGTCATATATGGCTTTTTCTATATTGGGTACATTCCTTCTGTACCCAGTTTGTTAAGAGTTTTTATCATGAATGGATGTTGAATTTTGTTAAATGCTTTTTCTGCATCTATTGAGATAATCATGTGGCTTTTATTTTCTATCTTCTATTAATATGGTATATAACATTGATTCGTTTGCATATATGAAACCATCCTTGCATTCCAGGGATACATAATATAAGGAAACATTTTTTCATTGCTAGTAGGAATATGAAAAGTAGTCTCTCAGTATCTGTTAAAATGTAAAATAAGCATACCATTTGCCAAGCAGTTCTATATGGAGAAAACATTATTATACAGAGATAGGTTTGCAAGGATATTTTTTGAAGCATTGTTTTTAAGGAACTGGAAACTACCAAATTTTCATCAGTAGGGGAATGGTCAAATAACTATGGTACTTCTATCCTGTGTAATATTATACAGTTTTAAAACAATTATTACATCTTTTTTCTTGATTTCAAGGACTATCTGCTCTGTATTATTAAATACCTAAAACATTTTTCAGAAAATGTTTATTGTGCAATCCATTTTAAAATTAAAATAATACATATATTTTGTGTGTATATGGGTGGGTTTGTATTTATGAACATAAAGAAATATGTAGAAAGAGACATACCCAAACCATTAACAATTGCTATATTTTCAGGAGTCAAAAATAAGGAACAGGAGGGGTGCCTGGGTGGCTTAGTTGGTTAAGCATCCAGCTTCGGCTCAGGTCATGATCTCACAGCTTGTGAGTTCAAGCCCCATGTCGGACTCTGTGCTGACAGCTCAGAGCCTGGAGCCTTCTCCAGATTCTGTGTCTCTCCCTCTCTCTGCCCCTCCCCCGCTCTTGCTCTGTCTCTCTCAAAAATAAATAAACATTAAACAAGTTATTAAAAAAATAATAAGGAGAGGCACCTGGGTGGCTCAGTCAGTTAAGCGTCGGACTTCGGCTCAGGTCATGATCTCACAGTTTGTGGGTTCAGGCCCCACGTCGGGCTCTGTGCTGACAGCTAGCTCAGAGCCTGGAATCTGTTTTGGATTCTGTGTCTCCCTCTCTCTCTGACCCTCCTCTGTTCATGCTGTCTCTCTCAGAAATAAATAAAACATTAAAAACAATATTTTTAAATAACAAGGAGCAGGAGAGGAGATTATTAATATCTGTGCGACTTTATTGTTTAACATGGGAAAACATATTACATCTTAATTTTAAAAATTTAATAAAGATGATTCAATGATAAATGTAAGTATACATTATAAGACATTGGTAGTTTGGCTTTGAGCATCTATAAATACCAAATAGTGTAAGAAGGGAGAATTAGTACAACTGTATTTAGTCAGAGATGTCTTCATAGTGAAAACAGCAGCTCTCACTTCACTGATATGTCAATTTTTTTCAATCTACTTACAGTTTGAAGGTTTGGAATTTGTGTTTCTTTTTTCGACTCAATTAAAACTTAGTTATTCTCAGAAATAATTACTAGGAAACCGGATTATGAAATAAATCACCCTACACAAAAGAATACAATGCTTCATATTTAAAATGTTAAGATTTTCCTGCTTTATTCTTTGTAACTGCCTGATCTAAATATGAAGGTGTGCTGTGGCTAGCCTACTCATGGTTAAATCAGACACTATTTTTATAAAAGTTGAGCTTTTTTAAAAAACATATTTGCAATTTATACATTTGAAATAAAGATTGTTTATCATTTTTCTTTTTTATTTCAGAACGCTTTACCCTGTACAGCTCTAAAAACCTTAGGCAAGCGTGGAATAAGTAAGTCTTTATACAGTTTGTCCTTGTTTTTTCTCTTTTTCTCTCTCAGTCCCTCTCTCAATTTTTACAACTCTCCAAATAAGTTTGCCTTGACATTTCTTTCATTTGTTCATCCAAGTATCCATTATCCATTCATTTAATCATTAAACAGTTGTTAAGCCCTAACTATGCATCAGCCACTATGTTCAACCTAAGCCAGTTCTGTTGTATATGAGTTTGGGTTCCGAGAGCAATGTGGCATTGCTTCGAAATTATAAATCCTAAACTTCACTGTGCTCAGTCTTCTTGTAAGTAAATTCAGGAAATATTTTAGCATCAGCAAAATAGTATTTAACTGCAATGTAATGACTGATTCTAATCTAAATAATGTTGGTGGCCAACTCTGAGCTAGATAAAATTGATCTTTCAAATTTTTTCAGTCTATTTATTGTTCTCCTAATAAACTAGCCTCCAAGCCTTCTTGGAAAACTACGTACCTATATTGCTTGAAATATATGTAATCTGTTCATTTAATTTGTTTTCTCATCTGATCTTGTTGAAATAGTTTTATTTCTTGGTTTTGAAATTTGATGACATCTGAAGATCTGAGTTTCTCAAGTTAATCATGGGTCTTTTATTGCAAGCCAACATGTTAGTAAATCATTGAAAGTTGGAAAGCAGAGTCATTGAGTCACTCTCATTAGTTGTGGATATCTTATTTCAAGCATTTTGCTGGGGGAAAAGTAACTGGAACTACTTTGATTTTAAAAAAATTAATGTATCATAACAAAATTTGTCTATGGGCAATTTAGTGTTATTGCCTCAGTTTTTACTGTTTAATTTAATATGTTTAATTTTAGACATCATCAATTATAAAAATAAAAAATTAAGAAAAAATCTTTTTTATTAAAAATGCCTTAATTGGTGTTGTCAGTAGATACAGTGGACAATTTATTGCAAGGAACTCATGTAGTGAGTACATGCAACTCAGCAGTGGTTTATTTGAAAGATTTGGCAGTTTATTTTTATTAAATCCATACTCAAAGAGCACTGTAGTAATTATTTTTGTCTAACACAAGGCTTTGCATTTGCCATTTGAAGCGTCAGTTCTTAATATCTAGAGCCTCCTCTGGGAGCCATGCCCTCCTCTGGGGATATTCTGTGTGTGTTCTTCACTCTTACCTTTCCGCCTCCCCCTCTTTACTGATCAGCAGTCTAACATTTTAGTTAAGTGNAGTCAGTTCTTAATATCTAGAGCCTCCTCTGGGAGCCATGCCCTCTGCTGGGGATATTCTGTGTGTGTTCTTCACTCTTACCCTTCCGCCTCCCCCTCTTTACTGATCAGCAGTCTAACGTTTTAGTTAAGTGCTTTCANTTCTCTTTAAGATATAACTTCAGGGATATTTATTATTTGCATTTTCTATGAACATAGGATTTATAATTTTTCTGCCGAAACCAAGGTCTAAAATACTGAAGGAGGGGCGCCTGGATGGATCAGCCAGTTGAGTGTCCAACTCTTGTTTTTCCCTGAGGTCATGATCTGTCTCACTACTCATGGGTTCGAGCTCCATGTGGGTCTCTGCACTGTCAGTGGAACCTGCTTGGGATTCTCTCTCTCTGTCTTTCTCTCTCTCTCTGCCCCTCCCCTGATCATGCACTCACTCTTTCGCTTTCCCTTTCTCTCAAAAACAAATTAATAAAACTTTAAAAAAATGTTTAATAAAAAAATAAAATACTGAAGGAAATCTTATTTTCATGTAAAGTCTTTTTGGTGATCTGGTAGAATTATAGTTAATGTTTTTCTTTGAATCTCTAAACATCACATACGCTTTTTAAAAAAAATTACAAAAGCATTTAATAAACTGGGTCCCACCCTTAGATTACTTTTAAAACATTTTAGGGAAACTATTAAAAACTGAGCTTGAGGTAAGATTTTTAAATTATAAACATAATTTGTTTAGAATCATGCTATTTTTAAGTACCCATAAGTCTTATTTTTTGTTGCCTTAAGGATTTATTTCAGAAAACACTAAGTAATAAAATATCACTAAAAATGTTTTAAAAATACTACCTTTTGGTATCCCAGTGTTACCTGCTGAACCCTTAGAGCCAAGCAATAGCCTAAGGCCCATTAAAACCCAATGAAATTTAGAGAAAACTGAAAATTCGAAGACATTAATGAATTATTGATTCTTCTTCCAAATGGATTTGCGACCTTGCAGCCACCATAGACACTTCAACATCCCTCACTTCAGAGTGAGCTCTAGGTTTGGAAGAACTACATTTAAAGACTCTTAAGCAAGTGCTGGCTTTCTCCATCACTGTGAACAAATTTGCTTGTCTACAACCACAATTATGAAACCAGAGCAGTCGGTAAATTCTCAGGTACACCAGTAATAGGTTCAAAATAAAGGGAACTAGTTTGCAAGAACTAATTTGAATTCAACTTAGACGGGTTAATAGAAGACAGGTAGGTTAATACAAAAAAGTAAGTCACTGCTTAAAATTAAGTAGCAATGTCTTTAAAAATACATATTAACTCAGCTATTAAAGCTAGTAGATCTGTTAACCTGCCTAAAAGAGTAAATTTTCTTGAGAAATGAATCCTCAAGTCTCTTTGAACAGCTGTAACAAGTGATCCAGTTTATTTGGGGGCCAGGCCTGCCCTAGGTAATGCCAATACAATTCCCTGCTGACTTCGTTTATACCAGTAACCATGGACGTAATTTTATCCTTTGAAGGATTTTTTTAAGTATTCTGGGCAAACAATGAAGTGGTGGGAGAAAAATATCAAAAGATCCAGCACATATCTAAACTCAAAAGGATAATATAGGGAGGAAATCTTAATTACAGGATTGAGATTAATAAATATATATTAGTAAAGAAAAGAAAGTACTTTTATTCCCCCATACTGGACATGCATGAACTGTGTGAACTCTTCCTGTTTAAAAAGAGATTTTGGATTAAAGGGAGACAAATCTTAATTTTATAAATACATGTACTGTTTTCTGACTGCCTTCAAAACATTCCATTTTATTTCCATGGAGTTATAAAGACTCTCCCTATTTTTCTTCCAAATCTCTCTATTTAGAGTTGTCTGACATTGGCATGTATATGCAATCAACCAAGAATTTCAGCCACTTAAAAGATCTTTTATGATTTTGGCTGGAGAAGCAGACTTAGCATATGCTCTCCAGTGATGTTAAGGGTAGGATTCCAGGAACACATTTGCTTGTTTTGGAACTTTTTAACAGCTGAACTATTTGGGGGGTTTGAAAGGAGCAGAAAGAGAACCCAGGATAAACCACCATGTCATAGAAGACATATTTGGAAAGAACAGCTCTTGGCTGATAAAGCAGTATGTGTCCACAGACTCAAATAGGTGTGGGGCAACCTCGTCCTGCTCTCTCCACCCATGTGCTCTGGTTCGGTTTATAATCCTCCTTGGTCAGTAATTGAAAGCCTTGATTCTTTAAAATGTGTAATAAATACAGAGTCATTGTAATGAAGCTACCTTAGTGAAAATGCCAAGATAGAGAAGACATTGACCTGCATATGTTTGAATGCACCAGCAGTCACAAACCCTAATTTAGAAGATTTAAGTGTTTCCTAACTTTGTATTCTTGAACTTTCCTTGAATATGTCCTCTCATTAAATGATTAACTTTTAGAACATATTTTAAAGATGACATGCTAGATAGTTGTGTTCCATGTACATAAAACATAATGTATTTAAAATGACATTTAAAGGAAAAATGTAAACTTTTCTCTGTAATTTATGTTGCTGATTCCCTGTTTTTCTTGTGGCAATACCTGACTGTGTTCCATTAAGATTTAAATCAGTGCCTTCTCAAGAAACCAAAAGGCCTCGTTTTCTACTCTGCCTTATGTTCCAAGTTGATCTAAAATTTTCTAAAATAAGAATAAATACAAAGCAAGTTAGATCTTTCCATTTCTGTACCAGCTTAGCAATGTGAGAAGAACATAATGGCTGTTGGCACTAGGCGGAGCAGTTGAGCTGAGCCAGATTCTGAAGTCCATCTTCCACTTCCACATTTTTTTTTCATTGTTGATCATTTTTGTTATAATTCTATTTACTTCAAAGTAACAGTTTAATTTATTTAGTGCCTGGAGATTTCTGCTCCCAGTATTTTCAAAGAAATTATTCTGTACATCATCAATGGACATTTTTTAGGCTTGGGCATATTGGGGTGAAAAGCTCTAAAGCAGGCATTTTGGAATTCCATTCCCTTAACCCCAGGATGAGCTGGAGCTGCAGCTGTACCCTGTCCAGCTGATGGATGTGAGCCCGCTTTAGGAGGCTACATGGGGTGCAGTTCCTCATGACACCCTTGGAAATAGAGTTTGCAACACTTGTATAATCAGATGCAAGCAGGTCTCTGTCCTGATCTTGGACACCCATGCATGGTATTGTTTGGAGGCTCCAAAGCCGTAATTCAGAGGAATCTCTGGGGACATTCATTTTCACAAGAATGATTCACTATTTCAGTTACTGAAAGCAATATGTAGATGTGATGTTTACCAGATCTGTTAAACCCCTTGCCACCTCACAGAGAATAGTTCTTCTAGAAAATTGCAAACTAGATTTTTGAAAAGGGAAAGAGGGGGTCCGGGCCCTGGTAGGAGTCCTGGAGAGCCTTGAAGAAGGCAGCATCAAGGACTGTCCAGAGATATGGGTCAGGCAGGTGTCAGGAGGACACAGAGAAAGCTAGTCAAGAGAAAGTTGGGAAGTTGCCAAAGACCTAGACATGACTACTAATAGTAGCAATAGCATAGCTATGATTACATATGAAACATACATAGTCAAAGGCCTGACTTACCCTCCTTACCCCACAGTCAGAGCTGTGATGGGGTAGCCATGGTAATTAACACTTGGGCAGCCTTTTGCAATATAGAATTTGCTTTCATCCTCGTTATCACATCCTCGTGTCTTTTTTAGCGATGTTGGGAAGTAGTCAGGACGCATACTACCATCTCTGTTTTATAACTTGAAAAAAAAAATGCTCAGTGAGGTCAAATGATCAATGCTCTAGAAAATTACAACTTGGAATGTATGCCCCAAAGTGAATCTTAGGAAAGAAATATCAATTTAATAGCCCTGATATTCAAGTGGATCAATATCTGATTCCATTTTGTTCTTATTACAATTTTGGTTGTGGAGATCTCTTCTGGGAAATGATGTTGTTCATTTCCATTCTGGGTTTTCAGCAGCAAGAGAGCTGGGCTGGAATAGAAACCTGGGGAAAGTGTTTGTGAAAGGCTGACCACTCACATCAACTCAGGCTTCCCTTGTGCCCACTGCTGGATAACGCACCATTGGGATCAAGGCGGGTTCATGACACTCTAAGTGCTAGAGATGACAGGCCTGCCGGCCACCCATTCAGACCCGGCTAGTGAGATTTGTACTCTATTCCACACAGCTCCCACTGCTCCCAGGAAATCATCCTCTGTCATTTTGTGCCATTGCCAGATATCTTATCCATGTCTTCCTTGTGGTAGCAAAGAATTTGCTATCATTAGTAACCACTGGTAATGGCCAAGGGCAAACCCCATGCTGTTTGTTATCCATTGAGCACGAGTTTTTGTTCCCCTTCTGATAGACAGAAAATATCCATCTTCTCTCTTACTAATTGGCAGTACGTGCCAGGCTTGGGAGCTGGCAACGGTTGTTGTTTTTCAGCTTTTTAAATGATGTGTTGGATTCCTCATCCCCACGTACATACTTATGGTGCAGCTAATACCTTCCTTCTGCCATCCAGCTCATTAAGGAATAAAATCCAGCCATGCTTCTGAAGTGGCACGGGGCTTTCAGGAGCAGCTGGGCTGCCTGTGTCTGTGAAAGGAGGGCGACACATAGAATTAGGCTTTCTAGAGCTGTTTTCCAAAACAGATTCTAGAAGGGTATGTGACTCAAGTTCTGCTTCTCCACAGTCTGAAATGGTGTGTGTGGGTTCTGTGGCTACCATAACAAATTACCCTAAGTGTATTGATGGAAAACACACAGAAGTATTATCTCACGGTTCTATGGAGCTGGAATCTAGATGGGCTCAACTGGTTTCTTTGCTCTGGCTCTCACAAGACCAGACTCAGGTATCGGTAGGCCTGGGCCCTATCTGGAGGCTTGGAGGAAAATCTCTTTCCAGGCTTATTTAGACTGTGGGCAAAATTCAGTCCCTAATGGTTGTAGAGCTAAGCCCTCTTTTCCTTATCGGTTGTCAGCAGGGACGAGCACCACAGCAGACTCACCCAGCAACCAAAGACCACCTGTTTCCTCATGACACTGCCGCCTCCTTCTCAAACCAGCATCATTGCCAGGAGTCTTCATAACTCTCTTACTTCCCCTCCTGCCCCATCTCTTCTGCATCCAGTAGGAGAAAATTCTCTGCTTCTAAAGGCCTGCCTATATAATCCAGATTAATCTCTCTATTTTAAGATCTGCAACGTTAATTACATCTGCAGGGTCCCTTTTGCCATGGAAAATAGCATATTCACAGGCTTCAGGGAATAGTGAGTGGACATCTTTGGGGCCATTCTGCTCTCATTCAGTGATGAGTCTTGGGGTGAGGCAGAGCAGAGGGGGAAATCCCAGCCTTCACCAGGTTAGTCACAGTCTGTTCCATCTGATCTCTGACCCATCTGGTGACAAGCACAGACCACTGACTCTGGGGGCTCCATGTTGCCCAGTTCACATTAGATATCCCCAAAATAAGAAAGAAGCCATTTTCTTAGAGGGGGAGAAAAAAGAGATTATTTTCCAGAAAGTCTGTAGTCTCTAATATATCTGAAACTTTGGCCTGGCATTTCTGTCCCTTTTAGACCAGTACTATCAAATAGAACCTTCTTCATTGATGAAAATCTTCTGTACCTGGACTGCCCAATGCAGCAGCCACTAGCCTCTTATGGCGATTGATCACCTGACATGTGGCTAGTATGACTTAGGAACTAGATTTTTAAGTTTATTTAACCTTAATTAATTTAATGTGAATAGCCATAGGTAGCTACCATATTGGGCAGCGCAGCTGTAGCTCAACATGTAAACTATTCATTTATTTTAAGTGCCCACTGGTGTAGTACAAGTGTGGATGTCTGATGCTTTGGAAACTCTATGCATTCGAGTTCTTGGCATTTTGCACTCAAGTGTCCAGAGATCTTCCTTTATATTTTTGCTTCTCACCCCTGTCTTTTGTTTGTAAACACTGTGAAAATAATGGCCCTGGAGGACCCAATAAGTGTAATAAATCTGCAGAGGGACTAGTGAAAGTATCAAAGAACATCAAGCAGACATTCCTTCCCCTCCTCCTCCCCTCGAGAAGCCACGCTGTTCCCTCCTGAGGGGCACTGCCTGTTGCAAGTGTCTCTATTCCTTTCTCCTTCTCTGTTTCTGCTCTCTCTTTTCTGTTGGGAACTGCTAAGGGTTAGACACACAGCTCTCTCCCCTTTTTGAACTCCCTCAAGAATTCACCTCTCAGCTGTTGTTCCCGGCCCCCTTGATCTACCCTAACTCTACTCAGAAAATATCATAAAGGCTTAGCTTCCTCTTCACCACATATGAGATGCTATTGAGAAGGCTCCATTTTCTAAATAAGCTTCCCATAGACCCCCATGGGTACATATGTTAATTATTCAGCTTCAGAATATTGAAAATTACCACATTTTAAAAAGTAAAACATAAACTGAAATGCAGTTTTCACTGCTCTTTATTTATTAAAAAAAACTGGATATGAAAAAACTCAGCACTTATTTTTATCATTTTCTTTTGATTAAGAAAACATGAGTTTAGTGAACTGTCAGCCTTAAAATTAACATGAACATAAAAAGTAACTGGAGGGGGCACCAGGGTGGCTCAGTCAGTTAAGTGTCCGACTTTGGCTCAGGTCATGATCTCATGGTCTGTGGTTTTGAGCCCCGCGTCAGGCTCTGTGCTGACAGCTCAGAGCCTGGAGCCTGCTTCAGATTTTCTCTACCTCTCTCTCTCCCCTCCCCTACTCACACTCTGTCTCCCTCTCTCAAATAAATAAACATTAAAAAAAAATTTTTAATAAAAAATTTTAAAAAGAAGTCACTGGGGAAAGAGATTATTTTAACAACATTGTCTTTTGTATCCACCTCACCCATTCCACACTTTTCTTTGGTTGATTATCATGAAAATTAGGATTGGGCAACCCTCATCATATGGGGAGACTTTCTATAAAACTAAGCACAACTTCCACCCATTGTGAAGATATAGTTAATAGACTGTTATGTTGATCTGTGCATCTGACATCTGCTGTGTAGATGATGGTTCTACTGACCTTGTAAGAAAGAATACACAGTCAATAAATACTTTCAATATGAACCAAGAAAGAATAGAAAAGAATAAGGAAGTCTGCAAAAACTCACAGTTGACACAGATGGCAAGAAAATGCCTGAAGTCCATGTGATTTGGTATCATGGGGGTCAAGTTCCAATCCTAGATCTGCTACTCAATGGTATAATGTTCAGGAAGCTCACTAATCAGTCTGAGCCCCAGTTTTTCAGTCTTTAAAACCCTTGGCAAATTTTTGTGAGGATTGAATAAAGCATTAGTGTAAATGATGGGGCACCATTGGTCAATGTTAGCTTACCTTCCTCTTGCTTTTCAGCACATCCTGTCCTCTCCTGCCAGTCAGACTGTTTCATTCAGTTCCAAATAAGCAACAGTCCTTGAACATGAATCCCACTGCTATAAGAAGTCCCCAGACATCTTCTGGACTATTTCTTCTCTCTTCCTAAGAGCACATGCTGAACTGCTTGGTCACCAAATTATTTTTTTAAAAATACTTCTTATATAGAAACAAGATTCCCTCATTCCCAGCAGTTCCTTCCTAAGAGTGATATGTTAACAAATAGCATTGTACATAATTAATGTAAAACTGTGATTTATCCTAAGTCTTGAAACACATCTACTAGACAGTTTTTCTGATTATATTGAAAGAAAACCATAGATACTCTTATCAAGTTCAAAGCATCTGTTAGAGCTTTCCTGTCATACTCTTCATACCTGGACTGGTGGGTAAGACGACACCAGGTGTCTTAGGTCTGGGTATCCACTTGACCCAGGGATGAGTGGTGAAACCAAAAGTAATTATTCTTTCTGTTTGGGGCTTTCAAATGGGGCAGGTGGACAATTTATCCCTAGAAGCACAATGAATGAAGGCTGGGAGCATGCCAGCCCATGCCTTCATTTGGTACATCTGTCATCACCAAGGAGCAAACTGGTAGGGGACTCCAAAAGTAACTTGGCCTTTTTCTTTCAGACATTGAGCCAAGTTCATATCCTAGAGCACAAATCCCAGGTTACCTGGTTATATCCATCATGGGAGAATTTTAACAATAGATTTCATTATGTCTCTAACAACAACAAAGATACCTTAAAATGCTGTAAACAGGCACACATACAACCCCAAACCAATTATCCTTTGTTTTATCTAAAAGAGCATTTTTAGATTGTTTGGACATTTTGAGGATCTCAAAAGAGCCTAGTGGCAATTTACAGTTGAAGTCTCATAGTATATACTTTACTCAGCTTATAAATGAGGTATAAGTGAGTAGAAATATCAACACAAAGGGATCAATATTCTGGCCCTTGTTGCATTCTTTACATAGCATATCTTTGTGTATCTGTCTGTGAATTCTCTGCTAGGCCACAGCTGTATTTAATCCCTCAAGACTTGATATACAAACATAATGCCATATAGAGAATTTCCCTTAAATTATTCAAATCTCCCCATAAGTGATTTCCCACTCTTCCTGCAATGGAAAACATTTGATCATAAATTCAATTAAATCAGTCATCATCTTTGTGATGTTTGTCCAGCTAAATCCTTTAGTGACAACACCAGTAAACATAGCAGCTGTGTGTGTGTGTGTGTGTATGTGTGTGTGTGTGTGTGTGTGTGTGAGAGAGAGAGAGAGAGAGAGAGAGGCACACCCCCAGAGACAGAGTTTATAGCATGACTGTTGGGGAAGAAATGATCTGAAGTCAAGATAAAGGGTAGTTCTCTTAGGTCACATTTTGACTACTTCACTGCAGCCAAGGTTTAAAAATTAAACTCATAGCAGGAATAGAATAATGTATATTCCATGAAATTCATTGTCTTTTATTTCCCAACTTAGAGCCTAGTCTTAATATATTGAGTTTTAGATCAAAACTGGTATACTTTGGCAATGTCAGTGAAAGCTATCAGACCACATCAACCATTTTTTCCCTTTCTTCCACACCCATACCTCCCTAATTAAAACAAAAGAAAGATGAATGTCAGCATACTTTTAAGCTTCTCCAGGGAAATTCTGTAATAGGACTACAGTACTGTTTATGATTTCTCGTATTTATGTCAGCTGAAGAGGTAAGGTTTATTAGAGGCTTATAAGTGTTGATTGGTTTCTTGGCTTGATCCTAAGGCTTTTCAGACAACAGCTATAACTAACTGCTTCTCTTTTTCATCATACCTTTGCTGCTGATCCTATTAATTTGGATATAACTGAACCGTTAATCTTGCAGATTTTTAGGCATGTGTGTATCCATGTGGCCTGTAGAGGGCAGCATGTTCTGGGGAAAGAAAAAGTGAGATAAGCCACTGATTTTTTTTTCCCCCTCTAGCAAAACACGTAAGGTATCTCCAGTAAGAAAGTCAGAGCTTCCCCGTGCTTTGATTGTCTCCCACTTTAGGTATCTGCTCAGATGGTGAATGTTCTTATTGTTTCAGGTACCTTGCAGGCTACTTGATTAAGTCTTACACCAGATTCTATACCTTTGCCTCTGAGTAGAATGAAATACATCATTTTATTTGTAAACATGAATACAAATGTGATTTTTTTATTTGTCTCTCATTTCTTGTCACCTTTAGCTGAAGCTTAGAATTTGAGTTGTATTATACCTGCAGTTGTGATTTTATTTGGTGGTCAAATTAGGCTTTACTCTCTTCCAGAATTCTGCTACCTCACATCTTTAGGTTGTGACCCCTAAAAGAATTCTGATGTCTCTTATTCTCCCCAAGAAAGCGAAGAAGATTGCCGCACGGACATCTTCCATCTATCATGACTTTAGGCTCCTTCTCTTAATGGCCAGCACATTTTTGGAGTAATCACTGACCCAGCCCTCTTCTTTATAGCTGCATTCACTGATTTTCTCAACCCAATCTCTACTTCTCATCTAAAGAGCCAGATCTTCCCAGTGTATAAAATACACAATTGTTTTTAATTTTAGATATTTCTAGAAGCTGCAGCAGATCTTGAAAGGACATAGAACAGCACTGTACAATAGATCTTTATGCGTTGATAGAAGTATTCTATATCTGCACTGTCCAATATGGTAGCTCCTAGCCACATGTGTCTGTTCATTAACTTAAAATGTGGTTAGTGCAATTGAAGAATTGAATTTTTATCTTATTTAATTTTAATTAATTTACATAGTCACATGTGGTTTGTGACTACCAAATCGGACAGTGCAGAATGGTGCATGAATTCTGATTAGTTCATAACAAATGTTTTACCAGAAGATGTTGTGAGGTGGATTAGATTTTGTAGCTAAAAGTCTACTACCCAGGCTTTTATTCCTTGCTTATTCTTTCTCATAGAGCTATAGGCTTAGATCCAAATCCTCAGATTCTGCCCCAGGATTTTCTCTTTCTCAGAACATCTGAGAGATTTCCAATTTTCCAATTCTTCGATTTTTTTGAATATTGAGCATATCTCTCTTGGATATCCAGAATGGAGTTTTAAAGTCTGGCATTTCAGCAGCACTGATTCTGTGGACATCTAACATGTCACCACCTCAGCTTGATCACTTCTTGATATCTAGATTTTCCTAAATATAGAAATAAAATTTAAGAATATGCTAAAATGTGTCAAGCTGCAAACAAGCTTATTCCTTAATTTGGAATGCCCCCCCCCACTCTCTCTCTGTATGAAACATTTCTTTACATTGACTAAAAACAAGGCCTATGCTTGTCTCATCCATTATAAAGTGACCTCAATATTCTTTTGAATATTTTCTCATAAGTTCCCAAATAATAATTCTTTTAAATGCACTGCTTTTTATAAACAGTGTGCAAATGCATATCTTTATTTTTCTATGTTATGCTGATATTTTTGGCTTGAAGACATAAGCAGGCTTTTTTTTTTTTAATAGTTTGTACTATACCCCTAACTTCTGGCTGAAAATACCCTTACCTACATACACCTGGCAATTATAAGTAGTTGGACCCCAGAGGATAATACATGTGCAGCTTTTCAACTTTATTCAGTTATCTTTCTTTTATTTAATCTGTAAAGATGGAATCGGTACTCAAGCAGATAAACACTCCAGCAGTTATGCCAGTTTGAGGTTTCTTTAAGCCATGGATATGGAATGATAACCCTTCCATTATAAATCATTTTCCATAAGAGCCAAATGTGGAATTAAAGGCAGAAATAAAGGAATGTGCAATTCAAAGGTTGTGCTCATTTCAGTAAAGATAACCTCAGCCTCTTCTGTGCTCCCCATCAAACCACCTTTTATAGCATTCCTGCCCCCAGCTCCACAACCTCTTCTACATAATGAGAGACAAAAGCAGGGCTGGTTAGTAGCCCATTTTTCTTCAAGAAACCCTTCTCTTGGCGGAGGCGCCTCAGTGGCTCAGTTAAGCGTCTGACTTCAGACGTGTTATCAGCAGAGAAACCATTAGATGGAAGTCTCTATTACATACCAACTATTTCTTTGCTGGGAACAGCCATTTGTAAATTCCAGAAGTACTCTAGGCTATTTGATAATAGTGATGCAATCATACTCAGATTCATACTGATACAGAGAGAAAAAAATGCCACGTCAAAGGCAAGAGCTAAGAACTTGGAGAAGAATGTAAAATACCAGTTCTTAACTCTTCTTGAGTTGGAATATACTCTACAGATTTATTGCTAAAAATCATTACTTAAATTAATAAGTACATTACTAATGTACTTAGTACATCCACATTCTCATATGGAAAGAAATGGTATCTTTTGATTGAAATATATGAAATATTTTTTCTAAAAATGTAAAGATCTCTCCTCTGACAGGTTCTCATGTTTGTAGCATACATCACATCACAGAGTAGAATAAATTATTTTCTAGACATTGAACCACAAAACCAAATGAAACACACACAAAAATGTTTTCTCCATGGTAACTTTAGCATCAGCCCAGGCCACGTAAGAAATTACAGTAATCCCTCTCCAAACACATGTTGCAATAATTCAGAATTCTAGTAGCTGACAGTTTGATATTCTACAGTTCTGAGAGGCCTGGTTCACATGTTTGTGAGTCACCGTACTTGGGGACCATTTGAACAGAAGGGTTGGGAAGAGAAAAAGAGGAATGAGGATGATCGAGGTAAAAGACATGCTTTTTACTGTTGTCTTGATAATGTGGATTTGAGGTCAGCAAACAAGTACCTTCTCAGGGAGAGAAAATCAAGACATACAAAATAGGCCAGGAACCATTCATGATGGGCCACGAAATGAGGAAGATATTAGACAGTTATAAAGAGGACAAACATAAAACAAAGGGGAGATTTCTTTGTATACTCCCCTTTGTCAATCTCCCCTTTATTCAATGTTTGTCCTCTATATAACTATCTAATATACAACAAAACACATTTACAAAATCTTCTTGAAATTAAGAAATAATTCCTGAAGCTTTTCTATCAAGAAAATACATCTATCTTTAGGTATGTAAAATGATATTCAAAATATTTTTGCTTAAGATGCTCTACCATTGCTTTATTTGATGAGCATTTTTAAAAATGAGTTGTTTTTTGGTTTGGTTTGGTTTTGGTATAAGTTTATTCATGACTTTGAAGCTTTTATTTTTCCCAGTAGTTGTAAATCTCCCTATGAGGTGTTTTCTACCAAAGGATTTTTTGGGATAGAGTCTGATTTGGAAAAGAATATTACAGTCTTAAAAGACTCCTTTTACTGCATTTAGTAGGATCGGTTTAATTTTTTACATGGATGGAAGTCATGAAGAAGTAGCAGGTATCTTTATTATTAAATATCAACAGCTCCGTGTGTTTGTGGTGCACATGGATGTGCCTGTGGTGTGCCAAATGTTTTTGTCTGCATAATCTCATTTAATCCCAAAAGCAACTCTCAAAAAGTTTTCCACATTTTCCTGATAGGAATGTTTAAGCTTCTTTCAGAAAGTTTATTTCCCCACTTTTAATTATATTGTAGCCTCAAGAGCGAGTAAATACACCCATCATTTGCTTTTTTATATGTAACAGGGCTGAGACTAGTGTGAGGCAGGAAAGCACTCACCTTGGGTTCAGAATTTAAGGTGGCACCAAAAAAGAACTTAGTAATCAAGATAAATAATGTTTTAATGCAATATTTTAAAAAATCAAAAAAAAAACTGCCTCAGTGGTTCCTATGCCTCTATCGAACAACCGTTCATTTAGCCCTCCATTCCCCTAGGTGCATAACCTCATCCTTCTGAAACACCAGTGCTGGTGAGGTTATAGAAAAGTGGGCTCATTTGTTTCCTACCAATGACACTGTAAACTGATAAACAACATGGAACATATGATGGAAATGTGTTAAAAGCTATAAAGATATTCATTTATGGCACCTTCAAGAAATTTGCTTTAAGGGTGCCTGGGTGGCTCAGTCAGTTAAGTGCCCGACTCTTGATTTCCTCTCAGGTCATGATCTTGTGGTTCATGAGATCAGGCTCTGCACCGGGCTTTGTGCTGAGAGCATGGAGCCTGCTTGGGATTCTCTCCTCCCCTCTCCCTGCCCCTCCCCAACTCGCTTGGTCTCTCAAAATAAACAAACACTAAAAAAAAATCTGTGAACTGTGACTTAAATGTATATACAAGATTTGTGTTAACGTGGTAGAATTTAATAAGAAAAATATGTTACTTAATTAGTATAGAGTTTATGTTTGGAATGACAAAAGGATTGTGAAATAGGTATTGGTAATGGTTGAACAATATTGTGAATGTAATTAATGCCACTGAAATGCACACTTGAACATGCTTAAAATGGCAAATTTTAGGATATATGTATAACCACAGTTTGTAAAAACTTAGATACATTTTATAATCATCGGTATGGTTCAGTAGCCCTCAAGGAGTCCCCAGTGATCCCTGTCTTTTGGTCTTTATAACCTTGGATAGACCATTCCACCTTGTACCAGGATTGGTCTTGGTGACCAATAGCATGAGGCCGAAGTGGTGGCACATTAGTGTTCGAGTTAGGTTATAAAAGACTTCAGCTCCTTCCTTAGCTCTGACTCCCTCTCTCTCTCTAATCACTGGCTCTGCAGAAGCTAGCTGCCATGTGAACATCCCTATGGAAAGGGCCACATGGTGAGAAGCTAAGACCTCTTGCCAACAGCCATGCAGGGAGCCATCCTGGGAGTGGATTCGCCAAGCCCAATCGAGCTTCAAATGACTAGCTCTAGACATCAACTTGACTGCAACCTTGTGAGAGATCCTGAGCCAGAACTGCCGAGTTAAGCCGCCTAGGATTCTTGAACCTCAGAAACTGTAATAATAAATATTCATTGTTTTAGGAAAAGAAAAATTTTTAATTCCCACTTAACTTCTACAGCTGTACCCATGAGTATGCAAGAAATACCAACAGTTTTTACCCCTATCCTAGAGGTCTTATTTTCTCCTGTTAATGGAAGTTCTTGATGCAGCAAACATTGTAAAATCAAGCGCAGTATATTAAAAGGAGAGATGTGTAGTAAGGTGAAAATAAAAATGGTTTTCATCCTAGCATCCCAGTATGATAGTCACAAAGCTACTATCCTGGTATGATAGTATATCACCGGGACTTGGCCTCATATAAAATGCCTACAACCATGTTTTTCCATATGGAGATTTGGTAAAACTAACTGCGATAGTTAGGGAATAGTGTGTGAAAAGTAAATACCCCATGGTAAAAAAAAAAAAAAATACACCCTGAACAGGAAAAAAAAAAAATTTACAGATGTCCAAACTTGTTGGCAATAATTTTTTTTTCTTTACTAGGGGGAAAACAAAAAGCTAATATGACCTCAATATGAACTTGAGTTTGACTTTCAGCAGTTTAAAGGGAGCTTTTAAAATTCAGGTTTTGAAAGGAAATTTTATCATGTAAAAAATATATGAGGTGAAAAAAATTACAAAGGAATAAAATGCTATATTTGCTCAGACCTATACAGACAGGAATAAACACATCTAACTGACAAAAACTCATTACTTCCAGATTATAGATTTATGAGATGTTTTTATTTTACTTTACTTGTTTCAAGATTTTCTGAATTTTCTAGAGTGACTGTGTCTTACTTTCATCATGAGGAAAAAAAGGTACAAATCAAGCTTTCAGAAGGATGATACACAGGAGAGAGCATCAGCACCTGAGGCATGTAACATGCTCTGTCTGTCACTTTGCTGTGTGACTTTGGCTGTGCTGCTCCTCCTTCCTGAGCCTTAGTTTCCTTGTGTGTAAGGAGGTACAGTAATGGTCATCTCATGACTTGGTATATGAAATAGATAACATGAAGAGTATCTACCACATAGTAAATGCTCAACAAATGCTCTGTCCTCTTTTGTATACCTTCCCAAGGTACTTAGAACAAGAGTGTCATTTGCTGGCTGGCCATGTCCTTTGTAATAATCAGCGGACATCAGATAGTTCAATGGGCAAGTGATTCAGAGTCTAGAAGACACTCTCTGACAGGGAGAATGCTTCTTGCAAGAGCAATAAACACTGAAAGATATTTTGACTTTTCTTCCTAAAGATCATCAGGCCCGTTATAAAGGATGTCCAGATATTCAGCAGTCCTAACCCAATTCTTGTTTTGGACATAGCATACAGTTCCTTTTTATATCATAATGAAATCATATATTTTCAAATTCCAGATGCAATGTCATAAGATAAAGGAGCTGAAATTAGAATCCCCAGAAAATATAGTTTTCGTTTATCTTGAACTAAACTTCAACAACCCATAATTGTTGACCTAACCAAATTTTCTTTCTTATCGATTTTAAAGCATTGGTTTTAGTGATTTTCTCTAATTCTAACCATTTAATACCCTTAATCTACAAGGTGACAATTCTTTTTTTTTTTTTAAGGAATAAGGGAACATCTCTTCTATATCAGCATGGGTGCTAAATTGTGTAGCTTTTACCTTAATTTTTTTTTCTTTTACATTTTTCTTAGTATCTTGGATCATGTCCAGTCTCTAAGGAAATAAACATGTGAAGTGAGTTCTGTGGAATATTAACTGTGCTGGTATTTTTCTTCCTTTTATTAAGCCCCAAGATTCACCAAAATTGATATAAATTCACCATGCCTTCTTTAAAAAGTGTAACAGTAAGGCATTCTTCCTGTCAGAGTTGGACTGTAAAAGGTGATTTCCTTTTACTCCATTTGGTTTAAGCCTGTAAAAAGCATTAAGTGAAAAATCTGATATATTTGTTAGGGCATTTATTGCATTACTACGTTATATTTGCAGTTTTCAGTGAAAGGTTTATTGAGAACATAAACTTTGAAGAGGTTTTGTTCAGGATTAAAGATATATTTTTCTTCTCTTTGGTGAAATAATATCACTCAAAATGATGCCTTTTGAGAGCTATTTTTAGCACTGTTTATAGTCAGAGGATGCACCATTCCATTCTGGTGAAGCAGATATCAGCTTCCAAAACCAGCCTCTGATGATGAGATTTGTAACTTCCATAGGGTTTCCAAGGAAGAAAAGGCTGTGAAACCAGTTTCCATTAACTCAATTTAACATAATATAGATGCACCAATAAGTTAAACAGTTTTGTAGCCTTTTGTAGTCAGAATGTTTTTCATACTGTCCATGTAATTTGGACTAAATATTTAGAACATATACATATGAAATGTAAAACATAAGCAATTGCTGAGGCTTAATATGCCTTAATTTTTATTATATGCATTAATTCTTTTTATAAATTACGATTTGAATTTAAACTCCTGATGCAATCTTTTATCATCAAAAATAAGAATGGTCTTTTTCAGAAAAAACAGTGCTATAATCAATCACTTAGAATTCAGGAAAATTGGTTCATCTTTATTGTCTAAATAGCATAAATATCAAAAATGTCACAAGGGTAGAACATTCATTACAATTTCCTTCACTCTTGATTTTGTAAAATGTTTTGAAAATTTGTGAAACAAGTAAAATAATCTGATGATCAATTTAAGCAAGTTATGGTGAGAAAAGGTCAATCTTCACAGCAGTCCTGTGAAGTAGAAGAGAGTTATTAATTTTATCCTGATCTATATCCACAAGTTGGAAAGGTTGCAAGTTGCCTGATGCCCTTGAGCCAGCAATGGAATTCCACACAGGGAAGGTCATATGGTTATGGTTGTTGTTTGGTTATA
The DNA here is from genome assembly GCF_008692635.1 of Crocuta crocuta. Lineage (NCBI taxonomy): Eukaryota > Metazoa > Chordata > Mammalia > Carnivora > Hyaenidae > Crocuta > Crocuta crocuta. The sequence goes on from NW_027530502.1 coordinate 4,792,465, forward strand.
AAGGTCTAGTGTTTAGGTGTGGATATAACAATAAACAAAATAACTTAGATGTTGAAAATCAATTCTGTTGAGTGCACATCCTTTGGGTTTTGTGGGTATTCTACACTGACTTGTGAGTTTAGAATATTAAGTATTCTATAAGTTTTATCCTTCTCATTATAAGGGTTAGTTATTATTAATATATTTTTTTACTCATTTCTTTTATTGAAATAAAGTGTTGCCCTTTCTCTCATGTCCTTCAGTCAGAGGATTAAAAAGTAATTATTTGTGCCTCTTCTGCTGTAAACCACATTATTAAAGTAAAATACTCAACAAAAGTATAGAATTATATAATCACTAGTCCACTGAATCTGTGAATGTTTTCTAAAACATAACTGAGGTACAGGTATAATGCCTGACAGGTTTGTACCATTCCTATAGAAGAAAAATGTCAATATTTGGTAAGCTCTAACAAATCTTAGAGACACTTTTAAAAATTATATTATTTAGACAGATTTAGAAGTTTAGTATATATGGATTATATATAAGCTGTTAAAAAATAAAACTTTATGGGGCACCTGGGTGGCACAGTCGGTTAAGCGTCTGACTTCGGGTCAGGTCGTGATCTCATGGTCCGTGGGTTCATGCCCTCTGTGGGGCTCTGTGCTGACAGCTCGGATACTGGAGCCTGTTTCAGATTCTGTGTCTCCCTCTTACTCCCTCTGCCCCTCTCCTGCTCATGCTCTGTCTCTCTGTCTCTCAAAAACAAACAAACAAATAAATAAATAAAACTTTACAAATGAAAAAAGTACCTGCTCCTAGGCACTGAGAAGAATTGGAGAAGAAATTAACATGGAATGTCTGCAAAAATAATTTAGGGAGCTTGTTAACCATCTCCTTCCTATAAACAGGTTAAATGAAAGCAAGATCTGTCTTTGTGTCTTTGTAGTAGTTACGTAAAAATAAGCTTAAGTACACCACAGCTTTTGTTGAAAACAATATAACAAGGGGTTCACTTATATTAGCTTATCTCTGTGAATATCTTATCATAATATCTGTATCAGAAGATTTATAAAATGTAAATATGAAAAAGCTATAGCTTCATATTAGTAAGGAAATGCTAGTATAATCTATATCTTCATATGAGTACATAGGAAAGGCTAGTATAACCATGTGATAAGATAACCAATTTGTAAAAGCCTGACCATTTTATATGATTTCAAAGTGAACCTAAACATCGCAAAGACATCTATCTATTTTCCAAGGATGGTAGAAAATAGTAATGAATAAAATCAAAACTAAGAAATTTGGGATAAATATTATCTAACTATGCTCTGAAGTCCAAATCAAGAATTTAATATTCCTTTTTCTGTCCCACTTTTTGGCAGTTTATAATACTCTTGAGTGTTAGTGGTAGTGTTTTCAAAAAGTTGATTGCTTCATATCCTGCTGAGGATTCATATCCTGCATTTTCTGTACTTTTCCACCAGATACAGTTTACTGTGATGGCAACTATGTATTGAGTAAGGTTAGATCTGAAGGAGAGACTGAGAAGTTTGGATTACCATGACTAACTCTGGGGTCTATTCATCTTATCCATATAAAAGCTGGACTCTGTTTGTCCTCTTAATATAGGGCAATGCAAGTGTTAACAAGAATATAGAAAGAGTAGTCTCTATAGAAATAGAGTTCAGAATTAAAGAAAGAGAGAAATATAGAAAAATATAAGGTGTCCTTAAGGAAAACTTTAAAATAATCCAATAACCCTCTTACCAACTTGGTAATGCACATCTTGTATGTGTGTGTATGCATATATGGTATTAGGAGTAAATCTTTGGTGTGACATGTAATGGACACTGAGACTCAAGAGTCACAAACCTGGATGCTCTTCATTTTGACCCTTTGATTATCTGGATCAAATAAAATAATACATGTGAAAGCACTTTGTGAACTGTAGAATTCCTTATCTATAGCATTAGCATTATATAGCATTTTGACAGTCAGGTGTACTGACTTATATAGTACACCTATATAAGTGTACTTATATAGAATGTCTTCCAGGGAGATTGTGTCATTAAATAGTTTCACCAGAATAAATGAATGAGAATTGACAATTTTCTATGCACAACAAAACACAACCTATTTATGGAAACTAATATAAAAATGTTATCTGTTTACCTTGAGGGGAAGAATCCCATTATTATTATTATNTCGTTATTAATGTAACTAAGACTCCTTGCCTCTCTTTTTATTGCACAGCCTAGCACCTGGGGTTGAGAAGTTCACTGCCCAGGCCTAAACCTTTCCTTATTAGTCTTTATCTTTCCCCAAAGTTTATTCTGATGTCAGGGGTTTCCTTCACGCTCTGCTTGACAAATTACTGACACTTCTTTGCAAATGAATAAATCTGAACCTATTTTCTAAAAATAAGTTACTTTTAGAAAAATCAGAGTGATTTTATGACCATAGTTCTCCCTCTTAGTCAAAACCTTTGATAAGAAGGTAATTAAATGAGCATTCTGTTTTTGATGTGTAGCAAGAAAATAGTACATCTGACAGTCCAGGTTAGTGCAGTTGAGGAAATAGGCTGCCTTTATGGGTGGGTAGACTTCTTCACAAGTCATTTTCAAGAGATTAATTGCTGTATAATCCAGTGACCAATGCCCTTGTTGGCATCTTTGCCACAGTGACAATATGTGTACTGTCAAATGAAAGGACCAAGGCCTCCAGCTTCACTACATGAAGAGTGTGACAGTGAGTAAAGCGTGAATATAGAGACTTTCAGCATCTCACTCAGGTTGCTCTATTTCCAGCCCTGTGAGACCAAGCACATAGAATGTTCCACATACAGGCCCACAATGTATGTAGTTCTATGCCATCATAGGATGCAGTGAAGAATATTCTAGAAATTTTTGTTCCCTTTTACTTCCTCTTCGACTGTTATATGGAAGGTAGTATCGTCATTGAATGATCTAAATAAATGGAACTTACTACACCTCTACTCTTTATGTCTAGCTTTCATGAGCTAAAATATTAGTAAATCCCAGTGAAGATTTTTATAGAGATATTTAGAAGGTGACTCTTGGGAACAAAATGTGACTTGTCTTAATTCTAAAAGCAGACATATTATCAATTTTAGAGGAAGTGTCTTCAAACCACAGTGTAACAAAAACAAACAAATAAACTTGTACTCCTAGCTTATGATGTACTTTAAAAAAAAGACAAGAACCAATTTCTTTCTCACTGAAACAAAGAGAGACAGAGACAGAGAGAGGGAGGGAGGGACGGAGGGAGGAAGGAAGGAAGGAAGGAACAAAGGAAGGGAGAAAGGGAGGAAAAATAAAGGAAAGAGAAGGGGAGGCACAGAATCCAAAGCAAGCTCCAGGCTCTGAGCTGTCCGCAGAGAGCCTGATACTGGCTCACACTCACAAACTGAAATCATGACCTGAGCCGAAGTCAAACACTTAACCACTGAGCCACCCAGGTGCCCCTAGGAGCTGCATACTTTGAAGATGTCCCTTAAGGACTGAGATTTGACCTTAAGATGTTTTTGCTAAAAAATGATTGCTTACTTTTTAAATGCATGTTTCTCAGGTAAAGTGTCTATAGGTGTTATAGTTAATATACTCTGTCCCCAAGCAAACACTCAGTCATTCAGCAGATGTCCTATTCCCAGGCTATACTGGAAAGCATGCCTTACAGGAAGTAGCCCTTGCTGCCTCACCATAGCTCCACTCTTCCTCTTTTCTGCCCCATCAGATTCATCCTTCACCTTCAGTTCTGTCCTCTCCACTTTGTCAGCCTCCTTTAATCTGGCAAAACACTCTGGATTCACTTGGCTCTTTGTTTTCAGGATGGCTTAGAACCTTAGGTGACCTTGCAAGGCACTTAGTTGACAGCTTGAGTGAGGTGAGGCACGTTAGATCATCTCATTGGTGACAAGGGGGAATGTTCTGGTAGGTTCGCGATAGCAGGCCAGTGTGGCTGTGCTAATCCTCCCTGCATCTGGCTCACAGTGAGATTCTTCCTAGATTGGAGGAATATAACCTTAGAGCTAGACAGCCTTCAAGACCATCTGTTCCATCTTCCTCATTCTTGAGGTGCAGAAACTGACCCGCACAAGGAATAAAGGAAATATCCTGCTCCATACCCCTGGTCTGAGGCAGTCTTTTACTATGCATGTCACTTTCTTTCATATCTTTCTTTTTAATACAGGTAAAGTGTGTGTGTGTGTGTGTATAGGAATAAGGACTAGGAAAATGAAAAATATTCATTATGATTAGAATAGCAACATGCCATTATTCTCAACTATAGTAAAACCATTTGTTTGAAAGTTTCTCATAAGGTGCTCTCCACATACATTCTGAATTCAGCAAGGATTGTTTCTTTTCATTGTCATCTACATTTATAATTTGAAAATTCCTTAGGTTTTACAGAGAGTTTCCACAAACAATAAACATCTTTTACTTTTTAAAAAATGAATATGGAATGAACACGAAATTCCTCTGTCCCACATATCCTACCACGTTTATGGGATCCTTCATGAACATGGAGCTCCCCGAATTCACCCTCCCAGCTGATAGGTGCAGTCTGACAGTGAGAGGCAGGTCCCTGCTTGGTGACGTAGGATCAAGCACTCAAGTCAGTGGGAAGGCCTAACCACTGGCAGTAGCCCCTCCCCATTTGGCAGGACATCCCCTGAGCCATTGCACCCTGTCCCCTCAGACATGGAAGTCCTGATGTCAGCCACTCATAGGAGTCAGCTGTTCACCCCTAAGGGCTGAACATTCCTGGTGACAAATGTGCAGTAACTCATCTCTCTATGCTGTTCCCTCTGCCGAATTTCCTTGATGAGTTCCCCTGATCGTTCCATCTCACATCTCTAGATGGCCTGATGTCCATCCTTTCTAATCAAGATGTAGAACCATCTGAAATTCTTCTCCTGTGTTCTTTGTTAACCCCTCCCACCCCCAGCTTCTGACAACCACTGATCACTCTTTTGTTTCTAGAATTTTACCTTTTCCAGAATGTCTCATAAGTGGAATTATTGAGTATGTATGTAGCCTTTGGCTTCTTTCATTTAGGTAATGCATTTGAGACTGATCTATAAAGTTGAGGGGTGAAAGAACATTTGCCTAAAACAACTTCAGTTAGCTAATGTTGAGGCTTCATAGAAGTGATCTAGAAGAACTAATTATTGTTTTGTTTTGCTTGTTTGTTTTTAAGGTAGGGAAACAACCCTGATTTAGTGATTCCAGGGAGAAAGTCCTAAAGATTACAAGTATAGATGATTTTATAATAACTAATTAGATTGAGAAGATTATAAATAAAAACTTATGGCAGGGGCAAATCTCTCAAAACTTGAAAGTAGCACAAAAATTGACCTAAAATGCTGAAGAAGCAAGTGCTTCCTTTCAAATGCATATGCGTAGCTGAACCAAGAAGACATTAAGTGAAATCTCCAGTAATAAAGACTGAAGAAACCAGAGTGATAAGTAAGTATTAAAGTTGCGGCTGCCCTGGAGGTGTTGTTAAAACAGGGACTTGGAGCCATTTCTGGGTCAGGAAACAAAGCTTTGGGCCTGAGAAAGGCACAGCGTAAGAATCAGATACTCCACATAGTCAAGACACTCAAAATATTTCAACCTCGGTAATGGGCTGGCTGAAAATATCTACTTCCAGCCTAGAGACTGGCAAAGACAACTATGTTGGTCTTGACTCTAGATGGGGATGAAAACGTCCCCTGAAAATTCTAGAATTTTAGGTTTAAAATTTTTTTAATGTTTATTTATTTTTGAGAGAGAGACAGAGACAGAGTGCGAGTAGGGAAGGAGCAGAGAGAGAGGGAGACACAGAATCTGAAGCAGGCTCCAGACTCTGCTGTCAGCACAGAGCCTGACACGGGGTTCAAACTCACATACCGCAAGATCATGACTTGAGCCAAAGTTGGCTGCTTAACCACCTGAACCACTCAGGCATCCCTAGAATTTTAGGTTTAAATTTGCATAACTCACATGTTCACAGAAGCCAACAGAAAGAACTTGGAGTGCCTACGTGTTAAGAGAACCTCAGGACTCTTGGCAGAAGCAAAAGAAAATCCCTATGGAGAAAGAAACTCTTCACCCAGACCCCTCAGAATTCCCACAGATTAACATTAGCCAAGGATGAGCTCACAATCCAGAATTATAAAACATTTGAGAAAAAGTCATTGTGAATGAGGGTCAGTAGCAAAACATCAAAATTGGCCACCTCACCCAGAACTTCAGAAGTTGGAAATTATGAGACATAAAGCATCGCTATATTTAAAATGCTGTAAAAAAAGAAAAAGACCAAATTTACAACTTGAACAGGAAACCTTAAAAACTGGACACACACATTTCTCAAAGACTTAAAAAGAACTTATAAAAACAAAATGAACAAGAAAAACAGGCTATTAGATGCAGCTGATTAGAGAATTAGTTGAACTGGAAGGTAGCTCTGAAGTAATGACTCAGAATGGAGAGCACAGGGAGAGACAGAAGGAAAATATGAAAGGAGTAAAGACATGGAAAATTTTAGAAGATGGCATCGTGTTGTGGTTACAAAATGAGAGAAGAGAAAGAATGGAGATAGGCAATATTCGAAAAGTAACGACGGATATTTTTTCCAGAATTGTTGAAAGACATGAAGCATCATATTCAGGAAACACTGAATACCAAGCAGGCGATATCAAAAGAATACCTTACAGTACAGTCATAAAAGGAGGAAGATAAGAGCTGGCAGCAGCAACAGCAGAAGCCAGTGAAATAATATCTTCAGAGTAGGGGGAAATGCTTTGAACCTACAATTATATCTCCAGCCAAACTATTATCCTGTATGAAAACAAAACTGAGAGAATTTGCCACTAAGAAGTTCTTTTGTCATGGAAAGAACATCTGAAACATGAGAAGAAGGGTGATTAAATAAATTACAAACATGGATAAATCTAAGTAATAGTAACAATAGCGGCATTTAATTTGTATGTTTTTGAAAATCACAGAAATTAGGAATAAAATATGAGACAATACCACTTGAGAGATGGGACTGGTATCATGAGAAGTGAGGTGTTTCGATGTTCTTGTATTGTCCAGCAAGAAGCTGAAGCTACAGTTTAAACATTAAGAAGTTAAAGTGGAATGTTTAAAATGTTAAGGAGCCACCCACTAGGAGAACTGAGGGTGAAGGTACAAACTGTGGAAGTTTTCTTCTCAGATCCTTGGTGGTAAAAAACAAAAACAGAACAAAACCAACTGATCCTAAAAGCAGACAGCCCTGGCCGCAGATTGGGCAGATCTGTGGTGTTCTTGGCCACATATTTATTAAGTTCTGAAGGGCAATGGAGACCTGTCAGGAACACAGCACGACCTCTGTACAGACAAGTGAACTATAGAAATTCATAACTGTTCCACCAAGAAGCTCCAAGAGAGGGGTTAACTAGGACACAGGAGGATGGATTTAAAATCAGGAAAGCATTTTACAAGCATTCTGACCTAGATGGGCTAAACCTGGGGGAACTTCCTTTCTCTTGCCTCATTACTGGGTTAAAGAATTGCTGCTGCTTGCTTGGGGGTTCATTTTATTTCCCATTACTCCCAACCTCTCTCTCAAAGCACAGAGAGTTCCAAGTATATTGGAAGAGTTCCATTAGTATATTGAAGTAGACTACAGTTTCTTTACGTCGTTTCTATTTTCTATATTCTTTTTTTTTTTATTTCAATTCACTCATAATCCTTGAGTGTTTTTTAACTACGTATGGCTGAGATGAACTGACCAACTCTTGTGAATACATACTCTGGAGAGTCTAACCAGTGTGACCCTAAACAGATTTACAGAGGAACTTACAGAGTCTGGCATTACCACATAGTAAGACTAGGTGAAACAACCTGGCCATCCTTCTCTCGTGGAGAAAGCAGGCATGCAGATTCTGGACTGGCCATCTGATGGTGGTGCACTGCCATCCAGCCAGGCAGTTGAGGACTGGTTAGGTTTCATAAAAATGAAGTTTCTTGAAAAACCTTGTCATTGTGTCACTGTCAGCATGTTGTGGGTCTTGGGAGAGCGCTAATCTGGTTGTCCTACCGTTAATTGAAGGTGACATGAAATGTAAAGATGCAGCAAAGTTTATAAGACAAATTAGAGCTTTTAAAAGCAACTTTTGTCCTAAAATCCAGCTGTACTTCATAGATACCAGTAGTCATAAAAACTGCAGTCACAGTCAATAAAACGGGACTACCTGATGGTATTGCCTTGGAAATGGAGCTTAAGATAGGAACCAGTTTATCATACATATTAGCCTACACGTAGGCTTGGTGAATGGCAAATCTAATGAAGCTTTCATAGGAGTATTGATAAGCAGTTTTATCAGACCTTGAGTTTGGCAGAATTGCAGCCTCTGTGTTTGGATGATCATCAGCCTGTTTGGAAACTTAGCAAAGGATTCTTGCTGTTCAGCATTTAAAACATGCTTATCATTTTTATCAGTTGACCTTTTATGAAAGTGTGCAGTTTGAGTTATAAGTCTTCTTCACTTCTATGCATGTGCCAGAATCTTATCAATATATAGGAAATATTTAAAGAGATTGGGTGCCAAAATACCCAGCCACAATACTGGTATGTTTTTAATATCATAGAGAATTAAAATTCAGGACCTGTGGAAAACAATCTAGATCTTCTGTGGTTTATCCCTTCAGTCATTTCAGACATTGACAGTAGGGCCCATATGGCTATGTGCCTGTTACTTTATGTTCATGTCTCTCACATTTAAAACAATATTCATCGGGCTGTGTAACCACTGATTCTGTTGGCTTTGGACCAAGTCTTATAATGATTTTTTAACATCTTTCTATAAATCTCATTTCGTGCTATTATGAAAACCTCCATTTTGAAAATCACAAACCTCTGGTTGAAAAGTTCACGTAAAGTCCACATTGTAACAAAAGCACCTATCTTTAACGTCTCCAGACAGAAACGTCTTAAAGTTAATTGAATGTTTGCACTTTGTGATGCAAGTTAAAAGAGAGGGTGGAAAAGGGTGAGAGCAAGCTATTAAGTACTTTTAGTAAAAAGTCATGCTTGTCTTGTGTAGAACATAGTGAATATGCCCTTTAGTAAATATTTGTTTTTAAAGCAAACATGCTTTGTTCTTGTAGCTTAAATCATTCTTAATCACAAAATTTCTGAAAATTCTGTAATTTTTTCCTATTTTTATTGGAAGTTGTTTGCCTTCTATTGTTGTTAGAAGTGTGAACTTTTTCCTTCTCTCCCAACCTTTCTTTAAACAGAGAAGTTAGTTTCTACTAATGAATTGAGTAGATGTCTAATATTTTATTTTCCTGTTGATCTGTTTAACAATATTTGTATACTTGATAATTTGTCTTATGTAATTGATAAGATGGTGCTTGTGTTAATGTTCAGTCATATAGTTATAATGTCTGGAATGTATGATTGTAGTTCTTTGGGAAAAACAATTTGTCAGCATCCATCAGCTTATAAAAACTTAGTGCAGGAGTTTAAACATTTAAATAAATATTGAAATGCAAAAAAAGAAGGAAAGAAAAAGCTAAGAGTAATCGTGAAACAGATGGAAATAGAATGTGTAACTTCTAAAACAGAATGGAAATCTTCAGTTTTAAAATTCAACTTAAAAGGAGGAAGGAAAAGAGAAAAAACATAAAAGAGAATAAAATAGAATGCAAGATTAAGATGTTAGCAGTAATTCCTACATCAGTAATTACAAAATGCAAATGGACTAAATTTTCTCCTTGAATAAATAATAAATCCAACTGTATATACTATTGTGAAAGAGATACTGTAAAATTATGGAAGGGAAACATTAAGAAGATGACAAAGGTACACAAGGCAAGTACTGAACAAAAGCTGAGGTCATTATATTAATATAAGAAAAAATGTGAACTTTAGTCCAAAAGCTTTACTGAAAATAAAAAAGGTCACTACAGAGAGATTAAAGACTAAATTTACCAGGGAAAGATAAAAGTGCTAAACTATTATGTATTGAATTACCCAACTTTAGGATATGTAAAACAGAACTTAATGGAATTCCAAGGGAAGATTTTTAAATAGATTATCACAATGAGAGTGAAGACAACCATAATCATCTAGCATTCTGATAACATGCACTTATGGCTTGGGATAAAATGTCCAAATAAGGTATCTTGGAAGTGTCATATTGCAAACAACTTGGATAGACTCAAAAAGTGGTTCAGGTAATGACAAGACCCTGATGTTGAAAATATGGAGAGTTGGAATAATAGTGGTTCTTGAAATGCAAGTGAGGAAATAGTAAACATTCTAAATTAAAATAATTTCATGATAATTTAAGTATGTGTATATAACCTGAATATCACAAATAAGCATTTGATTATTTCACCAACATTAAAGTTTGCCATTAGTCAGTTTGGGGGAGGAGAAATGGGTTTGTCTTATATTCGTTAATTCTTTATATTTAGGTGTTTTATGCACTAAGTCTGAATGTGATCAGTAGTTATACAGACTGTGAATCATGGCTTATTGGAGCTGGAACAACTGCAGATAGAAGAACAGAATCGAGGCAAAAACTCAAATCTAGTCTGTCTGTCTGGCACTGTAGTGTGTCATCAAAGCTATGTAAAAATGATGTCAATGATCATATTCACCATGATTATGTTTAACATGTGCATTCAATATAACTGCAGCTTTTACCATGAAGTATACCTAATCTCAAACTTTGCGTTTGGTATTTTAAAAGATGTTAATAAGTTTATAATTCTGAAAATCTTCGGAAGAGGAAGCAACAATTTGGATGGCACTGGCCCCTCTTACAGAAAAGGGGGGAAAAAAACTGTAGGCAATTTAGAGAATGATTCCTTCTCCTGTGGACAAATTTGTCTTTGCCAGACAGAGACATTTAAAACTAATCCACTGATCACTTGTTTTTTAAACAGCCACTACAGCAGCCAAATACTGAAACCATCTGTAAGACCTTCACGTGTGAAGCCTTAGAGAGGCCTCTTAGGTGGCTCAGAGTAGTATTTTTCTTTGCTCTCTGCCTGCTTCTTCTGCTCCCCAAATTCATTCCCTCCTTTTCTCTTCTTCACTTTCAATCCTCCCCTCCCCATAACAATTTTAAATCAATGCTGAAGAGCAGCTTGAGTACGAGAAGGGGAAGAATTGTTGGTTATTGAAGAAAGTTCATTGACCATGTGCTTAGTAGCTTCAAGATTTTTGAAAAAATACTCACCAGCAGATGCAACTTGCCCTCATATTCTCTGGCTTTCTCAGAGAGAGAGAGAGAACGAGAGAGCACCTTGTTTATTGTACCTTGTTGCAGAAACTCGGGAACCCACAGGTTGCCTTTAGTAATTTTCTGAGAGCATAACAAATGCAAAGCATGTTAGAGCCAAGTAATTCTAGATGGCTTTAAATCCACTCAGCGTGCTAATAGAGCAATCCTTTAGGGAGTCTCTGACTCCCACTTAGCTTGCACCACCATTAGATGGAGAGAGTGCCCTTGGTCAACAAATAAATATGAGGATGTGTGGAAAGTGCCTAGGCAGGTGCTTGACACATGTCAACCGTCCATCAATGTCAGCCATTATCAGGAATACTTCTTTTATCATTTTTATGTTAATTACCTTGACTTGATTTTGCTGAGCTATGAAATAGAGATTCCACAAAAACCAAGGGGGGCTAGACTGTGTGATCTGGTATGCATTTGGAAGTTGTACCACATGGGAGATTTGACTTCTCTACTTTTTTGGTCATCTTGAGACACATATTTTCTATCTACTATTGTTTTAATGATCATTTTGAATTAATTCAGCCCCATATGGGTTATACATATTCCCTTTGTTAACCTGATTGTTACTATTATGATTGTTGATATTTGACAGGGTACTTATGCGAATAATTTTATATTCAATGTAAGAAAATGTAAATTCTTAGAGGAAAGGTAACTTTAGTAACTAGAGAACTTAATAGTAGTTTTATTTTGGTTCTCCTAGTTATTTTCTATTAATTTTCCTATAAATGTATCCAGATGTGTACGCAGTAGGTAGATTCTGTGAACATATTCTGGCAACTCTTTGATAAATTATCTCTTGAAATTTTCTACCTTGGGACCTTGTTGTGTCCTGAAAGTATCAGCCCTTTAGTTATAGTAGAAATGTTTTGGGGTGCCTGGGTGGCTTAGTCGGTTAGGCAACCGACTTTGGCTCAGGTCATGATCTCACAGCTGGTGAGTTCAAGCCCCATGTCGTGCTCTGTGCTGACAGCTCAGAGCTTGGATCCTGCTTCGGATTCTGTGTCTCCCTCTCTCTCTGTCCCACCCTTGCTCATGCTCTGTCTCTCTCTGTCAAAAATAAATAAACATTAAAAAAATTTATAGTAGAAATGTTTTAAATCGAGGAGATGAAGATATCAAGAGTAAAAGCTAGTTAAAGTTAACAGACACTCTGAAAACCAACAGGAATTCTGCTTCTTTTTATTTTCAGCAGATAATTTAACTTGTTTTGTGGCCAGGAATAAATAAGTTCCAAAAATAATTAGGTGAACTTTATGTCTTATTTAGTGGTTTTTCTTGTTTGGTCTGATTTCTCTCTTTTTTGCTTGTGTTTTCAGGCTCAGCTATGTGAATTATGCAGAGGATCTGGCCTCCAAGCTCCTACAATGTTCCCCAAAGAACAGACTATCAGCACAGGCTGCCTTGAGCCATGAGTATTTTAGTGACCTGCCCCCACGGCTATGGGAACTGACTGATAGTGAGTATGACAAATCTGAAACATCCAATCAAAGCAGCCATTCTTTGTAACATCTGTATGTAACATACTTGTAAAGGACTCATGTTTTTATAGGTGCATATGTAAGATTATGTATGTTTGCATATGCATTACATGTACACATATATGTGTGTGTGTGTATCTATATACAGGGGTTGAGGGAGAGCTAGAGAGAGAGCGAGAGGGAGAGAGAGAGAGAGAGAATGAGGGAAAGAGAGTCATGTGTGTATATATTTAGTGGAATCCTGCCATTCGATTCCTAGCTTACCAGACAGAGGAAGAAAATGGATTCCTTTTTTTGCTATCTCTGCTCTGCAGTCTGCAACTGCATGTCTTTGTATTTGATTATGTATGTGTCCAAAAGAATGATCTGGACAGTCATAAAGGAAAAGGAAAATATGATTTACATATTTAGTGCTTTGTGCATGCAGTACTTTTTAACTGGCTGCAGTACACAGAAGAGAAATGATTCATTTTTGTTTGATTCTCAGAGACCATCTTGGTTGTAACAATAACGGTAAAAAAGGTTGCTATGTAGTGAGCTGACGAAGAGTTGGCAATTGGCTAATGCACTGAATTGACATGTAAGAACCAAAGACTTGTAATTCATTTTAACTACAAATGCTCTTGGTATTCGTACAGACAGCTCCTCTCTGGATCTTTTTAAAACAAAACACATTCCTGGGTGGGTTTTTGTTTTGTTTTTACAAAAGTGTTCATATTTACACAGCCTTTTTCAATTACATTTTAAATATTTGGGAGATTTATGGCTGGGAGGATCTCATCTTTCTTCCAAAGTGTGAAACAGAATTCTTGTGAAATTTTGCAAAACACTATTGCAATAAGAACATTTTTGTTCAATGGTGATGCATACTTTCCAAATGCCAATTTTTCATATTCCTTCCCATACTCTTTTCTGACTGCCTTAAAAATTAATGTACTGCATGTATGCGTAGATACTTATAATACATTCATTAATCCTTGGGTACTACTTACCATACATAACATAAAGTTATTTACTCTCCTGGACCATAGACTTTTTCTCCCACTGTAATATTAGATTCTCCTTGACAACAGTACCTTTATTTTTCAGCTAAGTCCCAAGTAACAATTTCTACCCTAAATCATTTTTGATATCCCACATTTAATGTGAATTTCTTTTTTTTTTGCCCTAAACTGTCTATAGATATATTAATCCACTACACTCCCCCTTATGCTTAGTAAATCTTCTTTAACATTTTATATATTCCCAACCCATATTTTTTCTATATTCTGCCCTACTTTCTTTCTAAAAGTCTACCCACTGACCATTATGCAAACTTTTCCCATTTTTTAAATTAAAGATAAAATTTCTATGGAAAAATAATGAATTAGTGACACATCTTCCGATACTGAAAAAGAGAGATATAAATGGGCTCATTAGTTTTTGGCTCATCGAATTCAAACATATGGTTTGTTTTCCCATTTAGTATAACTTGTAACTTGATATCACTCCTCCTTGGTGACATCTCAATCCCATCTGACTCGATGATTGAGTTTAAGCCAGGATTTTGATGGTCTATGAATTCTGAATTCTGTAGTGGTACTTTTCTGTTAATATGGACTTATTACCCACTTGCCACTTAGTTTATCAGCCAGTGGTTAAATCCAGTTTCTATCAGTAAGTAAATGCCTGCACATTATCACTCGGCAGCAGGCTGCCACCGGAGACAGCCTTGTCCTCGTCATTAACAAGCACAATGTATGCAGAACACCAGAGGGGAATTAAAACCACAAAAAATACCTCAGGGTGGTATTTTTAATATGAGAATTTAATTTGTAATTTCACAGATTAAGAATTTTGGCTGCATTAATCCCTTTATCAGCTCACAGCAGGCTATTTGCAGAAGCATAACCATAAGGCGATATTCATTGGCAGAAACACGTCTTTGCATAACGTTAAACATCAGGAGCAGTGAAACCTTTTGAAGGGGGGAGAATAAAGATGAAAAATCATTATATTTTTAAAGCAAGATTCTGCTAAATGCCTCCGGTAACAATTTTGAGTTACAGAAATGCTATTTCTGTGTCTAGTAGATAATCATTTTGAAGCATAAATCCAGTCACAAGAAAGGACAATCCCAGTATTAAATACTATAGTCATTTCCATTTAGAACAATGTGGTAGTCCTTGTAAACATGTTTACAAAACAAAATTCCTAGACTTTGGAAACTTGGAGAACCAAGGTGAAATTACTGCTTTCGGGGACTCTGTGATCTAGGTTAATATTCTGCAGACTATATTTAGAAATTATTCAAATTAAATTTCACATCAGTATTGAGTCTTCTAGCAAGGGCAATACCCTCGTGTGCTTCCTTTTCAAGGAGATTTAGGAGGAGATCCACCTGGGAAGAAGTGTTGCAGAACCAAAGAATGGATTATCTTAAGCAACCAAGTACTGGTTTATGTTCATCGACTACAGGAACCTCACTGCATTGGTCCACTCAGGCTACTATAACAAAATATACCTTACACTGTGGGGGCTTAAACAATTAACATTTATTTCTCATACTTCTGGAGGCTGAGATGTCCACGATTAAGGTGCTGGCATATTTTGTTCCTGGTGAAGCCTCTTCCAGGCTTGCAGAAAGCCATCTTGCTATGTCCTTGCATGGCAGAAAGAACAATCTCTGTCTCTCTCTCCTTCTTCTTATAAAGCCATGAATCTCGTAATATGGGCCCCACCCTCACGACCTCATCTAAACCTCATTACCACCCGTCTCCAAATACCATCACATCGGGGATGAAGTCTTCAACATATGAACTTGGGGAGGAATGCACGTCAGTCCACAGCGCTTACATTCTTGAAGATAGTTAATAACATTTTTTAAAGGATGTCCACCAAAGGAAAATACTTATGCATGCAGCAGCAAAGCCAGGTTAAAAGGAGAAAATTGAGGGGCGCCTGAGTGGCTCAGTCGGTTAAGCGTCCAACTTCAGCTCAGGTCATGATCTCACGGTTCGTGGGTTCGAGCCCCGCGTCGGGCTCTGTGCTGACAGCCAGCTCGGAGCCTGGGGCCTGTTTTAGATTCTGTGTCTCCCTCTCTCTCTGACCCTCCCCTATTCACACTGTCTCTCTCTCGCTCTTTCAGAAATTAATAAAACATAAAAAAAGGAGAAAATTGGAACAATAATAAATTAAAAGTGGGCTTAAGCCTTCTTGACTGACTTTAATATATCAGAGTCTGTGACAAGAGTATCAAGTGTTAGAATCTTGGTTATAGAAAGCATGCAATTGTTCCATGGGTTAAATATAAAAATTAAGTTGTATGCTTATGCCAGATGCTTATTTGCTTCGGAAGAACATTTAACAATATAATATCTTTCTTTCTTGTGCTGTCCCTTAAAATCTCATCAGTTTACATAATAGCAGAACTTAGAAGTAATGTGTTACTATGCCACCAAAGGGGAAATTATAAATTTATTGAGCAAGAATAGTGATACCTGGGGATCTGGTAGTTAAAGCTGACTAATTCCGGTGGCACCCCGTCATTCTCCCTCTGTCCTGAAACCCCAACAGCCTTGCCCCACTTCTTCACAGAAATCTAATTTCAGGGAAGTAAACGGAGGGCTGATTTAGAAGAAATTCATTACTTTTCCCAAATACACCACAGGGCATTCTCCTGTGTATACTATCAAGTTACATAAATTATTGAAGCTGAACTACCCTTGTCAAAGTAAATGAACAAAATACACTTCATAGCACAGAGTCCTTGATTTTATTACATTCATTTGCTAATTCACAAAACTCAGATCTGCAGTAAAAGAAGGCCAACAAATTGGTGCAGCAAGAAGAGCACTGAATTGGGAATCAGACCACCTGGGTTCTAACTTAAGCTCCATGTGGTAACTAGCTGGGCAACTGTGGGCAAGTGCGTTGGTGTCTGTGGGTTTCTGATTTCTCATTTAGAGACCCAGTGGTCCCTAAGGACCTTTCCAGCTCTAACGTTTGTAAGTTTTCCTACTCATTCCTATATATTATCCTAAAACAACATTATGCCATTAATGTAGCTCCATGCTGTCTTCTTAAAGGTGGGAAAATAAATATACCCAGTTCAAATGTATTTGCTGCTTCAAGTTCCTAGCTTTCCATTCTCTGTGAGTACCTTTTTTTTTTCTTTTAAAGTTTATTTATTTTGAGAGATAAAGAGAGAATGGGCGGGAGAGGGATACAGACAGGGAGAGAGAATCCCAAGCAGGCTCCACACTGTCAGCTCAGAACCCATCACGGAGCTTGATCTCACAAACTATGAGACCATACCCTGAGCTGAAATGAAGAGTTGGGCACTTAACCAACTGAGCCACCCAGGCACCCCTCTTGTGAATCCTTCTGAACTAGGCTTTGGTGCCTAAAACTCCAGAACTGCTTTTCTCAAAGTCTCTGTCCTGGTCTTTTCCCAGCCCTCATCAGTCCATCAACAGAATTCAACACAATTATCTAGTAACCCTTCCTAGTAATATTTCCTTCACTTTGATTCCAGGACAGCACTCTGTCATGGCTTTCCTCTTGCTTCCCTAAACTCTCCCTTTCAGACTTCTTTGTGGAGTTCTCATCTGCCATGTGCCCATCTCACGTGCCCTGGGGCATAACCCTCAGATCTTTCTGTCTGTATACCCTCCCTAAAGCCTACATGATCTCATTCAGTCTCCTGAGTTAAGTACCATCTGTACACTGACAGCTTCCTGATTTCAATCTCCAGTCTCACCTTCCTTGACTCTAGACTTGCATATTCAACCAACTACTCAACATCTCCATGTGGCCCTCCAGTAGGCATCTCAAACTGAATACTACTGAAATTGAATTCCTGGTCTTTTCTCCCAGACCTACTCTTCTCCTTATCAATAAATAGTAACATCATTCTTCCAGCTGGTTACAGTTGTCCTTGATGGCTCCTCTTTTGTCACGCTCAAACGCAATTCTTCCACAGACAGTGTTGGTGCTAGAAAGCACCATTCCTTCTCTCTACCCCTCCCCTGCTCACTCTTTCTCTCTCTCAAATAAATAAATAAATAAATAAATAAATAAATAAATAAACAAAGCTTAAAAAAAAAAGTGGGGGAGTGGGTGCATGAGTGCATGAGCTCAGTTAGTTAAACATCCAACTCTTGATTTCGGCTCAGGTCATGATCTCACCGTTCGTGAGTTCAGGCCCCACATTGGGCTCTGCCTTGACATTGCAGAGCCTGCTTGGGGTTTTCTCTCTCTCTCTCTGCCTCTCTCTGTTCTCTCTCTCTCTCAAAAAATAAATAAACACACACACACAAACATACACACACCATTCCTCACTTCTTCACTGCTGTCACCCTGCCCCAAGTCAGTCACCATCTTCTTTCACCTATATATTTTTTTAATATTTCTTTTTGAGAGAGACAGAAAGACAGAATGTGAGCGGGGTAGGAGCAGAGAGAGAGAGAGAGAGAGAGAATCTGAATCAGGCTCCAGGCTCCGAACTGTCAGGATGGAGCCCAACATGGGGCTCAAACCCATGAACCTTGCGATTATGACCTGAGCCAAAGTTGGATGCCCAACTGACTAAACCACCCAGGCACTCCTTACCTGTATTTTTACAATAGCCTTCTGTTTTGCCTGCTTCTCATCTTGCCCCTTAGTGTCCACTCCTGTTGTTTCCTCTTCCTATGGCTTGTGTTTACTTATCCTCAAAATATGTGCGTGGCTTTCTCTTTTACCCCCCTGAGCCTCTGTTCAAATGTACCTTATCAAGAAATCCTTCACTGGGGCACCTAGGTGGCTCAGTCGGTTAAGCATCCAACTTCGGCTCAGGTCATGATTTCATGGTTTGTGGGTTCGAGCCCCACGTTGGGCTCTGTGCTGACAGCTCAGAGCCTGGAACCTACTTCAGATTCTGTGTCTCCCTGTCTCTCTGCCCCTCCCCCACTTGTGCTCTGTCATCTGTCTCTGTCTCTCAAAAATAAATAAATATGAAAAAAAATTTTTGTAAGGAAAAGAAGGCCTTCACTGACCTTCTTCCACCCAGCATTTCTGGTTTCTTTTCCCTGCTCTATTTTTCTTCATAACACTTACTACTAGCTGACATATTTATTTGATTGTTAATCATCTGTCTCTCCCAAAAGGAATCAACAAGAACAGGGATTTCTTTACATTCTGATTTATACACTGCAGGATTCCAAAATACCTAGAACAGTGTGAGGTTCAATAAATATTTCTCCAATGAATGAGTGAAAGAATGGCACAAAACAAGGGCAAGATATGTTGTTTCCAATCCAAGTTAATTGTTCTAGATCAGAGATATAAGAGCAAGAATATCACTTCGTGATACTGTGATATCATATGTGTGTATAAATCTGTGTAAATGTGCCTATGGCTATTACCACTTGACATTTCAGAGACCAACACATACCACAATGTTCCATGTGCAGGACACCTAGAATTGCAATTCAGTCTCCATTTTTTTAAACAAAAGATATAAATATATAAACGGCAACTTTTCATTCTGTCCACAGTGTCTTCTATTTTTACCGTCCCAAACGTCAGATTACAGCCAGAAGCTGGAGAAAGCATGCGGGCCTTTGGGAAAAACAATAGTTATGGCAAAAGTCTATCAAATAGCAAGCACTGATGAGCACAACATTCTCAAGAGAGCACAGGTAAGATGACCTACTTTGCCTGAAAAGTAATAATGAATAGATATTGAACGGATCTTCTACATGAGATATTTCAGATTCATTTTTTCCCTAAATGTCTTATGAATCTCTTGCATTCATTACGGCATCCATAACAGATTCTACTGAGGAGAGTGCAGTTAGTCATATTTTCAGGTACCTACTGGATCCTGGCCAAAATTGTATTTTACTTATGCAGTGGTAAACAAACCATTTTGGTTACAAGCGAATCGTTTTAACTACTCACACATTCTTTGTGGAGGTTAGAAAAGGTCAACCTTCAACTGTATTCTAAGTCACAGACATGCTTTATTTGGCTCACACAATTTTTTTAATTAGTTGCTCTCATTTTAAAATAGAGAGATTTTATACAGAGTCTGGATTCTTGGCTTTTTTAATTTTTTTTTTAAATCAGCAACCCTGGTAATACTGTGCTCACATTCCTGCCAGAATTTTGTGTGTATAACTGAATCATGGCTGCTTCCCTTGGAAAGGACGTGTACTCCCTAGTTTAGCTTAGCTGCTGTGTGGGCCACTTAGCCTACTGTTGATTCCTACATGGCCGCTAGTACAGACCTTATCGTGATGAAGCTTTTCTTTTCTTCCTATTTGATTCTTTGACCTTTACTATTCTGTAGAGAAGAAGCATAATCTAAACAAGGCGATCTCTAGCATGCTGGCCTGTTACAGACACACATGCTGCACAAAAACAAGCATAAGACAGAAAATTCTGAAAAGGCTGTGTCTTTACTGCCAGATGGAAATGTCTGGAGTTTTTTTGGAATTTTATGCCTATATATATCTTTCTGCTTAACATAACTCTAAAGCAAATGGAGAACACACTTTTTTGTGGGGAGGGCTTTTTTTATTTGCTAGCCCATATTTGCTCCTTGCTCATGTGGATATTCAGTGATTAAGTGTTCTGGTGAATCGAAGGATACCGACAGTGTTGCAAGAGTCTCTCTTCCTTCTTCTGCCTCTTAATGTGAAATGTGTTAACAGGTTCAATTGCCAGGATGGCAAAGAGAACAAATTATACTGCTCCATTGTCTTGTGAGTGATTTGCTAATACCTTCAGCTATGTTGGGGACTCAGCTTTTGCATACATTCAATGTAGGGACCAACTTTGGTGTCTTGGGAATAGGGTAGTGATTTTGAATGGTCAGAAATGAAAGATCCCCAGATAAAACATGGCGTATAAATGCCAGCCAGAAAATGTTAACTAATAGACTTGACACTATATACATAAGAGTAATATTCTTCATTCTTCACCTTTTTTCTCCCCACTGTATGAAAAGTTACCTAGCAGCACAACTTCACTGCCTCTGGGGTGTTAGTGCTCCCATTCAGAATTTCAGTTGGTCACACAGAGTGAGCTGAGTTCTGAGAACTGTTCTCCTGGTTCTGAGAACAGTTTTAATTCATGAGGTTTGTAGCACATGCTTCTTAAATTATTTAACCTGTATTACCTTGATGAGGGCCCCTGGCTTTATAAATCCACTAACCAGTTGAGTAAAACAAAACAAAAGGTGAACTTTATTGGTGCTGCTGCTGCCCCATACAGCAAGCTTGAATTTCAGTCACAGAGCTCTGTGCCTTTTCTTCTCTGCTCTTTTCGGATCGCTCTGACCCAGGTCTAGCCAGTCAAAGCTGCTAGAAGGTCTTCTAGGTCAGCTTCTTCTTGTAAAATCAAATCAAGCTGACTAAACAGAAGCATTGCCCATAAGGTCTCAAAAATTGCTGATTGAAAGGAGGCTTTTAAAGAGGTGCTCAGATCTGCAATCATTAGTATTCGAAAGCCCTTACAAAAATGTATTTTCTTTGCAGTATATTTTTTTAAACTAGATTTAAAGTTATAGGAACTCCTTCCTCTAGAATTATTTGACAATGATACAAATATGTTCTCTATGAGTTTTCTCCTTTTCACATCAACTTTTAAAGCTTGAATATCTTTATTGTTTTTGTTGCTTTCTTCCGAATCCAAATACTTCAGCTTCATTCAACATTATATTGAGGAAACGTCTATGTTTCCTTTTCCAGAAAAGCTGCAAGGAGGGGTGCCTGGGTGGCTCAGTTGATTAAACATCTGACTCTTGATTTCGGGTCAGGTCATGGTTCTGAGTTCGGGCCCTGCTTCAGGGCTGACAGTCCAGAACCTGCTTGGAATTCTCTCTCTCTGTCCCTTGCCTGCTCACATGCAAGCTCTCTCTCAAAATAAATAAATAAACTTTAAAAAAACACTGCAGGGAAGCTGGATTCTAAGAGTTTTCTGTCAATCATCAGAAAAAGAAACCATTTTGATTTCTACCTTTGTTGGTTTTTAAATTTTACTAAATGAGGCCCTCATAGAGATCAAGTAATACAGCCTATATATTGGCCTCATACATCTGAGCAATGGAAGTTATTCTGACCAATAGCTGAATATTAATGTCTATTTTGTAGACATGACAGAGTAAAAAGTCTACCAGAAGTACATATTCATACTGAAAAACATTCTAATTCTCTAGATTTTGATTTTGTTATTGATGAATAATTAACTCTACACCAAGCTGTGGCATGTTAAATTTTCCTCAAATGTCCTGACTCTTTGTAAACCCCAGAGAGATTGGGAAGACGAGGGGTGGGAAAGAGGTTGAGGGCCCAACGAGGCTAAAACTGTAATCTAGCATTTCAGCCACCTCTCTTTGGGGAGCTGCACAGTAAATGTGGAAAATGCATTGCATCACTTCTGCGTTTAAAATGATGGAGAACTGAGTAGAAGGGAGTGTTTTAAGTCCTAATTGCCCTCCTCTACCTCAAGCCAAATTGTCTCTAAACTTGCATACCAAGGTCACTTCAGTTGTTTAGTTAATAATACTGGATTTGCATAAAGTGGCCTTAGTGGAAAAGCTAATGAGAAGCATTTTTCTTTGCAGCAAAAAGCAATTTTGGTTTCAGAGTCTTGTAACCAAGTTAAATGAAAGTAGAACTCTGCACACCTAAGTTAAAAATGGGACAGATGCCAGTGGATGATCAAAATACTCTGCTTCCTACATTTTGTTATCCTCTAAAGATATTTAGACTAATGATTTCATAGTTTGTCCCCACTCTTTATCAGTATTGAAAGGTAAAGACCATCCTAATGTCTGAGACACTGTGCACTGAAATTTTCCTCAAAGAAAAGACCAGAAGCTATATTGAGTATCACATTCATTTGTATCACTTATATTTGCACAGAGCAATACCAGACACTCACTGATGCTGAGCTTAATTTTCCAGTCGTTCTAAATGGAATGGGGTGCCCCGGCTGGCTCATTTGGTGGAGGATGCAACTCTTGATCTTGAAGTTTTATGTTCGGGCCCTACATTGGGTATAGAGATTACTTTAAAAAATAAAATCTTAAAAATTGAATAAAAATTAATTGAGACAGGAAGTGCATGGTCACTCTCTCTACTCCTTTTGTTGAATACAGGGATAAGAATGGCCTCTCATCTTTTAGATAGTTTTTTTTTTTTTTTTTAAATCCTATGTGCTCATTAGGGAACATCTCTTTTCAGCAAATCAGTTGGTGTTCAGTCCCTACTGAATCCATAATAAATCTACAAATATCAGTCTAGTACATCAAAATATTATACTTGGTTCAAGTGCAAGAAGTTAACTTCATACATATTTTGATGACCTTCCCCTTGGCTTATAGCATATTATCTTTACCAATCAACATGAAATATTATATGACAATGAAAAAAATGTGTTAGATTCAGCTTGACTCAGTCATCAAGTAGTACTTTCCTATAATCGGCTACTAGGTAAACAGTAGAATGCATAAATTGTTTCAGAATTTTAATTAAATAAGATAAAGATTTTTAAAGAAAACAAACTCCAGACAGAATATAATGCATTTGTGCTTAAGACCCTGTGGCATCACCATCTGAACATTCAGTACAGCAGATGTTCTGACACCCTGAGGAGCTTTTAAAAATGCAGGTTCCCGGAGTCCGTGAATCAGCACTTTGAAGAACCCTAAAGGATGTTAGTACAGGTAGCCCTTGGACCACATATTATGACATCTTCAGTAAATATTCAAGAATTATATATTTATGAAGTAAAATAATTTATTTGGGTCAGGACTGTATAAGAACAGACTAAGAAAATCCATCCCATCACTTACCTTCCCTATTTTTCTAGAAAGAGTAGAGTAATGCTATCCAACAAGGTAACCACTAAGCCATGTGTGGCTATTTACATTTAATTTTTAATTAATCAAAATTAAATTGTAATTTTGTTTCCTCAGTAGCAGAACCATGTTTCAGGTGCTCATTAGCCACACATGACCAGTGGCCACCGTACCAGACAGGGCAGATAAAGAACCCTTCTAGCATCACAGTTCCCTGTACCTGATGGCTCTGGTGATGAGCATTTCCCCTACCTGCCTTTCAAAAAAGGATCAGAAAAATTAAAATAAATTCAATCAGTAAAAAATATGTTTCAGTTCTAGATTATAGCCATTAAAGGGAAGCTTGAAATGTCCGAGGAAGAGACGCCTTCAAGTGAGAAGACAGGTGGCAAGGTGAGAGGGCCAGAGACAGATGATTGGAGAGAGCCATGCCATGGGATCAGGAGAGATCATGAGAAAGTGGGCGTTGGGATCTTCCAGGGGAAGGAGACACAGTCAGGCTTCTTCAGTTAGCAGTGGTCTTTGTTGAGGTTGCTTCAAGAGGGTAGGAAGAACAAGGCCGACAGTCTATGCAACTGCACAGACAGCCTCACAAAGACTGAGCCTCCTTCAGAATCCAACAAGCTTCACTTCCTCTGCCGTCTTAACCACCAGTAACTGCTCAGCTCCAGTAACTGCTCCTGTCCTCGGTGCTGTGATGCCACAGTGGCTCACTTTCTCAACTGGCATTTTAATCTTCTCTTCATCTCCTGGCTTCTGCCGACTTGTTTCTGCTTATTCATGAATCCTGCTTATTGCCGTTTCCCTTTGTCTCTATTTCCAGGGCAGTCTACCACTGAGCACTTTTACTCAGATTCAAACCCTCCTCACAAGCAGCTCTGGTTGGTGTAGGCATTATCATGAAGTAAAAAGCAAGCTTTGAACAAGGCTGTTGTATCAGTCAGTCTGTAAGTTGCTGGCTGACTATAGATTGCTGTAGGCCCATCGCTGAGCCCTGATCCAGTCTGCTGAGCTGTGAACTGGGCCAACCTTTTCTTAAGGAACCACACAGAGGATTGCTCTAAAGATGGGTTTAGAAGTCTCTGAAGCGTCTACAAACCAAGGAGGATAGCCAGGAGGCACCTTGCCTGGCCTGTATACCACCAAGAGAAAAAAGTACAGAGGACACATTCCAATTTTAATGGTGTAACAACATCCTCATTGTGTGATATTTTTGGCAAAAGGTCTTTCTAAACTATGTTGCATTTTCTCAACTGCAGACCCAAAAGAAGATAAAAACTCATTAATACTTACCACAGCGTAAGCAATTCGAGTATTGGTTGCAGCTTTCCTTCAGCAGCAGGAAGTTTTCTCAGTCTTTTTCTCTAAGAACTTATTTTCTGCATGACCCTACAGATTTTTTTCCTATCAAACAACTAAACTTTTGTTATCTCTGTTATTTCATGCAGTGGACAATAGTTGTGCAAATAACGGTCAGAGGAGGAAACAAACATCCATGTTCCTCACAGGTTTTATCTGAAAGAATCCCTGGTTTTTGCCATTATCCCTACATTGCTGCAGATGAAAAACTACATCTTATTGGGAAATTGACAGTGCTTCGAACCACAAATGCATAATGCATGTTATGAACACTAGATTGAGAAGAAGTGAAATGTTAGTGGTTTCTCCATGCCACCCCCAGCCCTCTTTCCCTCCACCCCGGAGAGTCTCTTGTCTCCTCTAAACTCTGATGCAAAACTCTGTCCCTTTTCTGCCTCTCCACTCCTCCCTTTCCTTGGGTCACCTCTGACCTATACCCTGCATCACCACCAACAACCCTATGAATGGATTAGCCAAGGACTCGAAGGCCTTTACTGTCTAATCTGCTCAATTATGTCCTGAGATTGTCACAAAGCAGAATGTCACTTGAATGCCTTTACTGTCTAATCTGCTCAGTTATGTCCTGAGATTGTTACAAAGCAGAATGAAAATAAAGTCAAATATATCATGCATTTTTTGAAAGTATTTTTTGTATTGACATAATTTCGGATGTCTAGAGGAGTTACAAGAATAATACGAAGAATTCCTGATACCCTTCACCTACTTTCCCCAAATGTTTGCATTTTACTATATTTGCTTTATCATATTCATTTTCTCTCCCTCCATCCCTCCCTGTCTCTCTCTCTCTCAGACACACATGTACACACACGTGTACATACACATTATTTGTCGAAACAACTGTTTTTACTCACATGATGCTCCAGTACTTTTCACTATTTCAGTGCTTTTCTTAAAAGCAGAATTCAGAGTGATTTTTTTTAATTAAAAAATAATAGGTTTTTTTGTCCTTGCTCTTCTTTTTCCTTGCTCTGAGAGTTTTGAAAAGCAAAATGGCTAAAAGAGGAAGAAACTGGTGTGATGCTCCACATATTGGTTCATCAGTCCATGGATGCTCAAAAATTAGCTGTATTTTTGTGATTCAATTTTCCAGGTCAGATGAGCTTTCAAATTGTGGAGTGACGGTGGGGAAAGGCACTGCGTCTTGCATCTACTGTCTTTTTAAAACCCAAATTAATTTCTTAGGGACTATTTAGCCAGCAGCATAATATGAATGAAGCTTTCGTATAATGGGCACAAGATGTGGTGTGGCTAGTAAGCAAGATACCTATTAGAATGCTTGGCCAAACTATTATGAAGTTAGCAGTCACATATAACAAGAAGTTATAATCAGTTCAGGTGCTCTATTTTTCCCTTTCATTTAATGTTGATTCTTATGAATTTGGGATACAGAGGGAATCGTCTATGCCCTAAGTGCACTGTATTGTATTATTAATACCAGGATAGCAGCTGAGTCCCACTAGACAGTCTTTGTGGTCTGCGGATGCTCTAAGAAGTGTCTGAGCATAAAAGGAGGCTGTTTGAGTTGAAGTGGGCTGATGGTCTGGGATGACATTTGAATGCATGGAGGACAATGTCTAAATGACAATGTCGAGAAGGGAAGGCAAAAAGAAGCTCGAAACTATTCCCATTGTCCCACAGATGCTCATCACTCCTCCTGAGATACTCCTCACATGGAAGCTTTGTCTGGGTAGAAACAGGGAGTGGGATCAAGGAGGGATAGACTCTGGGACCCTGGGACAAAAGCCAGGGATTCGGGCCCTTAGACACATTAAAATTCCAGAGAGAGAGCAAATGTAATGAAAACTGCAACCGAATGTATTTCAAGTCTAACAAAGTTAAACATTTTAGCTAAATTATTACAAGTATATTTAACAAAATGTTTGCAATACTCTGAGATGCTTCCATGAATAAAGCTTTTAAGAACATCAAATTGGTTGTCCAAATGAATAATTTACTGAATCTCTTGGAATTTAGGATGGATGTTTACCATTGCATACGCACGCACACACGCACACACACACACACACACACACACACTCACACTCACACTGTACTCTCACACAGCCATGTAGAATAATTTTTCAACAGTTCTAGAATTCTTAGGATAACATCATAGATTATTCAAAGGATTCTTTTCCCACCTAAGGAAATAATGTATAAGTTCTAGAACAAAAACAATACCAAAGTTAGAGAAATTGACAGAAATTTTTTTTTTTTAATAGTTTATTGTCAAATTAGTTTCCACATAACACTCAGTGCTCATCCCCAAAGTGTCCTCCTCCATGCCCATCCCCCCCTCCCCCCACATCCATCAGTCCTCAGTTTTTGGAAATTGACAGAAATTTACCTCTTAATAAATATCACCATGTATGCTATGCATGGAATCCAATGCTGTGCTGTTAACTTCCGTATTAGGTGATTTTTTTTCCTTTAAATTATCACCATTCTTTTAATGTAGTCTGCATTATGTATAGTGCCCTTGGATTTTTAATTGCTCTGGATTATCACTTTCAATGCAATTAGTAAAATGCCCTCAATTACATATAATAATTACTGTAAATGGGGCTATTGGCCTAATTACTATAAATGGGGAAAGATGTGTGATTATCACGTGCAATTAAATCATGTACAGTATTTATTTTACATTATTACATACAATGGTGTAATGATAGCACATAATTATATTGTATCATTCCTTGGTCAACAAATCCACCTCATACTGAGATATCTAGAGTTGTGATCCACTGTCAAAGATTCATGTACCAGCTCTTTCTTCCTAAAGTAATTGGGTTACTCTGTGGGCTGGGAACCCACTAAATAAACTAATTGTGCACAGGCAAGAAAAACTCTGGAAAGAAAAATTTATTTTATCTTTGTTAATTAAGAATGCCCAGATTATCCTATGTTGTCAGTGTTAAATCCTCCCTGAGCACAAAGCCAGCCTCCACCGTACCTGTTTGTTTTCATGTAAATGTGTAAAAATCAACACCTCTAAATGGTGGCAACATTTAAAATATGCCTGGAAAAAAAAGAGGTCCTTTCTTCATTGTGGCAAACATGATAATCATCCCTAGTTTACAAATAAATGCACACTTAACAAGCTTATAGCACATAATTAATTCTGCAAAGGATGCTGTTTGGCAGAGTGGGATTATGAGAATTGCATATTGGTAGTGGCAGGAGAAATAAATCTATCTTCTCTGCGTAAGGTAGGGTGTTCTTGTGTTCTCTAGAAACTGGCACATCTCAGAGGTGTTGCTCTCAAAATGATCTCAGGATGGAAAGAAATCAGTAATTACAGAGCTAGGCATTCAGTTGTGTCCTAATTTTCCCACCAGTTTTTCAGTGTTTCAGCTGCCTCAGAGACTTAAAGTATTCTCATTAGGTAGCTGCACAGGCAACCGCTTGCCTACTCCCTCATTCTCCTCGTTCGCATTTCCTTTTTTTTTTTCCCCCCATTCCTGCCTTGGGAGTGACTGTGAAGATCATTTGCTGGAATGATTGGCAGGTTAGAGGATTCGATCAGATGAGTTCCTCTTAGTGCAGGTCAAAAAGGCTAGTTAGCAGGAGCTGTTGAAAAATGCCAGCAGCATTCGAAATGGGAAATGTCATGACTTCGAGGCAGGGGGTGCCACCTGGAACAGAAAGCCCCCAGCTCATTAGCAAGTTACAGGATGTGGGCTTAACTGGAGGGAGCAGAGAAGGAAAGATAATACCCAATAGGGAAAATGATTGTGAAGTGGAATTGATTTCATGTATAATTTGTTTATCACTAGAGGGGACAAATGCTGTCCTTCTGACATGAGCAGAGGAGTATGGACTATGAATGAAGCAACTTAGCATAATCTCCAGGTTGAGCTTTGGATTTAAAGAAGGCAAACTTCTTTATTCTTAACTGTGGAAATGATCAGGTCATGTTACATTAATTAAAGCTGACATACTCTCAAATGATTTATCTGGGCAATTGTGGCAATTCGACAGAAACGGATAGAGATGGGCAACTTCAGAAAAGAAGAGGGATGTTTTTTTCCTCGGCTGGCGTGGAAGACTAGCTCAGTTGCATACTGAATTATAACAGGGCTCATGTTTATCTTCAGTGGTTTGCTAGGCTGCACAAATCAAACCCGGGCTCTCGATTCTCCTGCCGTCTCATTTATAGAAGAGAGCATTTGCCCTTTGGGACATGTAGATCTAATCCATGTGAAAATATGTATGTATATTTTAGATTATGACTGTATCATATTTTGGCATAATGTTAAAGTTGTAATTTTTTTTAAAGGGGAAGCTCTCCTGTTTCATTACTGCCTAGTTGTCAGTTCATCTAGAATTTGATATTTTGCCATAAAGTCAACAACTTACAGTAGCCGTAGTTACAGACAAAACTAAACCAAAAAGGTGCCCTTTCAGGAAAAAATTAATCTGCAGTTTGTAAAAAGAGAATGTAGTGGCAAAACAGAAAAGAATATTGCCTAGCATGTGCTCAAAATGAACTCCAAATTTAAAGCTTCCAGTATTTCTACAGTGGATTAAATGGGCTTCAGAAGTGTAAAGCCTTCCTCTACATAAATTCCATCAGAAAACATATTTTCTTTTGATAAGAAACTTTTACGATATCATTTGTCTTTTACTTGGAGATCTTTATCTTGTTATTTTAAGTCACAAATATCACAGCTGCAAGTCTTTCTGGGTGTTTACCAAAGAATGTTTACTTAGCATCCAGATTTTGGTTAAAATATATATTTTCAAATTGCCTCTGCCCTGTGTTTCTCTTTTCTCTTAAATATTGAGACCTTATATGAGGCAGCTATGAAATAGCCAGTGCTTGTTTTTATCAAGCAACCTCAGACTGCTGTCTTAAGTGACTAGGAATCTTAAAACCTCCTAGTCAAAACACTGGTGGAAAACTCATTCTGTTCTGTATTCAGCATGAAAAGCTTAGCATTAAGCTACTGAATATAGCTGTCAAGATATACTGCATTAGTTTTGTCAAATGTAAAAATTTAAACATCAGTGTGAATCCACTCATCCCGTTATTTGGAAGTTTTATTGTGTGGTCCAGAAGCTGGCCTTTGTGGGGGGGGGAATGAAATACTATTTGAAATGGTTCATCTAAAGCTAAGATTTTTTTTTTTATTTGGCCACAATAACTCAATTTGTTAATAACTGACAGATATATTAGAAAAAATGAATAAATCAACTATTTTGAGAGAAAGCACTGTCAAAAAATTATTTTAAGAAGAGAAGTGTCAACTACAAGTAGATTTCCCAGTGTTCAGACTAGCTTTTTAACTCAGATGCCCTTACCTCTCAAGACAGGCAAGCCAGAGATGTCTGGCCATGCAGACCCAGGGGTGCATGGTGATATTTGTGTGTGCCTGGTCTCATTTGCCAACGTCTTCTTTCTTCCCTGCCCTCGGCTTGGCCTTCCACAGTCAACTCTGCTTTCACAGACTTCGTACGGTCCCCACTGTTTTACATTCTTCTCAATGAATCTTCTATTAACTGAAATAGTAGGATACTTATTGATGTTCTTATTTATCATCCCATTTGTTGAATGTTTTCACTACTTTATAGTTGAGAGATCTCGTTGTTAAAAGTCTCACCTTCAGGTGTATGGGTTCCCCTCCTATAAGGTCCATTGGTTCTGAAGAAAAGAAATGACATCCTCATAACTGTCCTCTGTACCAGCAGTTCTCAACGTGTGGTCTGTATACTCTAGGGAATCCCCAGGGGCCCCACGGGGCTCAGAATTGTTTTCATAATAAAACTAAGATGTCCTCTGCCTTTTGCACCAAGTTGACATTTTGCAATGCATGGTGCAAAAGCAATAGTAAGTAAAACTCCTGGCTCCTGAGCAAGAATCAAGGCAGTGGCACCAAGGTGTATTCCTAGGCATTAGTTTTTGGTGTGATGTTTTGTTGCCGTTGTTGTTGTGGCTACCACTACACAGTGGTAATTGTTTTTCAGAGGCAGATTTGGTTAACAATGTTCTTTGTGAAGAACTAAAAATTTTTAATTTTTGCAAACCTCTCCCTTTGAGTAAATGTCTTCTTAATATTCTGTGTGACTAACAGGGAAGTTTGTATAAACCATCTTTGTATACCTAATTACTGTGATTGTCTCAAGGAAAACCTCTGATGCAGGGGTTTGAGTTGCAAGGTTTACTAGCTGCTTTGTTTTGTTTTGTATTGTTTTGTTTTGCTTTGTTTTGTTTTGTTTTCCTGGCAGACAGGAAACAAAAAGAACAAAAAAAGAACAAAAAGTGAGACTGTCACCCAAAGAAAACCACTGGCAGCATTTGCATTTGCTGTTGGTCATAAAATTAAAGCTTTCAATAGAAAATTTGAATTTGTGAAACTGTAGACAACTTCATTTACTCCTGTGAGCTTAACAATTTCCCAAACACTTCTCTCTCTCTCTTTTTTTTTAATATTTCTATTTATTTCTAGGAGAGAGAGAGAGCGTGAGCAGGGGAGGGTCAGAGAGAGAGGGAGATACAGACTCTGAAATAGGCTCCAGGCTCTGAGCTGGCAGTCAGCACTGAGCCCGACGCGGGGCTCAAACCCACGAACCGCGAGATCATGACCCAAGCAAAAGTCGGACACTTAACCGACTAACCCACCCAGGCGCCCCACCAAACACTTCTCAAGTGAGGTTGGTGGTGGTTACGCAAATGTGATGTTTTTATACTATGTTGTGAAATCGGTCAGTGTTTGAAAAATCTGTATAACTCATCGCATCAGTATTTTCCAAATTACCAGTGCAAGATTTTAGAAAATCATTACTTGGAAAAAGTATTCACTGAAAGTATGAAATAAACCATTAGATTTTAAAATAACAATTCAAAGAACTCATTGATACCATTTCAGATTTCCCAGTGCAACTGACCCTTAAGAAATTACCACTTGTTGAGTTTTGTTGTAATATAAAAGAATATATATCTGAGATTATCTTAAGGGGCTATTAAAATACTTTTTTTCTTTTCCAACTATGTATCTGTGAGAAGCATATTTTCTTCAATTGCTTCAACCAAACAGCATATCAGAGGACAGATGAAATTCAGAAGGAGATATGAGAATCCAGCTGTTTTATATTCAGCTAGACATTTAAAAAAAGATTTGCATAATTATAAAGCATTGCCATCCCCTCACTAATTCTATTTGGAAAATATAGTTATTTTATCAAAAAATATTTAGCATTAACATGTTATCTGCTTTTAACGAATTCATAAATTAATATTTAAATTATCAATTTTAATACCAATTATGAAATATGATAAATATAAAAAGCTATAATCCATATAAACAAGAGATCTTTGGGGGCCCTCTAGAGTTTTTAAGAGTATAAAATGTCCTTTAAGGCCAAAATATGTGAGAGTCTATATCAGCAGTGCTGTTCATTAACTCTAACATGCCAATTATGTTGGTGATATTTTCCTCTTTGAATAAATTACCATTCAGGGCAGTTTTCTTTCTTTATAAAGTTATCCCAGTCTAACCATCTAATTAAATATCACGGTTTTTCCATTTACAACTGGTACAAATCCCTATGTGTTCACACACACACCATCTGAAAATCATAGAAGAGTACCATTTACTATACCCTTGATGATCAGTAGGCCAATTCTTGTGGTGTTTTTAAAATTTTTTTAATGTATTTATTTTGAGAGAGATAGCACACATGGGAGAGGGACAGAGAGAGGCAGAGAGAGAGATTCCCAAGCAGGCTCCCACACTGTCAGCTCAGAGCACAATGCGGGGCTTGAACCCATGAACCACAAGATCATGACCTTGAGCTGAAACCGAGAATTGGATGCTTAACTGACTGAGCCACACAAGCACCCCAGTAGGCCAATTCTTAAAAGAATTTTTCTATATATTAGTTTTTTGGGCTGTAACTTTCCCTTTTTAATATGCATTAGTTTTGACCTTGTGTGGAGAGATTCTGACAAAATGACATTAAAGCATCAGGCCACTTTACATAGCTTTTTTATAGGACTTAGGAGGACTTTGAGTTACAGTACCCTGATCAGACTTGATATAAATTCAACTTCTTCCAGAAAAATGGACTCAGGTCTTTCCCTGCCCACTACTTTGAGGGTAACTTCTAGAAATCTGGATGCATTTGAGGGTTCAGAATTAAAAGTACTCAGCATGAGTAGTGGTCAGATTAGGGTTGTATTTTTTTAGCTCTTTATTTTGAAATATTTTTAGATTTACAAAAGAGTTATAAAGCCAGTGCGGAAAGCTATACCCTTCACCCAACTTCTAATATTAACAACCTTTATAACCGTGGTACATTTATCAACTTAAGATATTAAGGCCAGTACCATACTATTAATTAAACTTTAACTGTATTTGTAGTTCACCTGTTTTCATATTCCTATCCTTCTGTTCAGGATCCCATCGGTAGTACATTGCATTTAATCATCATGTCTCT
The DNA here is from genome assembly GCF_008692635.1 of Crocuta crocuta. Classification (NCBI taxonomy): domain Eukaryota; kingdom Metazoa; phylum Chordata; class Mammalia; order Carnivora; family Hyaenidae; genus Crocuta; species Crocuta crocuta. Next base: position 4,825,889 of record NW_027530502.1, read on the forward strand.
TTACTCTCATCTGGTCTATGACAGTTTCTCAATGTTCTCTTGTTTTACATGACCTTGATACTTTTGAAGAGTACTTTGTACTCTTCAGGTATTTTGTAGAATGTCCCTCATGATGTCTTCTCACAGTGATGAATTTCAGGGAAGAATACCACCCAGATGAAGAGCTCTTCTCATATCGTGTTAGGAAGTACATGATAGCCACATGCCTTATCACCGGTCACATTGACCTTGATCACTAGGTTAAGACAGGTGAGGTTTAAAAAAAATTTTTTTTAACATTTATTTATTTTTGAGAAAGAGAGAGACAGAGCATAAGCAGGGTAGGGACAGAGAGAGAGGGAGACACAGAATCTGAAGCAGGCTCCAGGCTCTGAGCTGTCAGCACAGAGTCCGATGTGGGGCTCAAATTCACAAACTATGAGATCATGACCTGAGCTGAAGTCCGACACTTAACTGACTGAGCCACCCAGGTGCCCCAAGACAGGTGAGGCTTTAAAGCCAATGTGATCTTCAGAAAGTAAAATCAGAGAAGCAGGAAGTCTTGGACAAGTTCTCAGTGAAATGGAAGGAACTCAGGAGGAGTTACCTGAACTGAGGACAGAGCTGCCTGATGTCAGAACCAAGGAGAGAGGGGGAAAATTACTCTCAAGGCTCAGACCTTCTGATTGAAAATGGGTAGAAATCAAGGAGAGGAGTCACTAACAGAGAGGACAGTGTCTGAGTTAAGAATTCAGAAATGTTCCAGCCTCTGACTCATGATCAGGGATAGAATTCAGCAACATGTCTGACAGAGAGTGAAACATAGTTTGTGAACATGAATAAATGTATAGCTATTTTACATATGTTGGGAACAAGGCCAAAGTTTCAGCCCCTCTGTACTGAAGTCTCCTGTGATTTGTCTGTCTTCCCCACTAGAATCTTAATCTCAGAATATAGGACTCTGTTTACATTTTATTTTCATTTCACAATTTTATCTCCATTTTTTAATGTGGCATGTAATGTATGGTCATTAAATTTTTTGTAGTAGAATTTATTGTCAAATTAGCTAACATACAGTGTATATAATGTGCTCTTGGTTTGGGGGGGGTAGATTCCTGTGATTCATCGCTTATGTACAATGCCTAGTGTTCATCCCAACAAGTACCCTCCTCAGTGCCCATCACCCATTTTCCCCTCTGCACTGCTCCCCCCATCAACCCTCAGTTCTCTGTATTCAAAAGTCTCTTATGAAATAGTTTCATTAAATATTTTTAAAATGTTGACTGAATTAGTGAGTATCCCAACTAACTCACCGTACCATAATCTCCTGTCTTTCAGCAAATATTTTTTGAGTAGTCATTCTGTTGGTGCTAGCAAGTAGTGAATGAATTTCCAGTTTTAAGATCCTCACAATTCAGAAACACAGATATGAACATTGAAATTTCAGGACAATAAAGGCTATGGTAGACATTTACATGAAGGGGACAATTGAGGTAAAAATTAATTCTGCCAGAGGAGCTTGCAATGGTCTCATAAAGGAAGAAATCTTGAGCCAAGGGAGGAATTATATTTTCCATGGGCATGAAGGAGGAGAGGAAACACTGAGAACAAAGCCATGTCACAAAGTATAGCATCATAAGGAATGGTCTGCTAAAGCTAAAGAGTGTGGACAGGAGGAATGAGAAGGGATGGGACTGAAAACAGGATTTGAAGCTGGATTGTGAAGGGTCTAGAATGACACTAAAGAGTTTGGATTTTAATGTGATTGCCCGTGGGGAAATATATATGACTTCCTGGTCAGACACAGAAGAATCAAAACATTTTAAACTGGGAAGATCCTTGAGGGATCGTATAACAACTTGAAAGAAGATGTAGTATTTTTTTTCCTTTTCTTTGAACTTCTTATTATGGTAAATCATGTTTTGAAAATAAGTAAAGAAAATGCAAGAAATTCCATTCACACTGATATCTAACATTAAATTAGAATATTAGAAATTATACCAATACTTTCCCTTCTTTTTGACTGAAAACCTATTCATGCTTTAGCCCTAAAATGTTGTGAATCTACTATAGGTATGGTTCAACGTGTCCAACATGTACTTAATATGTTCCTTGGAAATTTTTGCAGGAATTCTTTTAGTTGAAACAATATGCCTTGTTTACATATCTTTTTGTAAAATGAATAATGACTCCCTTAATTTAAGTTTTGTAAATATGTAGAATTTCAGTATTGATACACTAACCCCATTTCAGGGAAATGCAAAAACTAAGAAGTGAGATAACTGGTTTTCCAGGAATAAAAATTTAAGACAGTGGTTTGTTTTGTTTTTGTTTTGTTTTTTGTTTTTTTTTTAGTATTGTAATAATTTTCTATGGTGACAAATAGTAACTATACGTATGGTGAGCATTTTATTATATATATATATATGTATATATATATATGGAATTGCCTATCAACTGTATTTCAATTTTTTAAAAAACGGGTTTTCAAAATTGAAAGAAATGTTTAGGAATTTGGTATCTTCATGGTCTTACTTGTAATGTGGTCAGCACTCAGCAACTGTGCTAAGTTGTTTTCATGAATTAATTCAAACTGATATTTATGAGTTTTAAGTTCTGATAAGAGGAAACATGACTTCTCCTGCCCATTTTTGCCTACATCCAAATAAATGGTTAAGTATTTGAAGATCTTAAAGTGTGTAACTAACTTCTGAAAATGACTTAAATACTAATTTAGTAATTCAATAACATTTTTCATCATGGTGACAATAATGCCAAAGAAAAAATGTTAAAAACAACTGACATAAGACAAAGTAAACATAAATTATTTGGAATTGACCATGTAAATATTTTTTAAAGGAATTATTGACTAAAGTATACCAAACTAGTGAAATATTATAAATGTTCTAAAAATTATAGCCATAAACATAATAAACATGGAAAAATCCATGTGATAATATGAATAAAGTAGAATATGCTGCTTATACATGTAAAACTTATGTGTAAGGAAACATGACAACAGAAATACATTAGACTGGCATATCCCTGATTTAACAGAGAAAAATGGATTTATACATTTATTGCTTAACTAAGAAAGTTGGTTAATTTACAGCTTATAGCCATGGTAAGTTCTCACTATAATTTCAACCTCAGAGCCTTCTTGAATGGGTCCAAGCTCTTTGATGTTCTCTCATTACTGGACTTTCCTCTATAGATAGAAGTATCTGATGAAGAGTCAAATGCCAAGCCAAATAAATTCATTTATAACAACAAAGCATTTAATAATTTAACCTTTAATGTATTTTCTATTACTCTTAAGAAATGTTAGTAAGTTAACACTAGAAATAGCAGTGTCCAGATGATTAAGGAACAGCATAGAAACAACTTAGCCAAAGCAAGTAGAAGAACTAAAGTACTCACATCAGAATAAAAATTTGGAATGCCAGATTCTTCACTTACTACTTAATAAATTACTCAAAAGGCTGTATTTGAGTCTTTTTTTAATGGAACATTATCTCCTTCTCTATGCATAGACTAATTGCACAATATTGTTTTGTGTGTTGAAAGGATGGAGATATTGCAGGGAAGCCATGACTGTTTTCCAGTTAAATCTATTTAACTGTAGGTCAACAGCTCATGGCTGATAGTCTTCAAGGCAAATAATTTACCACCTCACCTCATCCCCAAAACTTCTCCTGATCACAGTAGTGTTGGTCTGCCTGCAAGAACACAGTACAATGTTCACTGGTCCACTGCCCACTTGCAAGGACCTGAAATGCTTGCGAGAGGTTAGAAGTTAAGACTGTTGACCTTATCTCTATCTTGTCTGCAGTTTAAGGATAAAGAAGAAAGTCTGGGGAAACAAAATCATTACCTTTTAACTGTAATGCTGGGTGAAAATAAACTTTGAGAAGAATCTATATAGGTGAAGAAAAGTGCATTTGTAGAATTTTTATGTCATGTCCATACACAACATATATATTTATGTATATTTATATATTTGTGTCAACGAAACAATCTGTTTCATTTTTACTTCTTTCTCCACTTTCTTTGTGACTTCCCATGCAGTACTTCACCATTCGTAAGCTTTGCGTTTTGAACTGTCTGTTTTCCTATAGTTTCTGATTTCTACCTTCATTCCATCACTTGACTTTAAATATTCCCTGGAAGGGGTGAAAAGAGAAAAGTGCATGTGTGTGGCGGGTAGAGAGGGGGTGGCCGCGTGGGGTGGAAAAGAGGCTGAGGGAGGGAGACTGCTGAGGGGGAAAAATATTTAAATGAGAACTAGAATGAATGCCTCACTTGTTGGCTTTTAGCACAATTACCATACCTTAGGAAATATGCAGGGAATAGTTAATTACGACTAAATGAGCCCCTTTTAGAGGCAGTGGCAGGCCCGGGGAGCAGACTGTCAGAGCTGTGAAGGATGTGAATTGGAAGGCTGGTCTGCATCAGGCGGATGATGGTCTGCCAGGGAAGCCAAACAGAGCAAAGATAGCTGGGGGAGAGTAGCCTCAGACCAGGGAGCCACGGATGGCATTTGCATACTTTTCCTGCAAAGGGGGTTTAATCCAAAGAAAGAAGGAGATTTCAGTATTGTCAGGCAGGCTTTGTTCGGGGTGGAGAGCAGAAGGAAATCTGAAGGGGCCTTTCTCAAAGCCTTGGTCTCAGCCTTGAGGTTGTTCTAGTAAAGTTATGTTCTTGAGGGTTGTTTGCACACTATTGTCCGTTTGAAGATCTTCTAAACCCGAAGGGCTCAAAGTATCCCCCTTTGCCAGCACAAAAGAAGAGAATTTGTGTGGTAAAAATGACTCATGTTGCAAACTGAACCCAAGCCCCCTTTGTTCTTGTACAAAATACTCTGAAGTTCCAAGGATGTCTTTTCGAGCCACACTGAGTGAGTCATACCATAAAAGTGTTTGCAGGCTAGAAAACAAGGTAAAACCAACCCATACTTGTGTCTTTCTTTGCCACCTCAAAGAACACCTTAACATATCGCCAAAAAAGATGGCTCAAAAAAGCATAGCAGATAAAAAAACAAACAAACAAAAATGGCAATTTTTGATTGCCATGGATCATCTTTTTGCCCCATTTCCCCACAGGACTTTCTGAGACTGAAGTGTTTAGGTCTAAAGTTGAGGCAAATTATTTAGACCACCAAGCAGAAAGTTTTCTCGCCATTTGACCAACCTTATCTTTTCCCTGGCAACATGAACTTAGGACTGTGGTGTGTGTCCAATTGTCAAAACTATGCCTTCTTTTATAAACTGTGATGGCCTATGTAGTATATGATGGCCTGTTCTTCAGTGTAAGTTTTTCTAATAGTCCATACATTCATACTGAGGAGCGTGTATTTGCAATACCTGCTTGATATTTATGGGTCAGAAATCAAGACTTGTTTCAACTGTGCAAGTTGGTTTGAGCCTAAGTGCCCATAATCCTTACAGTTCAAGAAAGTATATACTAAAACACAGAATCTAAGCTTAAAAAAATAGCAATGTACTTGTTTATAAGGATAACGTGGGCAGTTGTGCCTTTTAAATTCGTCTTACACGAGGAGCTTAATGCTTTAGGAAATGTGGTGTCATGACACATTTTATGTGTGTGTACACACACATACATAGTTCAAAACATACCAAGTAAACATGGCTTGTTAACTAATTAAGCATGATATACAATAAAAATTGACCTTGGAGGTTAGGAAAAAAGTATGATTTACACATAGTAACTAATTTAGCTTGAGGCTTTTTGTTATTAAACAGTATTACTTTATCAAATTTTTTATTGTTGTTGATGCTTTTGCTGGATTTTTGGCTCCTTTGGAGAAGGAAGAAGCATGGAAGACCCTAAACAAATTCAATACAAAAATAAGCAATGAAGAATCTGTTTGTCTGAGGGTCTAAAAGACAAGGAAATGTCCATTTGAGTTTCAAAATAGAGGCAAACCTGTAACAATGTAAAAATAAAGAGAAAGCTTACTTTGAAATTGGCGTGAGCCAGCTTCTGAGAGAAAAGTTATGCCCTCTTCATTGGTAAAGTAATTAAGAAAGCTTTTATCAGGATAATCATCTTTTCGAGTTTTCACTGATGTTATAACGCCAGTAAGTGTGGATCACAGGTGAAATTGGATGCTAAGACGTTGGCAATGGACAGATTAGAGCTTTCTGAAGTTAAAATGAGTGGATAAAACTGTGCGTACTACTTTCCTAAATACATTATTTTTTGTTATTGTTGAGATCCTTGTCTCTGAACTAAGTAAACTCTGCTTTGCTGGAAGTGGTGCATTTCTTTCAACTGCTTTGCATTTTTCCTTGTGAGAAGCGTGTCTGAATTGGGGGGACCTGAATATCCCTCTTTGTTGCTGAGCTTGTCAAGCACAGCGCTGCCTTCTCTTTCCCACCAGGAAGGTCAGGTCGCTGGGGGCCAATCTGTTTTCTAAAATGAACCCTACTGTCTGTCCCTGGTGTCTGACAGATTGAAACAGTTGTCTGTATTACGGCGCTTTCAATGCTTTTTAAATGCTTCACTTTCCAGTAAAAGCGTAATATATGTAGGCTACAGTAGAAAGATAAAAATTTTTAAAAGGACTGGACTTTGGTATTAATATTTATCTGCAAGAAAAATTTAATTAACTTCCTAAGAACCTATTTACAGATTAGGAAGTTAACTGTATGCACTGTGCGTGCACACACATGCACACACACACACACACACAAGCCTTCACTTAGGAGTTCTACTTCTAAAGACTTATACTGAGGGTTCTTTTTTTTTCAGTTGGAGTAATAAAATTATGAAGTATGGAACTGTTTCAACAGTAAAACTGTAGAAGTAAGAGTCTTTTGTTCACTTAGATTTCAGTTTCATGTATTTTGATCAGAGGTATGTATAAAGCCTGAAGAAATTTGTACTGTGCTGAGCCTCACTTCAATACTCTCCAGATAATTGAGCTAATTAAATCTTTACCAACATTAACACAACTCCAGCATTCCTTGGACAGTGGATAATTATTGCACGAACATGGCAAGCTTAAACTAAACAGATGAAAATAGAGTCCTGTGGAATGGGTATTGAGTTTATTCTTTATTCATCTTTTGATAAGGTTTAATTAAAACTGCCTCTCTCCATTGTGGTGAGAATGAATGTGCTTGTTTTCTTAGTGAAAAGCAAATTATTCACTTCAGCCATGGTTCAGTAATCAAAGCCTTTGCAAAGTTTTGGGTTATAGTGTAGCTGTGGGGATATAATTGCTGCAATTCTGTATGAAGGCTTTATCTTTTTTTATTACTTTCTCTTATTTATTTTTGTAGAAAGAAATTTATAGAAGCCCATTTTGTGATTTGGTGTAGAAGTACATATGTTTGAAGCCTTCCTTGTTATAAGTTTACCATGTCTAGGTGGTCTTTCTTTTTTTTTTTTTTTTAAGGTGTATTTCTTGCAGCCTCTTGCTAAAATGAAAAATGAAAAAGGACACACATTTAAATAAATAGTATTTGAAAAGTATCTTTTAAGTTAGCAAAGAAAGTTCAGTTAAACCTTTGAATTCTGTGGCTGCCACTGTATTGGCATAGTCAGTCAACAATCCTGAGGGTGGAAAAGGAGTAGATGTTGAGAATTCTTCCCACAAATACATGTTTACATTCTCTTTTGCTTTTTTCAAATCCATCAGAAATATTTTCTGTATTGTTCTTTTAAAGGGGGCAGGGTTTTTCTTGTGTTGGTGATGATTTTGTAGCATTAGTAGATTTTATATATATTAATGACAACTTATTTTCAAACTGTCATGACTGTACTGTGATTTCTTTTCCTCTCTACCTTTTTTTTAAATAAAGTGGGAGATTACAAGATATCAAATGTTTTATAGAATCAAAAACAAAAATAAAAGTGAGGCTTAGCTGAGGAACCTGGGTGGCTCAGTCAGTTAAGCGTCCAACTTTGGCTCAGGTCATGATCTTGTAGTTCGTTGGTTCGAGCCCTGCATCAGGCTCTGTGCTGACAGCTCAGAGCCTGGAACCTGTTTCAAATTCTGTGTCTCCCTCCCTCTCTGCCTCTTCCCTGCTCATGCCATCTCTGTGTCAAAAATAAAATAAACATTAAAATAAATTTTTTTTAAAAAGCTGAGCCTTGGCCACAAACTGCAAGCAGAGACTCAAACACAGACACACCGTCTCTCTTCCTTTTTGTTGCCTAAATTTTTACTCCCTCCTTTTCTGTTCCATCTCTGTGGCCTTGTCCCATGATGTGTCATGAGAAAAAAGACCAGACATCACCATAGGTCAGCATGCTCAACTCTCTAGAAAAAGAATCTGCCCTTCTTGGATCAAGTGAATTCGTCCTACGTCCAAATGTCCGTGCCTCTTCTTGCCACTTACTGCACTTTTTCCTCATTGTTTCCATTGAGACAGGGGAAATGCAAACATGAACAAAATTTTCTTATCTATAGAATTATTTCTAAGATTGTTCTTGAATGCAGTGTTTTTCAACTACCTTAATGTACGGAGATAGCATCTAGTGGACTGGAAATTGTGTTTCTTAAATGGAAGAGATGGGAAAGGAGTGTGTCAGGGGACACATGTAGTGATAAGAGTATTGTGTCATGGAAGTTTGGTCTCAGGTATGTATGTGGGTTTGTGTCTGCTCAGATGCACCTGTACTGAGTCACTTGATAGAATGTGTTTTTGCAGTGAGTTGTGGCCAAAACAAGTTTGAAAGCAAGTGGCTGCTCCTCTGATCCCCCTTTGAGGTTTCTCTTGGGAGGCAAGGGGGAGGGGAGTTGACACTGGGCAGGACTCCAAGTCCATCACTCTATCCATCAATGTAGCTCCACTTTAATCTGCTGTGTTAGTTATATTTTCTCCTAAAATATCTTTTAAACAAAGGTTGCAGTGGCCAAAAGTTTGAATCAATTATTTCCTAGGTCCCTTCTTGGGATTTTTAGAGCTAAGTACAGTAGCCGCTAGGCCCAGATCAGGCATTATTTTGCTTTTGTGCTCGGGGGTTNTTGTGGGGTTCTTATTTTTCTTTCTAAAGTTGAAATGCAGTCTCCCTATTTAATCCCATAGAAAACACTGAGACTTAGCATATAACCAGGACAACACTAAATCTGAATGGACTTTAAACAGTCTTACAATTTAAAAAGAGGAAAGCAACAGAGTCCTTCTCCCTGCACATTTCCTGTCTGATTCATTAGGGAGGGACCAAAGGCAGAAGTGAGCATTGGTGACATGAGCAAGGAGCCAGGCAGCCTCACATGCCCAAAAAGGTCCTTGGAAAACTGAGTATTGAGGAGAGAGGCAGGTTTTTTAATAGAAATAAATAATAAAAAACAAGTTGATTTCCCTAAAAGTGCATTTTATTTGACTTCCTTTGGAAAGTTAGAGTAGGTTTAGCAGGCACTTTTTCTACCTTTGACATGATTGACACACAGTGTTCTGAAAGCTGGGATCTAAGGTTGCACTCTTGTGTTTAATTATGATTTCTGTTTTGCTTATATGCAAAAAGAAATGTGAAATAATTATGGGCTTCCTTTCTTTTAACCTTATGTTACTGGACATTTTATCAGTCATTGATTACATTAATGTTAATATCAGCCTGTTAGCAGTAGCCTTCACTCAGTAGAGGCAGCTCTCATAATTCAGGGAAGCTGTGTAGAGTAGGGCTTACGAGGGTCTTTGGCTTGGACCAGCAGCCTGGGCCTTGAGGCTTCACTCACCACTACTGTGACCTGAGCTAAGTCTTAACCTACTAAGTCTCAGTTTTTCCCATCTGTCCATCAGGACTTAGAATAGTGCCTATCTTGTCAGAGAGTTGAGGTCAAATGGGATGATAAATGTCAAGCATTTAGCTTAGTGGTTTGCTTGATTTGTAACAAGTGTTCCATAGGTATTATGAATCCCAAATTCCGTGAAGTATGTGATAAAAGACATATTTACTTGAACTCTTCTATAATTATTTTTGTTTGTCTTTTTATTTCTTTTACTAAACAAAACAAAAAGTTAGAAATCCTTACAATGCAACATATTTTCTTGGCACAAATCATACATGATCATGACAGAAGGAAGAACAAATTGGGGTTCAGTTTGGCATGATAGTTTTAAGGAGAATGAAGAAAGACATTGGGAAGAGACATTCCAGAGACTCTTTTTTGTCATCAGCAGAAGACAAAAGTAGAACAGAACAAGTTGCATGCAGAAGATGGCAGGAATTTACTGGAGCAAAACAAAGAACATAATAAAATGGAAACAGTCTTTAAAGAGGATTATTTAAGTTTCATGGCCCTTAACAGGGGGTTGTTGAAAGTTATTCTGGAGAAATCGTTAATGTGATATAGTCATGTGATAGGAGTTGGAGGAGATAGACAAGGAGAATTAGAATTGCCTCCCACATTGTGAGACTAGAGCATTGACCATGTGGCACCTTCCTTGGTAGCCTGGGAAAACTCTGGAGGGATAGGCAGTAGGTGGGGAGAATGAAGCCACTTCTGGGCATGGAAAGTAGAAATGTGCCTTAGTTTAGGTTAGTGTCTTGCTAGAAAGTGGGCAATTAAAAGCAGAACCAAAGATTTCGGTGCCTCCAGCAAGATAGTGCTCTGATGAGGTCAACATAAAGATTCAAAAACAGCTTCACTGTTACTGAACTCTGGGTAATGATCAGCACAGACAACAGAGAAAGAGGTCAGAAAAAGCAGAAATAAATTGTTAGTGCATCCCATTCACCATCTTCTCCAGATGTCTTTTCCATGTAGAGTTCCACAGTACAAGTTGTTTGTCTTTCTCTGATTTTCCAAAACACTACGGAGACTGTAATGCAGAAGCCTTTAGTAGACACCAGCCATACGCATATTTGCCTAAAACAGGGTTTTTAAATCTTTAAGATCCAGTGTTTAAAACTGCATAGATTTTACATAAAAATCCATTATTTTTTTCTGCATCTCATTAAAATAAGAAAAGGAAGATTGCCCCTCTCTGGGTATACCCTAACTGCAGTGAATAGCTGGGGCTGAGTGGCACCTTCTTTAGAAGAGGCCATGCTATGAAGTTTGCCGCAATCTTTGCTACTGCAGCCTGTCCTTCTGCCAATGAGGCTAAGAGGCATGTGCTTCTTACCCTTGCCTTTTTGCTGTTGTTCATCTCATAGTAGAGGTAAAAGACAAGTGAACCATTACCTATAACTATGTTTCTGTACTAATTGCCAAAGTGCAAAATTAGCCAAAGAGGCTTTTTGCTGAAGAAGAATTGGTGAGAGCATATTTCTTTATATAAATTAATATAGGGGTGTGTGGGTAGCTCTGTCAGTTAAGCGTCCGGCTCTTTACTTCAGCTCAGGTCATGGTCTCATGTCATGGTTCGTGAGTTTGAGCCCCACATCAGGTTCTGTGCTGGCAGTGCAGAGCCTGCTTGGGGTTTCTTTCTCTCTCCCTCTCTCTCTCTTCCCCCCTCCCCACCACTTGTGTGTTTTGTGTCTGTCTCTCTAAAAATAAATAAATAAGCTTTTTTAAAAAGCCATAAAAAAATTAATGTGGCATGCTTCACTCATGTTGATTATCTCCATGGCCCTTTTTGGGCCTGTCATAGAATCTTTTCTGTGTGGTAATTAGTCAGATTTATTTTACCATTATATGTGTTTACCTTCCATTTCCAAGGGGACCATAAAGCTTTTTTGAGGTATGGCTGATCTATTCCATAGCATCTAGCAGAGTGTTGTACACAAAATGAAATATTTGCATTTAGTTGCTGGGGAACCAGAAGCAAACTGAAAAGAATATAACGAGTTTCCAGGGAAGAAAGATATTCATGGAAAAAAATGGCCCAGATGAATGACAATCAGAAGACAATTTGCAAACATTTATTAAATGCCAATAAATCACAATAGATGTATGAGCTATATAATGACATGGTTATGTTAGCTCAAGCTGCCATAACAAAATACCATAGACAGGGTGGGTTTAAACACCAGGCATTTGTTTCTCACTGCTCTGGAAGCACGGAAAGTCCAAGAGTAAGGTACTGGCATATTTGGTTCCTGGGTAGAGCTCTCTTCCTAGCTTATAGGCATCCACCTTCACACTATGTCGTCACATGGCGGAGAAAGTGAGAGGGAGAACCCTGGTCTCTCTTCCTCTCTTGTAAAGGCACTCATCTTATCATGGGGCCCCACCCTCATGAACTCATCTCAACCAAATTACCTCCGAAAGGCCCCAACCCCAAATGCCATCACATTGGAGGTTAAGAACTCTATATATGAATTTTGAGGAACATAAAGCATTCAGTCTGTAACAACAGCTCCTTATTTCAAGTGGCTTAAGTGCATTGAATGACATGAGATACAGAGGCCTACTAGCTCAAGGTAAGATATGAAAAGTATAATTATACAAATATAAGTTCAGTGCAAGAAAAACAGCAGGGTCAGACCTCACTGAGTCAGGGAATGCTTCATGGAGAAGATATTATGTGAAGTAAGGCTTGACGACTAGATAGAATAGTTATAGTCAGGGACAGGCTTCCAGAGAGGGGGATTTAAAGGCACAGAGAGGCTAAAAAGTCCAGGGTATGTATGAAGTGGGCAAGAAGTGTAATGGCCTTGACAGCATGTGTGAGTGGGTATATGGGGGACCGGAAAAAGGCAGGAAAGAAAATCTGACCAAAGACTGTTCTCTGTAATGTCTGCACAAGCGTGTGCTAATCTTTTCCTCAACTTTTCTCTTCGCCTTTTATTTCTAGAAAACGTTACTATGCACAATAAAACACAGTGCTCAGGTTTATAATAGTAATAGTGACAACATTTGACTCACTGAGCACCACTGTGTGCCAGGCATCAATGTTGAGCACTTTACATGAATATTGTCACTTAGTCCTCACAACTGCCTTCTGACTTAGATGTTTTCATCTGCAGTTTAGAGAGGGGGAAACTGAGACATGGGCCATTTGTTCATGTCCCCCACATCCTACAACTAAGTGGTAGAGCTGCATTCATAGCCCAGTTCAGCAAAGTGCTAGAAATGTGAAATGTAGTGTGCTACATCCTGGTACTCAACACTGGTCTTATTCTGACTTCTAACAAATCTACTTTACTTGAGATGTTTCAATCATAATCCGTCTAAGCCTGTGCAATTATTTAGTTGCTAATGTCTGGAGGAACATTGACTACCTCTGGAGATAAAATTAGAGATGCGAGAGCTACAGTTGCCCCCAAAACCCTGTCCAAATTGAGTTAATTAATCTGTAACTCGAAAACCCTAAAGGCGCTTTTTAAATACAATTTCACTGTTAGTGAGAAGCTCCAGAAACCTTGATTAAAACTGAATGCAGTCAGAAATAAAGTGTCAATCTGTCTTTAGTCTAAATTTCTCAACAAGAAAATTTGCCATAAGTTCCATGTGGTTTCAGTTGGCTCTTAAAATACATATCACAATTATTAGTAAAATGGTAATAATGTTCTATATAAGTTTCATGAAGGCCCAGTTGATCTGAAAACATGTAGGATTTCTACATAAACACTTGTGGGTTTTGGGGGGTGTGTGGTTTATTTTAAGTTTATTTAGTATTTGTAATTTATGTAAGCTCTACACCCAAAGTGGGGTTCGAACTCAGTGACCCTAAGATTAAGAATCACATCATAGCACTTCTTTTTTTAAAACAGATACTTAAGATACTATTATTATGGGCCAAATTCAGATGGTATTACCATTTCATAAATACTTTTTCACAATAAAAATCTTGTCAGTGCAGTAGAATTCATGTGCAGCCTTTGTCTCTGACCAGTTTTCGTGGATTCCAGCAGCTTGTTCTTATTTATGTCGACGTAAGGGAAGAGTGAACACAGATCATCCAGAAGCCATTTAGTTTGAGGATGCATTGTGTGAATCACAGCTGTGCTATCATAGTAATTTGGGGCATAATAAAATTAGTAAAATTAGTCTGTATCTCTTAAAATACTAGTCATTTTGGAGTAGGAATTCCAGAATGTCCTGATGCCTGGAGCAAGTCCACAAAAGGGATCATCCACTGACAGATATTTGAGGGCTTTTAAAAAATGTATAGCAAAAGCAAACAAAGTACAGAATCAAAGGTAAGAAAGCATGCAAGGGAGAGACGATTGAAGGAAAGGCATACGCTGTTCCTTGCTTTTCATTTCCAGGCGATATCCTTACCCTTTGGTACATTCCAGGGACATAGTGGCAGGGAAGAGAGAAAGGAGACTGGCAGACCTTCCTCTCTCCATACAAAGATATTTAAACCTTGAGATAGTGTTATTCTCTTTTCGTTTTCACCTTTTTTGTTCTTACTTAACTAGTTACTGAAGTGTGAGTGAGGAAAGCCATAGGTATTTATTGTTCAGAGATCAACTACTCTTAAAAACAAAAAGAAATGGTTCTCAGAGTTCCTAAGAAAAACACTAACTGAATGAGACAGAAGGAGGGGTGACCTATTCTCTTCAGTGGTTTAAGATTTCCTATTGATGTGAATACCCAATATATGCAAAGGCCTGTTCTGATTGAGCAATCTCAGTACAATCCGCATAGTGCCTTATTTCTTTAGACATACCTTTTTAGAGGGCTGAAATTTAAATTAATAAACCAGTCAGGGCTGCATGCCGACATGACTTGAAAGTTAACTGGAATGTATTGATCTGCAGCCTACAAGCTGTTCTATGCCGCACTGCACATAAGAAAGCCAGCCTTTAAAGTCACCAAAAAATTTTTTTAATTATCTCAAAAAAGATCTTTTGCATCTTCAGACAGTACTGTTATTTGACTGGAACCTTCTCCCCTCTACTCCTCTTCCTCCCAATTTGGGTCATTAGTGACTAAGGTTGATAACAGTAATTCTAATGCAACATTCACAATCTATGCTCAATTTTCTGCATTAAACTGAGAAAATGGAAACCATGTTTTTCCCAGGCCTGCCACTTTTCCTCTTTCTGTGGGAGGGAGAGGAGGGGAAGTTGAAAAGCTGGGGGTGCAACTCATCTGCTTTGTTAACCTGTTAAGAATCTAGCCTCCCAGGGGCGCCTGGGTGGCTTAGTCGGTTAAGCATCCGACTTTCGCTTAGGTCATGACCTCACGGTTCGTGGGTTCCGGCCCCGCGTCGGGCTCTGTGCTGACTGCCGGCTCAGAGCCTGGAGCCTGTTTCAGTCTGTGACTCCCTCTCTCTCTCTGACCCTCCCCTGCTCACGCTGTCTCTCTCTCTCTCCTAGAAATAAATAAAACATAAAAAAAAAAAAAAAAGAATCTAGCCTCCCAAATATCCCAGACTTCTTAAGCATATTTCACTTTTTCCTTGGATGCTTTCTCTTGAAGAGCCACCTATTGTATAAATATAAGCCCATCCTATCGGGTGTCCCAAAAGAGCCTAAGAGCCTTTTCAACTTCAAAGGGGTTTACCTGGCTTTACTATTCAGACAAAGAGCATAATGGAAACCACCCCCCCCATCCTCTTTGACTGTAAACTTCCAGTCACTCCTCTCAACTTGTGTTTTTTCCTTGCTGAACAGTTTTTCTGTCCTCTTCTGTCTGGCTCCAATGTTCTTTGATTACACACACACACACCAGTGAGGTTTTTTTTCCTCTCCATTTTTAACATTTATTTATTTTTGAGAGACCGAGACAGAGCATGAGAGGGGGACTGGCAAAGACCACTGTGTTGGCCTTGGCTCTGGATGGGGATGAAAATGTCCCCTGAAAATTCTAGAATTTAGGTTTAAATTTTTTTAAATGTTTATTTATTTTTGAGAGAGAGGCAGAGTATGAGTAGAGGAGGAGCAGAGAGAGAGGGAGACACAGAATCCGAGAAAGGCTCCAGGCTCTCAGCTATCAGCACAGAGCCTGACACCGGGCTCAAACTCATGAGCCCTGAGATCATGACCTGAGCAGAAGTTGGACACTTAACCAACTGAGCCACCCAGGCACCCCATTTTCCTTTCCATTTTTAAAAACAATACTTAGAATATTTTATTCCCCCAGTTTCACTGGACTTTTCTAATCAGATATCTTGTAGGACATAGTCATCAAACTTGTCCATATTAGGTGGGTGCAAATATGCCAATTTGGAGCTTCAGTAAGAGCATCATCTGCTTGGGACCCTCCACCCCACCTCCAGTAGCTCTTCTCTCTCTTGTCTCTCTCTCTCTCTCTCTCTCTGTCTTTCTCTCTCTCTCTCTCTCTCTCTCTCTCACACACACACACACACACACACAATCTTCCCATGGTTTATCACATGAAAGAGGCAGATCTACCTTCCCTCCTTCCTTCCTTCCTTTCCGCCTTCCTTCTTTACATTTTCCTTTTCTTTCTTTTTGTTCCTTTTCTTCTTTCCTTCTTTCTTTTAGCATGCTTCTCTCTCTCTCTCTCTCTCTCTCTTTCTCCAAGATAACTTTTAATATTAAAAAGAAAATCCAGCTAATGCTATCAGTTACTTATTACACTTCTTTGATGAAAAATGTTGGTTCTACTCATTATTTCCCATCTTAAATCAACTCCTCTCTCCATGAGAAAACACTTTCCCAATCCCATGTTACCTCTGTTTTTATAAACCATCTTTGATGTGGAACCTTGTCAAAGGGTTTTAAAAGTTTAAATAAATTATGTGCTCTGGTTATTTACCTTCTCAAATAACTCACAATGATTGGAGAGTCATGCCCTCTCTCTGTATATAAACCGTGTTGCTTTTCTCCTAACAGATTATGTTTGCATATATGGTAAGTATCTTCTACTATATCCTTGATTGTACTAACTTGCTTCCTATAAAGTCAGACTATGAGTCCCAGGATCCAAACCAAACTCTTTTTTTCCCAAAAAAATCTGGATAGGTGCATAAATATTCCAAGATAACAACCAACTCTGATATTATTTCTCTTTTGGTATAATACTTCGTAGCTTTCATTCCTTCTATGCTATGTTTAGAATTCTGTTTCACTTCAAAAGGAGCATGTTTAACAGTAAAATCAGCATCAGGGAATCAATCAAGAAGTGAAAAGGGACCTGGGGCTTAAAGTTTGTATCTCTCAATCTCTTTGAATACCTATTTGTCTAGACATACAACATATATGTACACACATGTACAAATATGATCAGTAACAATCCCTGGATTCTGAATATTATGTGAATAATGAAATTAAGCTGTATGAAACAAAATAAGAAATCTTTTTTTTTTTACATTTATTTATTATTGAGAGACAGAGTGAGAACTGGGGAGGGGCAGAGAGAGAAAGAGACACAGAATCTGAAGCAGGCTCCAGGCTCTGAGCTCGCTATCAGCACAGAGCCCGATGCAGGGCTCGAACCCACGAACTGTGAGATCATGACCTGAGCTGAAGTTGGACACTCAACCGACTGAGCCACCCAGGTGCCCCATTTTATTTTAAAAGAGAAAATTTGCAAATCACGTGATGATGTGCACATAATTACATTTTACTGAGATAGGAGTTCTCCGTTTCCAGCTCCTGTAGTAAGATAGGATGGTAACTCCTTTGGTGGCTATGAAGTTTGTCAGGTAATAATTAGTTTTGGTGCCCTAGAGTAGAAAATGTAGCATGCCTTATCAGTACAACCCTATTCTGGATGTTTAGGCTACAAAGTCAAGTAAGTCTTAGTGCCCAACCTTAGGGATACTGCAGTCCTCTAGGGAAGACAAAGAGCAATCAATGAGTCTTGCCCGGTAATGAGAACTGAGGTCAGGTAGGTACATGTGGGAGTGCAATAGAGCACAGCCAGCAGGGCAGTGGGACCATGGAGGAGGGATGGGTAGACAGTGCTGCTGGCAGTACCCCTTGCTTAGAGCTATTATTTTATGTTTTCCATTCCCTTTGTATCAATACATGTCAACAAATGTTCTTCTAGCCTTTACTATTTGCCAGGCATTGTGGAGACAAGATATAGCTGCTACCTATAAGCGCCTGTAGACTAACAGCAAAAGTTTTTGGAATTTTCTGTAAAAGCATAATATAACACACTGTATGTGAAACTTTGTAATTAGGAAGCCTGTGCCCCGTAGTAGAGGCCTAATGATATTTGAGTGCTCTGGTTGGACCAGTAGTCCTAACTCACTTTTAATAATTATATTTATTCAACACTCTTATTTCTGCCATAAAACAGTTTTGCCCTCCTGAAAAAAAATGATTTTGGGAAATGTGAGCCAAAGGGACATTTCAGGTTATGAAGTGAACAGCTCTCTAACTAAGGAAGTAGGACTAGGCAGGAGATGTTATTTAGGTAGGATGAAATGCTGAAAAGAGCTTTATGTCAAAATATTCCTTCTCGCTTCTGAAACCCTCCTCTGAACATGCCCTTCCCTTTGGGAGCTTCGTCAAGAAAAAAGTTAGCACCACTTTCAGCGCATGGTCCAGCCTCTTTCTCTGCTTTCTCTCCTTTCTGACTTTCCTTCCTTCTTCGCCGCCTTCCCTGCGTCTTCCATCCCCTGGTTCAGGCTCACACAGGATTCCAGCCGTGGAGAGCTGCTGACTACTGCAAATGACATCTAATCGTTCTTAGTGGTTCAGGCTTTTTCAGTTAGCATGTAGCTAATGCATGAAATGTTAATACTCCTTAAAAAGAACATATGTTACAATCTCAGTGCCTTGTCAAACACACTCTGATCTGTTAGCAATTTTAGACCTGACAAAAGCTTGTTTCTTTGCCGGATATCTGTCTCCATAGTTTTCCCCATTCTGTGTCCTGGACAAGTTCAAAGCATGATGATGACATTAAATAGCACATGTCTTGATTTTGTTAGCCAGCTCAAAACTGTTTTATATGAATGCACTAACTAATTTCACTATATGGAATTAAGTATGCTGTTTGGGTGTTTTTCCATTCCCCTCATTTTATTCCGCTCCATTTTCTCCCCCTCTCTTTATTGACCGGATGCCTCTTTATCGACCGGATGCATCCAGATCCATAATGGGGGGAAGAATTGATTGACTCAGAGAGTAGGGGATTGCAGTGTAGTGATTTCACGCTCAGTTGTTGGCTAACAAGGCACCATAGTTTTTATTTAGTGAGGCCCAGTGGCAGGAGATGAAGAATTGTGTAGGGTCCAGCTGCCAGGTTACAGAGCAGGCAGCTTAAAGGGCTTCAGGGTTCCAAGTGTGAGGGGAATTGTCTCTTCCCAGCAGGTAAGGGACAGATCTAGATAGAGTCCATTGCGTTCAAAATGCTGACTGGTCTGGCCAATTCATAAATCTAAAAAATTACAATATCTTCCAGTTGGGATGCTGCACTTAACCCATTTAATGCCATAGATGTGAGACCTGCTACCTGCTACTTGTTTATGAGGAGACATTTTGTGTTTAAAGCATTTCTTTAAATGCAATTCACCTTTCTAAGTTTCCCTTTAAATCAAAATATATTAGATCAACTTATTAATTATGTATTTAGGGTGAAATATAGTCAGTCAATCCATTTACTTTTGCTGCTCTATAGTGAAATAACATAATGTATTTACATTCTTTTTCAGACACTTAGTGATTTTTTTATGTGTTGGTCTAAAATACTAGAGAAGCTTAATGTTTATGTGCTGTGTGTGTGTGTGTGTGTGTTAATTTTTGGTAAGTGAAATGTCCTCGTGAATTTGGCTTTTCCTCCATCCATGAAAAGTAGTGTACTAAGTCAATAAAGGTTTCTGAAGAGGAACATTCAAGGATAGCATTTATCCTATATAAAAAACTGTTTTCAAGCAAGTTGAAATCACTGTTAAATCACTGTTAATGTGCTAAATCCAGGTGAACCAGAGAAGGACCTCTGCTTGATAAAATTAGCCTTCTTGTAGTTTCTGTGTATACTATAAGGTAAAACAATTGTGTCTCTTTATTTTTTTTATGTTTTCCATGTTTATTTATTTAGTTTGAAAGAGAAGGCATGGCCAGGAGAGAGGCAGAGAAAGAGAGAGACACAGAATCTAAAGCAGAATCTAAAGCAGGTTCCACACTGTCAAGGAAGAGCCCAACATGGGGCTCCCACAAACCGTGACATCATGACCTGAGCCGAAATCAAAAGTTGGACCCTTAATTGATCGAACCACCCAGGCACCCCCAACTGTATCTCTTTAAAGAGTATTAGAATTTAGATTTTGGTGCAGCTATGGCTTTTAGGACATTAATCCAAATAGATTTAGTATAATAAACATAAGATTCATATCCTTGATTATTTACCTCATTAATGCATAAGTATTTTTTAAATTTTGTTTATTTGGAAAACTCTCCACTAAAGGACAGAGTATCACTATTAATATTTGCTATTGAATGCCTGCAATGTCCCAAGGATTGTATATCCCATTAAACACGCACAATCTGTTCTTAAAACTAGAGTTCCCTTGTGGAGACTATTTCATTGGCTTCTGCTTTACATTCTGCCCCTGCCCTTACCCTCTCCTCACGCAAACCCAGGTCTTCAGGCTGTCTTAGTACCGGACAAAGAACTCAAATTCTAAGTTCTAGAGTGAGTCTGATTTGCTGACAGTTACAGGTCCAGTGAGAACCTCTTCATTCCCAGAGTCCATTCGTTTCATATCATATCCCTGATACAGAATGGACCTATTAAAAGTGGCTCATTGTTATTCAAATCCAGATAACTATGGATCTCATTATGCTCTCGTGCACGCAAAACACAAAACATTACCTTAACCTGGTAAAAGCCTGAGGGAATGTGGTTATCCTATAAAGGGGGAGGGGGGGTGTGAGACAGACTTTTTCTAAGTTTAGAGTTATACTGGGGTTCCATTTAAAACTATACCTTTTTTTATTTCCTGATATTTATTTCTTTGATTTCTTAGCAGTTCTATTTTAATAATTTTTGCCATGTTTTTACAACAATGTAAATAAAAACTAGTTTGGAAAGGCTTACCTCTTGGGGTTCCTCATTTGATCCCAAAGGGAACTTTTGTCATTATCCCATAGATGAAGAAGAGGGAAAATGCATCCCTTTTTTTCCCCCTGCATATTCTTCCTTTGATCCAGGATGACAGAATCCACTAGTAGTTAAATACTTTATATGGTCGCTTAGATGGAAAGATGAGTCTCAGTATTACCCACTTATGATGTAATGTTATGGCCTATTGAGCTCAAAGAGAGGTGAAGTAGTCTAAAGAAATGGAAATTAGGGCCAACATGATGAAGAATCCTTAGAGCATGCAGACTCAGTTGGACTTATACCCATGTATTATATAAAACCACGCCTGTGTATTTGGGATCATGGTATTCTGAAACACAACCAGTGGCTTGATTGGCTATATTAACCAACCAGACTTTCCTTGTGGTTACAACTTCTCCAAGATTCCACAGAAAAATTATAGCTCCCCATATATAGGCCACTTATTCATACAGTATCATGGTATGATCTTTTGGTCTCCACAAATACATAGCAACTTTAGAGTAATTTAGAATATAGTGGAAAAAAGTGGCAATTGGAGTTGCCATTTGAGAAGATTCACAATCAGTGAAAATTATTTTTTCTTCCTCCTCCTCCCTCCCATTTTATCTCTAAATCTCTAGATAAGAACAGTCTTCTGATATAAGAAATCAGTATGATGTGTAAGACTTACATTTTATTTTCATGTTCACTTTTATGCATCTCTTAGGTATCTGGCAAAGCTAACTGGAGCTAGGAATTATTTTTTAGCTTTAACAATTTCATTCATGGAGATCTTAATCTGGCGCTGGTATTATAGTCCAGTAATAAATCATGGGAAAGTTGCTCTCAGTATTTTCCTCAAACAGCTTATATTTATTTTAGATACAGATTTACCTATTTCTGCCAATCTGCAATTCATTCAATAAGTGTTTATTAAGTACTGCTAAGTGCTATGTGCTGGAGCAGTTAAACTCAGTTATGTATTTTTACTGCATTCAAGGAACTGACAATTGGGCAGGAGAAACATACATGTAAATATATCACTTTAATTTAGGTGGGAAGTACCGTAGCCTGAGTGTGAAAAACATGGTACAGGAGACAGAGAATAGCAGCTAAAGCCAGCATGTAAATACTAAAATTAAAGCACTAAATGGGGGAAGCATTATTACCACTTGCCTGACTTGTGTATGGTAATGATGACTTTTGTAATGTAGATTGAGTGCCATTTTCCACACATGGTAAAACTAGAAAGAAATACCAAACGTTTATAAATAAATCCAAGTTAGAGTCTAAGAACCCAGGATGGTTGGATGGATGGATGGATCTGCATTAGTGAGGAGTGAGTTATGTGAGAGCCTGGCTGGGCCTCCACCAACTGCGAAGCTGGTGGGGGGTATGAAAGGGAAGCCTAATGAAATCTTGTATGGCTGGGATCATTCTCCTGGAAACACACAGAAGTTGGGATTCGAGAACTAAGAAGCCTTAGATGAAGGTGCTTCATTGAAGGCATGGAAATTTTCAACCTACTATAACAGATAGTAAGTATTTATTGTTGAGTCCTTGAGCAAGGAAATGACACTGTAGAAGTAGTGGGATATGAATATTGTTTTTTAGATAACATTTACGATGTGAGGGATCTCTGATTATAATGTATCATATATATTCATTATAAAATTTTGGAGAAGCATGAAAATAAATCTCTTAGAGTCCCAATACCTCCAAACAGTTTTTGTTAACATTTTGGTGTATTTGTTTTTTTTGTTTTTGTTTTGCTTTTCCCCCCACAAAATTGTATTCATGCTCTATATAACTTATATAATCTGTTTTTTGCCACTGAGTAAATCTTAAACATTGTCCCATGTCACCAAATACTCTTCTGCAATGTCATTTTTAATCGTGTATATCCCTCATATGAATGTGCCACAATTCTGTTTAACCAACCATTGAACATTGAAGTTGTTTCCAACTTTGAACTATTGTAAATCATGTTACAGTGATGATCCATGTATTTATATATATACATATGTATATATATATGTATATAAAAAATGTATGTATATATATATAAATCTTCCCGTACACAAGTAATTATTTCCTTAAGAGAAGGAAATTTAACTCAAATTTTGAGCCCTGGGTGTGGATGATTGAAGTTGCTAATACAGATAGCTGCATTTAAAACACTATTTTATTTTTTTATTTGTTTTTTAAGTAGGCTACATGTACAATTTGAGGCTTTAGCTCACAACCCTGATATTGAGAGTCCTGTGCTTTACCTACTGAGCCAGCCAGGTGCCCCTAAAACACTACTTTAGAAAAATAAATTGGATGTAATATGCAACATGGCTTGGATGAGAGATTCTGTGAGAAACAATTCAAGATAGTGCTAAAGAACATTAGGATTAGACAGCTTTGCTTCAAATCCTGACTCTGCTTTGCTGTGTGACTTCAGGCAGATAAGTACATCTCTGTGCTTAGTTTCTTCCTGTATAATGAGATAATTCATAGGAAGCATTCAGGACAATGCTCGGCTCATGATAGTTGACACTACTGAGTTGTTAATAGTATTATTATGGCAATAATTTAGGCTTGAAGTGGTAAGAGCCTAGAGTCCATTAATGAGAGGAAAAATACAGAGAGAAATCTTTGATAAATCAGTAGGACTGAATGACTGATAGTTTATACTCACAAAAGGAGAGAAAAAAGTTAACAACAACAAAAAGTTACCATTTTTAAGCCTGGGGGATGGGTCTCTTAGTGATGGAGGTGGCTCTGACCATACTGAAGTTGACATAGTGGCAGAGGGACAGAGGCTGGTGTCTGTAGGTTGCAGAGTGGATACTGAGGAAGGCCGTGTAGACTTCAGGAATGATCAGAAGTGACATGGTGACCCAAAAATAGAGGCACTTCCAAGAGAGAGTGAGACTTAGGACCCTGGACTGTAGGAGGTAAGTGGAGATGGAAGGAAGCCAGAAGGAAAACCAAATGGGCACAGAGACAGAGAAGATTGCAGAGGTAGATAGAGAAACAAACTGTGGGAGCCATGGCAGAGTAAATGTCACAAGGGAGAGGGTACTCAGCAGTGCCAAGATGGCAGAGTTCAGAGGTGATGAGAAGTAAAAGCCATTGCTAATTCTAGCTAATAAATGAAAAGCAAGAGAGTTTGGATTTTCTTTGTGTATTTTGATGGTTCTTCTGTTGACTTTTCCTTCTAGCTTCTTAAACCTTGGTTTGTGAATTTTGGTCATTGTGCTTTCTTGGTCATTTTCAAACACTACTTAGAATTCTTCTTTGCTCTGTTGGTCATATTTCAAGAAAACTCACAGGGCAGTTAGTCTTCCAGCTTGCCCTCTAGCAGATCTTTGTTTCTCATTCATTCCATCTTCAGGGCAGCTGCCTAAGCATTTGGTTCATGTAACCATTAAAAACGCATGAACAAAAATGCTGTAAAACAAACAAGACTGCGATATTTTATGCAGTAATCACTTGCCAACTCTCCCCTTTGAAACTGAAGCCATTTTTGTGTCATTGAAGTATAGTAGAATGATCCATAAACAAGATCTCTGTTGGGTTTATGTATTAAACCAGATGAAATCATTTTAAGTAAATTGTTAAAAGCATTTGCTTTCTACTTCAGATCCAAAAAAATATTCATCATTCATCCAAAATTAAAAGAGAGAGAAAAGAAAACAAAAATTGAATTTTGATCCCCATTCATTTGCTGTTTAAACCTGGAAATACTTTTTCAGATATAAAATCTCAATCATTAATGTAAATCATTTCTTATTTCATTTCACTTTGTGCAAGTTGTGTTCCCATAATCATTTCACTCTTAGTACTTTTTAAGGCTTGGCTTATTGACATTCACTTATTGCCTTCTAAATTTATAAGTAACTCTCACTAGAATTGGCCACCAGACTTCTTACTGTAAGGATACCTGCCTGTTGGTGTGTCTGTCACCTTTAAAGTACACTTTGGTTTGCTTTGGTTTTGAATTTAATTTGAAATGCACTTTCCCTTTAGGTCTGGTCTTCCCGACTTTGCATTAAATCATCCTGAGGTTGATTTTTCCCCAAAACATGTGTTTGGGTAATTTTTAAATCTCTTTGTTAGATTCAGTTTAAACTGTTTTTTTTTCCTCCTGTTTTCTATTATTTCTTGGGTGCCCAGCAAAGCACTGAACCCAGATGGATTCTTTATAATGGCTGTTTGACAACGATTTAAAGGAGGGAGTGAGGAGATCCTTTTTTTCTCTCTCTCTCTTGCCTACAGCTGCTCTCAATATGGCTCATCACGACTGAAAGGAAATGAATAAAGATGAGTTATCTGAACTGAAAATCAGCCACAGAGCAGAAGCAATTCATACTCCCTAACCCGTCCACGAATCCAGTAGGGAAAAGGAAGTCATTGCTGTCATTTATTTATTCATATATTTTTAATGGTGGCAGGATTACTTTTTAAATCTTGTACCTTTGAGTAGAGGCCATTTGGAGCATTTGTGAAAGGCCATATGGTTTCAAATGAGATTTCCATCACATTCTGTGCATTTGAAACTATTTATACAGCGCTGAGCTCTTGGCACGCCCAGCACTGGAGCCTGAGCAGACCCAGGAAAACGCTGTAGACAAAACTAGAGAACATGCAAATAAATAGCAGTTAAGGAAATGTTAGTGGTTTGACATGCCATTTTTGGATCGGCCTTCATTTGGATGATACAACCTATATTTTAATTTAAGCAGCTATTATTTCCATATTTTGTGCATTACATGTCTCCAGTGATTAATTTTCCACCCGTGTGACTTAGTGTGACTTAAGTGCTCAAAAACATTTCAAACAAGGAAAAGAGTGGACAGAGAATTTTGAATTTGAGTCCAGCCTATAATGGAAGATAATGTTCATTGAAGAAATTGCTGGATCACATATTTCATTTTTTCTCTGTAAGAAGAAAAGATGTATAAGTATGAAAAGCAGTTTCTAGCTGAAAAGATCTTATGTCCCCTGAGATTTTGAGATGTGATCGCCTAAACTCTGGCTACCATCAGCTTTTATCCATGACAGGCAAGAGGCTCTATGACATGTGAGACACATCATGCTTCTAGTTGTACTTGAGATTCTTACAGACCTGGATTCAAATCTCAAAAGCATCATTTCTCACTGTGTGTCGAGGGTCAAGTCCCAAAGACTCTTGGAGGCTTTTTTTCTTTATCTGAGTAAGGATAGTTAACACTGATCTCACAAAGCTGTTGGAAAATTCATTGAGGAGGGATGTCAAATGCCTTATATTACCTGAGAGGCATCAAGGCATTGTGGCATGTCCATTAAGAGTTCTGGTTTCAGAATCAACTGTCTAGGTTCTGACACTTATTGACTGTGGCTTTGGGAACAGAGCTCCCACTTCTCCTTCTAGACAGCGATAGTAACCATAATCATACCTCATGACTTGTGATGAATGACTGAGGTGACCCGTGTAAGGCACTTAGACTAGTATTTGCCTGGTTCAAGGAAAGTGCTTGACACTTGTATATGCTGCTCTGGCAGGATGGTTGGGCAGATAGGCGTTAATGCTGACTCCTAGCACCCCATGAACATATGATAAGTGGTGGCTACTGTCCTTGTCATCCAAATGTAATTCAATGTGGAGCCCCACTTTACCATGAACACTCTTGCTTTGACTGCCTGGCTCACCACTCTGGAGTTCATCATGGCCACAGAAGCATCTGGTCTGGCACTTACCATCTGTGATGCTACTATTTGTTCTCCAAGGCCATGATGAGTTCTACAGCTCCCAAGAAACTTCCTGTTTCTCTCACAATAGCCATTTGCCAAACTTAGAAGTTTTTGACATCTCAGTTGGGCATGGCACTTCCAGATTTGTTACTTTGGACATGTGGAATTGGTCACAACTTACATATTAATTTCGATTAATATGGAACTTTCTCTAATTCCTCAGTGGCGTTCTCTGTGAAGTAATGCGTCCTTTCCAAGATAAGTTACATGATATTGAAAATTGCTATAGAAAAGGAGGATCGTGACAGGCTGTTCCAGGGCAGGTGTATATAGTGAGTGATCCTTCTGCCCTGTCAGAGCTAAAGAACTAATGGCCAAAGGGTTAACATCTTTCTCCAGCTTAGATATAGTCAGGTTATGTATGAGGTAAAGGGTGAGGAGTAGATATTTAATATGCTGGTTATCTTGAAGCACCCCAAAAAATTACATTCTTAAACTTCAGGACTCCAAAAAAGAATGGAAATTATGTTGTATTTTTAATGATGTGCTTTTCCCAGAAGGAAAAAAAAAAAAAAACTTTTAATATCTGTGAACACTTTCTCTAATACCCAACAAATGTGATATGCTGCTAATAGAAAAAAAAGAAAAAAAAAAAAACCAAACCTGCCAATTTCAATTGTGTGCTTCATGGTCATAGAACAATACAGAGTTGATATTGCAGTAACTAGGCTCTAAAAGTACCCTTCCAGTGAAAAACAGCCCTGTTTGTGCAAATATTTTCTGACATCTTTATATATCCCTTAACTGGAAACAGAAAATGTTGGCTTGGTGTCATGACTACAGGATACTGTGTTTTCTAAGTAAAAACAAATTGTGAGGACAGTTTTGCCAGGGAATAATTAAGGTGGTTAAAAGGTACGGAATGGGCTACTTCAGGTGCTCATATCTAATAGCATCACAGCCGTAGATTGGTTTATTGGCTGAGCCATTCAGCATGGTAACACTATTGTTTGCTGTTATCTTCTGAGGTATAGTCACTTCCTGCCTTTCCTTGTGTTCACTGCTTCACTGGTGAAAAAGAGAGCTTTCTGTAGAAATGGATAACTCAGCATCATGAGAATCCTGAACACATGGAAATTTGGAAATAATCTGAAATCTAAAGCAGATCTAATTATCCATTACGTGTAGGCCAGTTATTCAAAGCCCATATTATCTAAAGCTCTGTCTCAGCTTTAGATGGGGGCAGACACTGCGCAGAAGCAAGGGAAAGTGAAACTGTTGCATGGTTGAAAAGCATGGTGGCCTCAAGCAGAGAGGGAAGAAAATAAAATTGGATATAAGTCTGAGTTGTGCATCTAGAAGAAAAAGAAAAGCACAAAATCAGACTTACCAGTCTAGGATGGAAGGTTTCCAATTCAACTTGATGATAGAGTCTAGAATATGCCTATG
The DNA here is from genome assembly GCF_008692635.1 of Crocuta crocuta. Lineage (NCBI taxonomy): Eukaryota > Metazoa > Chordata > Mammalia > Carnivora > Hyaenidae > Crocuta > Crocuta crocuta. The sequence continues at coordinate 4,853,880 of NW_027530502.1, forward strand.
TTGGTGTTTATAGGACACCTGTGATTTCAGTCACAGATGATAAGGGAGCTTTAGAGATAGAGCAGCAGGGTTAGATATGCCCCTGGTTCCCCTCTAGTTTGGAGCTTTTTGGTCATATTCTACTTTTTTAACACATGAGTATAATAGGAAGACATGTTTACAGTGTTTACAGCTGGACTCTACTTTCATCTGAAGAAATATTGATTAAAGATTATTTAGAAATGAGATCCACCTCGAGTGGAAGAAAGAGATGGTACCAAGATTGTCTCTAAAATATCTGAATTACTTTATCCAGGATGGAGGAAAAAAGCAGAATAGGGAGAAAAGAGCCATTTGGGTGGCATAAGACCATGTGCTTTTGGCTCTGCCTTCCCCAAGTCTTCAGCAGATTCCACTAACAGCATCTGTCGTGAACTGAGTTTCAGTGTACAAGTCCCAGCAGGTGGAAGAACCCCAGAGCCCTGGGCCATAGCAGCATAAGCATCACCCCTGCCCCTGGAATTTACAGAAATCTTGGGGATTGTGGACTCTCATGGGCTGAGAAATTTAGATCTGGCTTACCCAGATCTAAAGAAAAGCTTCCAGCCACCACCTGGGTAATATACATATAAAGGTGTGTTATGACAAGGAGGGGAAATAAATTCAAGTGAGCAACTTGTGGCCCGTAAATACTTGTGTGGAAATGTGTAGTTCAACAGATGACCGAAACCTAGAGCCCACATTGAGTTTCTAGTTCTCCATTCATTTTATAGGTAATCAAATATTTACCATATACTGTGTATATTTTTAAAGATTTTCATTATTTCAGGCCCCTTGCTATTTCCTTTTTTCCATTCCCTTTACTATAATATATTCGTCAACTCCACTTATGTGGAGTGGATGTTAATGGGTTTTTCAGAGTACAAGGTACCACTACACAATAATAATTACTCTGATAAGCCATACACAACAAATCCATACTGAATCCTGTCATAGACATTAGGTATTTATGCCACAGCTCATTTGTCTTGTGATTGACGGCAATTTACAAATTTATATATAATACAAAAGATAAATTATTGACTTCAAGTCTCCAGAGTCCCTGATCCCAGGGGATTCACAGTCTCACTGGGGAGGGAGACGGAGTCCCACATAAACCATGGAAAGATAAGTCTGATCTGTGTCGATACTCTGGTTGGGGAGACACTGCTCCTGGCTGGAACACTCCTAATGGAGGTAGGGTTTGATATGAATCTAGACGTGTTGGTAGGATTTTGGATATTGTGGGTTGGAAGAGGGTAGGTGAACAGACAGGGTTCAGGCAGGAGCTGTCCCAGCACAGAATCAGCAGTGGGGCAGTAAGGATATGTGTATGCACAGGGCAGGACAGGCAGATGGTGAGAGGGTGGGTTTGTTAGAAAGAGGAGAAGGTAATTCTGGAAAACTGAATTTACTTCTTTCAGAAATCAAGACATTATTGCTCAAAACAGTACATTTTTCTACAACACCAGAGCAGAGTGAGAAATAACTTTACTTTCACTCAGGGTAACAGCTCAAGCTATTTTTCTGATGGACTAAAATAGCCGTGGAATGAAGGTACCAAAATCAAACTCTTATGACTGAGTCAGTCTACCTCTTCATTATTTTAATTATACTCTCTTATCAACAAATCCTGGCCTTTACTGTTTCAAAACAACTTGAGGCAGACACACACACAAAAAATAAATGAGCTCAAGATGGCTTTTAAAATCTAACATATGATTGGAAAATAAATACTTAAACCGAATATTAAGACAACAAAGCTATAGATACTGCTAAAGTCTTGTTGGCTTTCAGCACATAGCTAGGACATAATAAATAAAACACTGGTCTTATTTTTTAAATTTGTGTGTCAATAATTTCTATTAACAGTTCAAAAGTAGCACACCAACATGAACTGTAACGACATTTTTTTATGTAGTGCTGAAGTCAGAAAATCTCCACTGAAGAAGTTGAGAAGCAAATTAACTATTCTGCCTTCTCCAAACTTGATACTTAAGAAAGATTAGCTTTTCTCTTGCTGTCTGAAATATTTGTTATTTTTTAAAAACTCATGAAAGGAAGCACATAAAAGAACACAGTCACTGCCTTCTTTGGCAGGCAAGTGGCATTAGCCTGGACAGACTTGCTGGAAAACCCTCAATGGAGGACTTTATAACACATGGAAACATTAGATTATATATATTCTGACAAAATGGTCTTTGGTGCACCAGAGCATCTTCTTAAAGCAATCCAACAAAAACATCCAAGTTTAAGTTTTCACAAACTTCTTTTCAAATCCCACAGTCCCAAGTTGACTTCCTTCATTCAGTTACTCCATACATATTTATTTTTTGCCTTGTGGATGTACAAGAAATTGCACTGGGTGCAGTGTTCTCTTTAAGCACCATTTTCTCTAAAGCTATGTATTTGATTTAATAAGTACGTTATCATTTTTTTTTTTTACAAAGTGTTTCTTCTCCATGCAATCCTAGCAGATCATTCAAGCCTTATGTTGAAGGGAAGTGGTTTCATTGTTGGTTCAGTGATACCTTTACATTCTTTTCCCTGTGAGGGACAGCCTCGTGGGAAAGGTAGAGACTTTGGGAGAGGTGGGAGGCAGAAGTCCGGGGAGTTCAAGAGTGGAGAGTGGCCCTGTTAAGACACCAGTTGAGGAGCAGATGGGAAGGGTGAATGAGAGCAGGTTACTGTGAACTGGGTTGAGAGGACAGAGGGCAAGGGAGCTAGGGACGGAGGGCACCCACAGGCCTAGAGTCGTAAGAGAGCAAAGGCCCCACAGTCAGACTACCAGGTTCAAATCCCAGCTTCACACTTACTGACTCTGTAACCTGGAGAAGTTACTTACCCTCTTCACACCTCTGGTTCTTCATGTATAAAATGGAGAAAAAAAATAGTATAATAACTGCATCTACCTCACAGGGTTGTCATGAGAGTTAAATGGAGTTAAGACATATAAAGTACTTAGAATATTGCCAGGCATGTAGTAAGTGATCTATAAATTTTAGCCATTATTATGGTTATAAGTCCTCTTAAGAGAAGGGACATGTCGTCCGAGCAGTCAGTCTCAGTTGGGATGTATAGCATTGCCAAAGCCATTCCAGATTTCTTTCTCTGGGAAATGTTGTATATACAATCATACAAATTATGTCTTTAGCATACTTACATAATTGTTCCCCAATTATCATCTCTGTTTTCAAAAAAACAGATGTGTCTGCATGTTCTTAAAAGTAGCACCCACGGGATTTGTTCACACTGCTCCCATAGTGATGGCAGGAACTTCCCTCCTGATGAACAAGGTAGTTGGTCAGATTGTATTAAATGTGCTATACAAGCTTGTGGCCAGTGAAAGCAGCAACAAAAATCTTCTTGCTGGAATATAATTATATTGTCTCTTTTGAGTTCCTGAAATTGGCTCTTCATGTCTACCCTGTGTCTTGCTGGTCCAGGGAGACTGGAATAAATTGGTGCAAGGAAATGTCTAGGTCCTTTAGAAGCCAGCACAAGGTTTTGTGAAGCTGCTGGTGGTTTTGCAACATAAGCATTCCTAATAACAAGTCGAGCATTTAAAATTAAGGAGTTTAGGGATGTCTAGGTGTCTAAGCCAGTTGAACATCTGACTCTTGATTTCAGTTCAGGCCATGATCTCACAATTTATGGGTTCAAGCCTGGTGTCCGGTTCTGCTCTGACAGTGCATAGCCTGCTTGGAAGTCTCTCTCTCTCTCTCTCTCTCTCTCTCTTTCTCTCTGTCCCTCCCCCGTGCTCACTCTCTCTCAAAATAAATAAGCTTCAAAAAAAAAAAATAAATAAGTAAAATTGAGTAGTTTAAGCCCAAAAGGAAAATAACACTGCAGTTATACTGAATTATTGAGGAATGAGATGGTCAATATGAGAAAAATTTTAGATAAATGAGGTTTGCAACTTTACATGCACAAACTAGTTGCTATTGTAACCATTTTGGATAAGAACATGTATAAGGAGTTCATTAAGGCTTTGAGATCCAAAAACATGGGCTTGAATCTAACATGTAACACTTCAATAGCTGTATAATCAAATTGTATTTATATTGTCTAAGTCTTAGTTCCCTCATTTGGAAAATGGCAATATTAAGTGCATCTATCTCATAGGGAAGCTATAAGAATAGATTCCTAGAAGTGCAGCTAGCATACAACATCATCTACATAGCAGAACATTGGAAGCACACTAAATGTCCAGTAACAGGTGAATGGTTGAATCAATTATGGTATAGCCATATGATGTTCATTAGCTTAACAAGCCATTTCTTCACTGATGTAAAAGTAATCACAGACAATTGAGTTCCAAAACTATAAGGAAGTCTTAACTCTGTGGAGTAGAAATAATCATAATAACTAATATTTATATAATGCTTAGATGCCAGACCCTATGTAAGTCTTAACACCTTAACTACTTATTAAATCCCCAGAACAACCCTAAAGGAAAACTACTATTATTATCTATATTCATTTTACACATGAGACCAGTAGGGCAAAGTTAGATGTAAGAAACCTGACGAGGTAGAGGCACTTGGGTGGCTTAGTTGGTTGAGCCTCTGACTCGATTTCAGCTCAGGTCATGATCCCAGGGTTGTGGAGTCAGGATCAGGCCCCACATCAGGCTCTGCACTGAGCATGGAGCTTACTTAAGATCCTCTTTCTCTCTTTTTCTCTGACCCTTTCCCCTGTTTATGCACACACTCTCGTTCTCTCTCTAAAATAAAATAAATAAAAAAGACAGAGAGCGAAGAAAAGAAACACACTGTGTTAGCACATGGCCAGGCCAGAGTCAGGGTAAAAGAACTGGGGGACTTGTGTGCACTTAGGAAGTAGCGTGGACTCCATGTGGCCCCTCCAAGTCTCATCTGTGATTTCCTAGACAAATGTAGAAAGGCTTGACTATGTTGCAGATGAATAAAACGCGCCATTATCACAACGTTGACGTAATAGAAGCTGGCCTGAAATACAGATGGAAACTGCTGAACTTGGAATGAAAAGCCCTTCAAGTACCAAGCGTGGCAGCCGAGGATTCTGCAAGCCCCAAGTCCAGTTGCAGACCACTCTGCCTGCCTGCTCTCGCTGCCTGCTGTTATTGAACACAAACTGTGACGTACTGAAGGAATCTGAGATAAATTTGTAAAACATCATGTCAGGTCCTTTCTAGTCCCAGTATCCCCTGGTGATCCAAGGTTGGGGTCTAAAAAATAGAACAGAACAGAGAAGAGGAAGTAACACCAAGTTGCCACAGATACATGTAGAGTGAAGGAGATATTTTTGTTTAAACGACAGACAGCTGAGAAACAGTTATTTGATCCCTGCTGCTTGAGGGACAGTAGGGAAAGAAAGGTATTTTTGTGATCGCTCTTCAGCGTTCCCTGTGTGGCTTGGTTCATACAGTCACAACAAAACCCAAGCTCTAATAATACATTGCAACCGACCACAGATATGTTGCAAGCATTATGCAGAGTAGCAACTAACATTCAGCTTCCTTTTGATTACTTCCAGGCCTGTGACATTTAGGATGCATTGCATTTCTTCAAACCTCAGAGAACTCACAGAGTCAACAGCATCTAATAATCATGTGCTGACTTAGAAACTGTAAGGAATTGGTGTCATTTATTTGTCTTTCATCACATTGAGGGTGAGAGGGTGAATGAATACCATATTAGGAGCCCAAAGACATGGGTTTTGGACTAAATCTAACCTTATCACCTACTATCTGTGTGACTTTGAATATGTCACCTAATCTCTGTGAGGCCTCTGGCTCCCTTTCTCTAAAATAAGGATAGAGTTTTGGTCTTTGGAAGCCCTTTCAACTCAAATGTTCTGTGCTAGGTCATCATCAGTGAGTTCTGGCTAACAACAGCTTCAAAAGGGAATAGCGTTCACCATATTCCTCTGATTAAAATCAGAGAGCAGGAAGACCAAGAAAGTGGACATCCCCATTGACTGAGGATGGTTTGAATAGTTCTCGAAGTAAGCTGTGCACCCCTTTTACGGAAAGGAGAAGCGAGACTCTTAATGTGCATTTGAACATTTTGAATGTCTGTCACCTGTGCATTGATTTGATTTTAAAGGTCTGTCTATAGCATCATCATACTCATAGTTAGTCAGTCATGGCATTACTGAGGAATATGAGCATGAATTTTTTTTTTTTTTCATCTCACCTATGTCTTTACTAAATTTTATTCTGTTGCAACATGCTTGAAAATGTGTGGTTTGTAGGTTTGGCCAACAAGTGCATACTTTTTGAGCAAACTAATATAACACAAAAGAGCTGTTTTCAGTGTTTCCCTGTCGGTGCCCTTCACTGTTAACTCTACCAAACCCCACAAACCATCACAAATGAACTGTTTGCCAAATGCCTGTTTCCCTAATCAGGAGGCAATGTGTCACTGGCAGCCTTATGTGTACAAGGTCTCATATAGAGACTCGTGAGATGCATATCTGGATTTCTATACAGATTTTTTTTTTTTTTTTTTTTTTTTTTTTTTACAAAAGTCTAACAAATTCATGTAGTCATACCTTAGGAAAAGAAGTGTGTTCGGTAGCTTGAGCCTGCTGCCCGTACAGGCCCTGTGTGTCTGCTGTGAAAGACCAAATATCATCCCAGTGGACCTGACTTAGTTGAACATAAATACACCATTGAGGAGCAACTGGCTTCAGAATTAATAAAATTTATGAATAAATAGGGTGGCCTTGCAAAGTGGCTGAACTTGAAGTGCCTGTTAATTAATTTTTTAAAGCAATATAGCAGGCTTAGCTGCCCTCCTGATGACAAAATCTAGGAAATGAAATTGTATTCTAAAAGGCAGTTGGATGCCTTTCCATTTACATTTTACAAGATTAGAAAATGAATTTAACCCCAGGTTAAACTTGGGTGGCTCAGTTGGTTAAGCGTCCAACTTTGGCTCAGGTCATGACCTCAGGGTTTGTGGGTTCGAGGCCCGTGTCAGGCTCAGTGCTGACAGCTCAGAGCCTGGAACCTCCTTTGGATTCTGTGGCTCCCTCTCTCTCTCTCTGCTCCTCCCGTGCTTGTGTTCTGTCTCTCTCTCTCAAAAGTAAAGAAACATTAAAAAATATGAATTTAACCTATACTAAGATCATAATACAGAGCCTTATATTTTTTAATCAGATGCTGATCCAGCCTAGAAGCTGATGATTGTGGCTGGTTTTGCCATCCAAGTCATTTGGCATTTTCCTTTTTAATTTATAAGGTCTCTGAGAACATGGGAATGTGTTTGTAAGTGCATCTCAATTTCAGTTTATGTTGTTCATACTCACTAGTTTCTCCAACCTGTTCCAACAACACAGCTCAATTTGCATCTGAAGTGATTACTTATTAAAATTTAGAGAGCTGGGCAGTGTCTGTGCTCCTGGACCTACTGGTGAAGCTCATTAAAGAATCAATCACCAATGAGGGCATTCATCCACAAGGGCTGGAAAGGAAGCACCCAGATCCTTACTTGAGAATATAATTCAGAAAAGAGGAATAGTTTTCAGTTCTTGCTCACTGAAGCTCAATTTTGAGAGGTAACCGTAAAAGATGAGGCTGAGAATTATAATTGGGTCTTTGGTATAGACAAATTGTACTGTGTCTTTTGATTTTTTTTTATTTTAAATTCCCCCTAAAAGGTCACTGGATACAAAGACAATCTGAATTTATTGAAGAGAAAGCTACAAAGCTGTTCCATGCAGCTCTATAGATTTGCACACCTAGATCTATTTGGTTTTCACACCCTTTTGTCATCCAGTAACAAACAGACAAAATTGAATTCAATCTAAGAATTTCTTTACTATCTTTTAAAGATTTTCAAGGACTTGTTTCCAAACAACAGTGAAAAAAATTTTCTAATTTAAAAAAGAAAAAACAAAGATCCCCACATTTGCCTCATTATATGGTATCTTTTCTGCATTCATAATGGCACATGTTAGAACTACATTTCACCTAGATGAATGTAGACATATGGCCATAAGGATCTTTTCAATTCCCTTGCCTAGAAGGTGCGTTTTTGACATGGTGACCATTGCTGAATTCACACTAAAACAACTCACTACCAAGCCGATTGCTATAATGTAGCCAGGACTAATGGCTCCAATGTGAACCCAGTCTCAATGCCATGTTGCATTTTGGGCTGTTTTCTAGGTAACTAATTAGGTCTCAATCTGATGTCTCAGTTTTGGGTTCCAAATGAGCCGAGTTCCCATGATGACATTGCCCCCCAGGTAATGGGGGTGTTGGCTCCTCTGATGCAAAGAGAGGCAGGACAGTGTGTGAATCCTGGGTCAGCCACTGGGTTCCTTTGCAAAGCACTTTAACTTCTTGGGGCATACTATTCTCATCTTCAAAATAATGTTGAAAAAATAGTATCTCATAAGTAAGAAACAAAGCCATTTTGTAGAAGGTAGTTGGTTTTTCTCACTTTACAATATTAGAAAATATACTTAGTTCAAAAGGAGATAATAGTGTGGAACCTGATTTTTTTTTTTTTTTGAAAGATGGTGATCTAGCCTCAAAGCTGATAATTGGGGCCACTTTATACAATGCTGATGTGAATTAAATAAATTAACTTTTGTAAAGTGAATAGAACAGTACCTAGCACATAGTAAACATTTTGTTTGTGTTAGCTGTTGTTATTAACATAAACTCAGATGGATACTTACCACAGTAGAGGAGGCCTTTGCAGAAGTCCTAATTGAGAAATAAAATACTAAACAAAATGTTTAAGCTCTTTAAAATTTCACTTTACCTGTCAGCCATGGTGCTATTCACCTTACTTCCATTATCTTGTTAAAGACTACATGATTTCTTGAGCAACATGTATTTTCCTCTGTTAGAGAGGAATTAAGTGGGGCACCCGGGTGGCTCAGTCAGTTAAGCATCCATCTCTTGACTTCAGCTCAGGTCATGATCTCACAGTTTCTTGAGTCTCCCTGCATTGGGCTCTATGCTGACAGCATGGAGCCTGCTTGAGATTCTCTCTCTCTCTGTCTCTCTCTCTCTCTCTCTCTCTCTCTCTCTGTGCCCCCTCCTCTGCTTGCACTCTCTCTGTCTTTCTCAAAATAAATAAACTTTTTTAAAAAAGAAATTAAGCAATAAGTATTGAAGGAGTAGGTATTTTCCATTTTTATATGTAGACCCAATATCCATTAATAAAAGTTACATTTCACTTTTAAAATATACACATTATACCATCATGCCGTATTCCTTTCAACTTTTGAAAAGTCCTCTCATTTGGTAATATATTTTTTGTTTACCCATTTTGGGAGGTAGATAGCATAGAAGCATAGATATTATTATTTCCAATTTACAAATGAGGACACTGAAGTTTTGTGAAACTGAGGTGAAGTGATCATCCAAGATCGTAAAGCAAGTTCATACTCCAAGGCCACAGTCATACAGACCTCGATTGGGCTGGGCCTCCATCACAGCCCCTGGACTGCTTCATCACACATCTGCTGAGCAGTCATTTCCAAGAGCTGAATAAAATCACCAGCTTTGCATGATTTCTAAAGTTATTGATTGTGCCCCTCTTCTTCGTTCATCTTGTGGATAATAAATCCTTCCATTTAAAGACAAGAAGAATTCAGTGTTCAGCTGTGGTCTGCTACACACATGTCCACTTTCCTTACATTTTCTTTGAACAGAACACAGTAAAATCTATTGTACAGCTCACCGGCGTGATATCGCTTTGATAGACACTGAGTGACCTAATATACACACTCCAGTGTACTCTAATCTGTGGTCTCCCAGCTCCCACTCGGCAGGAATTCTGAGATGTTGATGGAACCCCGTGATTTAACAGAGCAGCCGGGCTGCCCTTTCACCCTTCACACTGGTTCTGACAGCTGCCTGCCATGTGTAGAGAAAACCTCACAGGCTGAACCCTGTCACAGAGTAAAGGTCCTTGAATAAACATACAAGCATGATCACGCTACCGCTCTAGAATTAAACTGCTTTTTTAAAAACTGAATTTGCAGCAGGGAAATTTTAGAGCTGAAGATCGGTAGCACCCCCAAAGTGTGCCAAGTAACTTCCCCCTTTTAAAAGTAAAACAAAATAACATACACAGGAAGCCTGGTCTTGTCCACACTTATTTGAGTAAGTTACCCATCTTTTTCAAATGGATTAAGCCAGTTTGCCATTACCTGAATTTTTCCACTCTGAAAAGTAACAAGCCTGCCAGAAATGATGTGCAGAGCCTCCTGGGTTGGTTAGGAAACTCGATTTGTTTTTAAGCTATCAGTTTAATCCATACTGCCTTTTTCCTTTTATCAGGATATTCTTCAGGTAGAAAAGAATGGAAGGAGGCTTTAGGCATGACTACTATCCTAAATATAAAGTTGGTTAAAAAAAAAAAATCCCTACTCGGCCCAAATAGCATTGTGCTTTATAATTTATTCTTTTCACATACAGTATCCTGCATTATCATGGCTAATGTTTTCCTGCTGAGCTGCCATCATCTTTTGTCAAGCTGTCAGGGTATTAAATTGATGTACCTTCCACATTTGGATAGAGGTCATTATCCTGTTGCCTGGTTGCATTGCCTCTGCTGAGCAGGTTAACTGCTTGAGGTCTTTCATCTAGATAAATGTTTCGCCAGCACTTTTGCTCTATGATGACATGCGCTGTTCCTTAGAGGTCAGATAGTGATGTTATGATAAGTTGTTCCCTGTGTGTTCACAGATATGGAAAAGACTGTAGTCAAACTTCATCATAGGCCTAAAAATAAGGATAAATGCTCATTTTAGTATATTTCTCCCCCTAATTCTGTGGTGTTTTACAACTGTGTACCTACATACTACTTTTATATACAGAGAAAATGTTTGTTCTTAAGTGTTTTATTGTTCAGTATAATGAATGATTCCAGTAAGTGTGCCAAAATTAGTGCTGATGACAGTGCAAATAAATGACTCTGTGTGTGTGTGTATGTGTGTGTAAGACCATATGCATTATAAATTTGCAGGTTTTCTAATATAAAATAACATTTAGAATAGTTTGAAGACCACAATAGTAATACTGTCCACATAGGAAGACAGTTTTTAAGTGGAAAGATACAGTTAGATCCTTTCACTTTAGTGAAAATTGATTTGTTAATTAAAAAAATAATTTTAGGGGCACCCAGGTGGCTCAGTTGGTTGAGCCTCCAACTTAGGCTCAGGTCATGATCTTGCAGTTTGTGAGTTCGAGCCCACATCAGGCTCTGTGCTGACAACCCAGAGCCTGGAGCCTGCTTCAAATTCTGTGTCTCCCTCTCTCTTTCTACCCCTCCCCCACTTGCATTCTGTGTGTCTCTCTCTCAAAAATAAATGTAAAAATTTTTAAAAATAAAAAAAAAACAGTTTAATTGCTTGTGTTTGAATTTTTTCTTCAGAGAGAGAAATATATTTATTTGAGGGACAGTTGGGGAGGGGTTGTACTTAATTTTTTATAATGTAGAATATACCAAATAAAAAGGAAAAATGATTTTAAGTAATATAACCAAATAACTTTTTTAAAAAACTTGTTTCTAAATTCCCCAGTTTTTAATCCAATTTTTTCCCATTTATTTTTACTCTGTTAAAATACACATAAAATTTACCTACTTGACCATTTTTAAGTGTACAGTTCAGTGGTATGAAATACATTCACAAACCATTAACCACCATCCATCTCCAGAACTCTTTTTTTTTTAAGTGGTTTCCCAACTGAAGCAGTCTTCCTCTCCATTGCTGCCATGACTAGTGTTATATGAGCAAAAGGCCTTTTTTTTTTTTTTGAGCAAATGAAATAGTTTTTTAAATATTTTTTTTAACATTTATTTATTTTGAGACAGACAGAGCGTGAGTGGAGGAGGGGCAGAAAGAGAGGGAGACACAGAATCCAAAGTAGGCTCCAGACTCTGAGATGTCAGCACGGAGCCTGACGTAGGACTCAAACCCCTGAATCACGAGATCCAAGCTGAAGTTGGACACTTAACTGACTGAGCCACCCAGGCACCCCTAAATCTTTTTTTTTTAATGCCACTTTAAACTATAGTCTCCTTTGAAATCTAAACACATAATGACACATGGAATTAATAACATCCTTTATGCTGTATAATTTAGCAAAACTGCCCAATTTTAATCTTTAACTAACTTCATTTTATATTTAGTCTCTTAAAAATATAGTTTCTTTTTTTTTTAAATTTTTTCTTTAATGTTTTTTATTTATTTTTNTACCCCTAGTTAGTTTGTTTCTTAATGCATCCTATTATTTTCAACAAGTGGCCTAGATTTTAGGTTGTTGCTTTATTACTAAGAGTAAGTTATGTACAGTCTACAAATTTTATCATGGAACAAACTAAGTCCTGCCTAGAGGGACCATCTTATTATTGAACTTGAAGTTAGTGAGGTCAAATGCACTGATAAACTTTTTCATTTATTCACTGTGATGTTGAAACAAACATGAGTGAGACAGTGAGAACTACCTTCAGCGCAAGATTCTGTATTCCTTTGGGGCACCTGGGTGGCTCAGTCAGTTAAACATCTGACTTTGGCTCAGGTCATGATCTCACGGTTCNAAAAGATTCTGTATTCCCTTTTCCATCCAGCAATTATGTCACCATCAGTGCAGTGGCCCAAACTGGAAAGCTCAGCACCCTCCATAACATGCCCTGTCTCTTTACCAGGCATGGAATGAGCCACCAAGGCCTGTCAGTCCTTTCTAAATATTGTCTTAAAGTCCATTTGCTTTTCTATATTCCTCCTTGTCTTCTAGCCTTAGTTGAGGCCCTCTTTCTTCCTCATCTGCTTCCTTAATTGTTTTTCTGCCCTAGTTACTCCTACTCCTGTTTCTCACCACCATCCATCGTCCTCACAACTAAGAGAGTTTTCTTTTCAAACACCAATCTGGTCAGTCACTCCCCACTTAGAAATGTTCTAGTCAGTCCCACTGACTTGAGAATATAGAGTCCTACATAATCTGTCCCTGATTGGTCTTTCCTACTCTTCAAAGTAGTATGAATCTGCCTGTCTACACCCAGACTTTTTCCCAATTTCCTATTCTGTCCCAAAATTCATCTTCTTGAGAACACCTGCTGCTTCGTTCTTATAATAAATACTGTTCTTCCAGGGATACACCAACTAACTTGGGGAAAGAGAAGCCATCCTCATCTACCTTACTAAGAAATAAACTTCCAATAAAAGTTTAGGTTTATTTTTATAAATATTTATATTACAAATGTACGTATTTTTATAATTATTTTCAATGTTGTAATATTATGTCACTTTGATCAGTTTTCTTGGGAAATTTTTGACTAAATTAAAATTCCTGTACATATTTATGTTATAGAGTATGATAGAGTGATAAAGACGTTCTAGGAAAAGGATGAATTATATTAGGATAAAATTCTATTAAGGAAATGCAATGGAAGTATAAGATAATGAGAAAAATGTATGATATAAAATTTCCAACTGTTAAAGAATTATTTATTCATGTACTTTTTAATGGAGTATGTTAGATCCAATATAGTTATAGTCCACTGGATCCACTTTAAAGAATGATACAGAATCTTCAGCTTCAAATGTCAGCATTTTTAATAAGCCAAACACTACATCCTTTGCTACTGTTAAAATTTATGATAGGGGCACCTAGGTGGCTCAGTCGGTTAGGTATCAAACTCTTGATTTCGGCTGAGGTCATGATCTCACAGTTTGTGGGACTGAGCCCTGCATTGGGCTCTGCACTGACATCACAGAGCTTGCTGGGGATTCTCTCTCCCTCTCTCTCTCTACCCCTCTACCCCCTCAAGATAAATAAACATTAAAAAAAAAGAAATTTATGATAAAAATATACTATTTCAACTTTAAAATGTGCAGAAGAATATGTAGTTTAACGAAACCACTTATGGAGTGGTCAAGCCAAAAAGGATGAAGTCTATTAAAATGACCAGATTGCAGTCCTAGAAATGCAACACAAATGTATGGAATGTTGACTGCCTAGACCTTTGAAATTGTTTCTGATTTCATTGTGGTTGTTGTGCACCATTATTTTACTTTAGTTTTATAAAAGTTTTCCAAGTAGGCAAATTCACTTTCCTCCCAGTTATGCCAACCAATAAGTATTATCCAAAGGCTAATCAGTGATCATCTAGGACACAAGTATTCTCCATATCCCTGTAGCTGGGCCTATGTCAAAGGACCTCACTGATGTCCAGTGGATACAGAACTTACTGGATTTTTTATGTGCTTTCCCAACTTTATTAATTCCTGTCCTTGCTACTGACCTAGAATGAAAGAGTCTGGGGCAGGGGTTCAGTGTGATTTGGATTTAGAATTGTATATTTGAGAAGTCAGTACCATCCAACATTGTCATTAAATTTACAACTTTATATCCTTGAATTATTTTTATTGCACTCAAATACCAAGAATTCATAACCATTTAGTTAAATGGGTAAGAGGATCATTTGTAATGGATCCAGTCTTCAGATTCTCCTTGTCAGCTGAGATACAAAAAGACAACCATATGATTAATTCAGCTAGATCTCCTCCTCCTCCCAGTAAACATCATAGGTGTTATCATAAGTAAAGGTGCTTTACTAGATGCTGGGGATGAAAAATGCATTACAAATCCACAGCACTCCTGCCTTCAAGGAGTTTACTTAGTTTTGATGAAAAGTTTAATAATGCAGTTCATACCATAGCTTTTAAGTGGTCATTAAAGTAGTATTTATTATTTATGCTATGCCTTTCATTAAGTGAAAGAAACAAGTTGCAAAGCAGCAATGTATAGTACAACTACATTTCAGTAACTAAACTACACTCTATATGCATAGAAATAAGACAAAAACATAAGCAAAATGTTAGCAGTGTTTTTCTCTAGATCAGGTAGAATTATGGGTGACTTTCCTTGCCTTTTGTGCTCTTTTGTAACTTCTACAATGAGCAGATCCTTTTAGTAATAAAGCCGTTGTCATCAGGCCTGGAGATTACAGAGGTTTTAGGTATGAAGCTATGGACTATGAACAAAAGAACAGACTATGAAGATAAATGGGAAAACTTGATTCAAGTGTTCTCTGGCGACCAAGCCATTATTGCTGGGAAGCCAGGAGGGACTGGAGACAGACGTGAACCATCTGCCATGAAGCTCTCATGCGGCACACACTTGGCCTTGGTCATGCATAGCACACAGGAGTGAGTACCTGATGGCAGGCAAGTAGGGTCTACATTTACTGCCCTCGTGCCCCATTAACTGTGGCCTCTGTCCAAGATTTCCTTTAGTTTTTCCCATTGCTGAAAAGTATTTTTCACTTTTGCACTCAGGGGCTTAGGAGGTAGGAGGCTGGAGTAGCAAGAACTTGGTCTTACCGTTAATCTGGTTTCAGCCCCACAAACTAGATCATCTGTAAAGTTCCTTAATGTCCTCAGTTTCTATCAGGAAACATCTTTCAGATGAGGATTGTGCCACCTGTCATGCCTCCTTAAGGAGAATTTGAGAAAACCAAAAGGAAAAAATGTAGATGGAATGCACTTCTTTTTTTTTCCCCCAAGGGAAGACCTATAGAAATTATAATAGATCACATTAGAAAATCTAACTTTACATTGAGAAATTATCCAGAGACTCTGGTTTTACTGACATTTTAACCAGATCTTACTTCCCTGAAAAGGCTGAAGAATAAATTTTGCACCAAAGAGGGAAAGCGTGCACACATTACCCTCGCTCAAAGTGCAGCTTTTCCACAGCGTATCTGTTTACACGTGACAAGTAAACACCAGCTCTGAGGTTCACACTGCAAACCTCTAACGCTTAGTTGACTTCTAAGGAATTTAATCAAGCTACGGGATATATGATTCAAAGGTATAAAAAAAGTAATTAAGAAAAAATCCCTCTATGACAAGGAAAAGGCAGATTGTTTCCATTAATTTTATGAGTAATTTTGTTTTTGTTGGCTGAAAACGAAACCCAGGAGGGGGGTGGTGCACAGTGGGAGGGAGGACTTACTGGAACAGCACAAGGTTTGTGTCACAGACGTGCCTTAGTACACAGTCACATAAACACACGTGTGCATACAGACCGGCCGCCACAACTGCAGATACTCAAAGCTGGGCTCTCCCCTTCCCAAGCCGGCTTCCCCTCCCAGCTTTTCTCTCCTGGCCTGTGGTCCTGTTCTGCTCTGCTCTCAGTGGCTCTGCTCTTCTTTGCTCTGCATTTCCTATCAGCCTGTGAGACCCTTGGGTCTTTGCTTCGAACCTACTCTTGAATTTCTCTGCTTTTCTTCATTCTCTCACCTCACACCTGTATTTCTGGAAGTGTGTCTCTGGACTCCACCAACCAAAGGGCAAACATTTATTGAGTGCTTGCCACGACTACAAGCTCCCCCTTGTTCCCTTCCACCCTGATGGTGACACATAATAAGTCTTCCAAAATGCTGTTTGCATCATGTCATTTCCCTTCTCAGTAATCTACACTGACCCTTTATTTCTTTCTGCCATTAGTCTAGCCTCTTCTGTTTGGATTTCAACATCCTTCACATTCTGATGCCATCCTCCTAAACCCCCAAAGTCCCACTTCCTCTGCTGAGATCATTCTCTATCTCCATGTTTCATTTATCCATTTTATCCACACTAATTTATTGAATATCTGATATATATATATATGCAAGGCACAATGCTAAGTGCCTAATATTAAAATATAGTTCCTTCCATTAGAATCTCCAAAAGTCAAAAGGTTGGAAATATGTCAGGGAACAACATAACATGATATGGTCATGGTTCCCTAATGGTTTGTACAATGTGCTGGGTCAGTTAGAGAGAGGAAAGTGACTGCTGATTCCTCCCGAGGCAAGCTGACAGTTTTGTCCAGAGGGGCCAAGGAAATTGTCCAAAGGGGGTCAAGACCAGACAAAGAAAGAGAAAGAGAAAGAAAGCTCAAAGTCAAAAACTAGTGTGCCTGCCTCATACTCAAAACCTGATCTAAATCCCATGAACAGGAATAGAACTTCAAATGAAGAAGGAGTGAAGAGTCAGAATGGGAGCACGTGAAGACAAAAGGGTAGGTAGGTCCTGGACAGTGAGTGACAGCAGTATCAGAGTGTGGAGGGCTCATCTTTATTAGATGGTAGGTATTTGGCATAGAAACACTGAACTGTTGGGATGAAGGCAGTAATGAAATCCAACACATGGAAGTGTTGTATTACTATGGCTTAAGCACAAAGTAGGTGTTGAAAAGGGTTCTGATGAGACAGGAAAGTGGGGTTGATACTTAGAAAAGTTTTGATTGCCTGCTCCAAGCACATGGATTTTATCCTGTTTGCAGTTGGGGGTGGAGTCATAAGAAAGGGGGTTGGCCAAGAGGCAGGGTTCAAGCAGGTCAAGGGTGAACTCATGACTGACTCTCGAAGACACAAGTTCTAGAGAGGAACTAGGAGAAGGACACATCTTTTTCTAATTTGTATAAAGGCACACCTATATTGCACATGGTAACCCTAATTGTCCTCTGTATTTTAGGGAAATGACTCTAGCAACAGATGTTTGTTCGTGGATTCAGTTAACATATATTGAGCACTTCCTATATTGTAGACACCATTGTAGACGTTGAGGATTCAGTGGTAAATAAGACAGACACATCTCCACCCTTGAAGTCCAGACAAAGTAAGCAGTGATGTTAGAAATCAAAGAACTACTTACAAAGCTGTTGCCGTCCCTTGACCTTTCTTAATCCAATTCATCCACCCTATAAAGCCCACTTCAATTTCATCCATCTTCCCCAGAGCTTCTACTTTAAAACTTTTCTTAAAAACTCTGATACTCAACTTTTTTTTTCTGATTACAGAAATAACATGTTTAATATATAAATTTTAAAATGATAGAAGTACATAATGTAAAGAGAACATATTCCATAATCTCACCCACTAAATAAAACTACTTTCCATTAGTATAATGGAATAATGGAAAGTCTAATATATTACTTCTGTACAACCACTGATGTATCATTGTCAACATCATCCTCATCTTCATCATTATAAAATGGGCAAATTACTCCCAAAATTATGGTTTTAGACTTTGTACCTGGAGAGAGCACAGAATTCTGTTTTACAACTTTATTGAAATATAGTTCACAGAGTATAAAATTCACCCAAAGTATGCAGTTCAGCGGTTTTAAGTATATTCAGTGTTGTGCAAACATCACCACAATCTTAATTCCAGGACATTTCATCATCCTAAAAGAAACCATGTAGCCATTAGCTATTACTCCCCATTCCCATATCCCTACATCCCCCGTTACCCCAGACAGCCACTAATCTACTTGCTGTTGCTGTGGATTTGAAATTCTAGACATTTCACATCAATGGAATTATATAATATATACTCTTTTGTGACTGGCTTCTTTCACTCAGCATAATGTTTTCAGGGTTCACCCCTGTTGCAACATGCATCAGTATTCTATTTCTTTCTTTTCTTTTTTGTTTTCAGAGTAATACTCCATTCTGTTTTTATACGACATTTTATTTATCCATTCTTCAGTTGACAGACATTTGGGTTGTTTCCACTTTTTGGCTACTATGAATAATGTTGCTATGAACATTAAGGGGCTGCATTATTTAACATTCCCACCAGCAATGTATGAGGATTCCAGTTCCTCCACATTCTCATAGGCTTCCTTTGAAAGAAGGAGCAGACTCTGCCCTGGAACAGAAAGCTCTCATGTAGGCTACATGGCTGCTAATTGTCCATTCACTGCCACACTGTATATAAAAGTTTAGTCTTCCAAGTTTATGGTAAAGTCTGAAGAGCTGCTTTTGATTGAATCCTTCTCTTTGGGGAAAAAACATTTACATGGAGTAATGTTGCTCACCAGAGGGACATATTTGACTATAGCCTTTCATTCAGCAATCACACAAATCCAAAGGTAAATTTATGTGTGTGTGTTTTCTTTAAATTCTGAGACAAAGAGCCTGAATTTAGATATAAAGAGTTCTGGACTATTACTGACCCCAAAGAATCTGTGATAACTAAAACATTATCTTTAAGGGTTATTTGGTCATACCCTTTAAGGGAAAAATATGCACATGAGATTTTATATTACTGAAGATTAACACTCCTGAAAATAACAGAAGTACAATAGATCTGCAGGAGGAATTACCTTCAAAAACAGGTTAAAGGTGAAATATTAGCTTGATTAAAGCATGAGAATGGGATAAGGATTAAATAAAACATTGATAGAGAACAGTTAATTTATTAAAAACAGTACATAATTATGTCTATGTCATCACATCTCTTTAAAACTTTCTAATTCTTTTAAACATAGTACTCTTGGTCCTTATAATAACTTACTCCATGTTTATTTGAAAATATAGTCAAATACTATTAAGTACTCCTCTGGTAAGCTCTTTGCCATATACCCCAATGAAGACATCCCTCTCTTTTTTCATTTTGCAGTTAAGATGCATGAGAATCAATAACAGCTGCTTCAGTGTTAGTTTTAAACCCAAACTTTAGTGATGGCAAATGTCACAAGGAATATGTGGCAATCTTAATACAGATAGTCAGCAACTTCTTACAAATATATTTATTAACAGGGTAATGTTCCTTTCACCATTAATCCCATAATTCTCCTCCTTTTTATTACTCTTATTATTTATTACTCTTATATTATTCTTATTCTTACAAATAAGAAGTATCACTCTTATTTGTTAAAGATTGTCATAATTTTCACATCAGGAAGAATAAGGGAACCAGCATCTATCAAGTGATCCCTGAGTTATGACACTTACTGTCTCAGATTGTAATTTTTTTAAGAAATTTGATTTCCCATAATTAAATGAAGATTTTAAAGAGTGCCATCTAAATGTTTCTTATGTATTTAAACTCATACTTATGATTATTGATGATGAACAGTATAACAAAGTGGAAGTATTAATCAACTCTTGATAGACTTGAGAAGAAGAAGTAGTAGAGACTAGTGTTTATCTCTTCCCAAACTAAGCAACTGAAAGCAATATCCAAACAACACAGAGTCCTCACTGTTGGTGGAATTCCCTAGAGTTGTACTCACTTGTCAGTTTCTTCCCCCGGGATTCTGAGTTCACCATCTAAGTGTGTGTGTAGATATATAGATAAGAGATAGATAGATAGATAGATAGATAGATAGATAGATAGATAGATAGATAGATAGATGAAAGATAGATAATAGCAACATAGGAAGCATACCACTATCATGTTTAGAATAAGAATTTCAGAATCTCTAGTTAAAGTTTTAAATAAAAATTACCAATTCCAAATCTTTTGACTTGTAATGACTCTATGCTCATTACATAATATGGTTATAAAGAAATAGTCTTTGGATGAAGACAATAATTCCATTGCTTTATTGCCTCATACCTCAAAATAAGGTGTAACTATGGAACAACAGAATATCATTATGCTGTGTAATTGTTGATCACTTTGGAAATAAGAGATTCAAGCCTAGTTTCCTTTCTGTAAACAAGAGGGTATCAGTAAGAGCATGTTAAATTTAATGGGTTCATTTTTAATTTAGTAATGACCAAAGAGTCTTATTTTCTTTTTTCATACATGTGTTTTATGTGTTTGTAGTTAAAGAGGTTGAGTAATATTTGCCACTCATGATTATTTCTATCTTGATATCCTATCTCTTTTTTTCTTCTTTATAATTTTAGTTCATCATTAATGCCTTGAATAGATATCATTACCAAAAAATCAGAAAATAATTCAATTTGGATATACAGTGTTAAGCATAAAACATATTTTGCTTCTTCCTTTTTTTCTAAAAAATTTTCTCTTAAACATAAGGATATGTAGCAAAGCTTTAAACAATGCTGATCAACTAAGCCAAGTGTCAAACAGGTCTAGTTTTTCATTGCAGTTACCAAATATTACGATCTCACCCATCTATAGTTATGAGGTCAGCAGTTATTCATCACATTTTGTGTGTGTTAATAACACAAGTAATTAATAAATATGCTCTTATTGAAAAGCATCCAGGAACGCCTGGCTGGCTCAGTTGGTTGAGCATCCAACTTCAGCTCAGGTCATGATTTCACCACTTGTGGGTTCGAGCCCTGTATCGGGCTCTGTGCTGACAGCTCAGAGCCTGGAGCCTGCTTTGGATTCTGGGTCTCCCCCTCTCTCAGACACTCCCATGCTCATGCTCTGTCTCTCTCTGTTTCTCAATAATAAATAAATGTTTTAAAAAATGAAAAAAATGGGGGAAAAAAGTATCCAAATAACACATAAGCATACATAGTAGAGCTTTAAAGTTTCCACCCTACAGAAAATCTTGATCTCTTCCCAGACATGGCCACTTTTAACAGTTGGTATGTATCTTTCCAGGCCCCTTTTGACGTACATGATCTCTCATGCTTATAATTTCAAAAAGATACTATTACCTGAATTTTACTCAGATTCAAATTATATTAACTTCAGTTTACCCAGCTGAGAATGATATTCATATGAGAATCCCAGTTTTTCCACCAGATACCTGGAAACTTTTCTCTTGCCAGAAGGAAGAAACACAAGCAAAAACAAAACACTCTAAAGCTTGGCAGATGTATCCAGTACTACTATTCACTTAACATAAAAGCATGGATTTTCTTACAGGACTTGTAGTATTTTTCTCATTACCTTCTCAAATTCTGTTCTGTTACCTTTCAGAAGTGAACATTCTCTCCTGCCTATATCATTTAAGAGCTAACTGTTATCACAATAGAGTTAGAAAGATTATGGGATTGGAGTAGTAAAATCTGGGTGCAAGTTCCAACTTTGCCACTTACTAGTAGTGAGTCCTTCAGCAAATTAGATATATTTTCCATCGTTCTTTTTCCCTATTAGAATACAGAATGGCAAAACCAACCACCTCACTAGGATTGTTTTAAAGAGTTGGTAAGTTGCAGTCTTTATCAGAGGACTTATGATCCAAATTAGACATTATAGGCATGTATCTTTCAGGATAGGTTAGGTTTTGCAATGGCTTACCATAACAAATGTTTATTTCTTACATTGTATGTCTAATATGAGTCATCAGGGGCTCTGTAAGAGACACGGGCTAACAGAAGCTACATCTCCTCATGTCCCTCCTCAGTCATCGTGACAGGGGGAAGAAATACGATAAATACTGGCCCTTCAAGCAACCACGTGGATGTGCACATTTCATTGGTCAGAACAAGTTGAGAGTCCATGACTAACTTCCAGGGGAGACAGGAAGTGCTTTCCATTGAGGGTACCGAAGACTGAGAGATGGAAACTACCATATAACACACTAATGATTGCCACAGAAATGTTAGCACACATTAGAGATAACATAAAATATTTCTAAAGAAGGGTGAAAAAGCATTCCTGTTATTTTCTTTGATCCCAGAGATATTCAAAAATGATTTCCAAGGGAGGAAAACAAGTCTGGGGGCAAAAATGAGAGCCTTGTGTGAGTGTCAAGCATGGAAGGAAACATAGGTCAAAGACTTCAATAAGGAAAGAAAGTGAGGGAAGAAATAGTGTCAAAGTGAAACCAGCTGGGTCTCACATGTGTCTAGAGATCAAACCCCATGCTGCTGGGTCTGAAGAGGGTTGCAACTGCAGCCTGAGTGAACTCTCCTCAGTCCTCTGTACATCATCACATGTGGTATGTCCCATGCAGGTGGTTTCATAGCCTCTGGATTCCACCTTTGTGCTCAAATCCTAGTAGTAGGAGCTGGTCTCACTGGTGTCTGGTCTCATTGTTGACATTGTGTTCTTGCTTTGGGCCTTTGTTGAGGCTTCACAAGCCACTAAAACAATCATAGCAAGGTTTTCTATCCCTCCATTGCCTAAGAACCTCTGAAGAACATCCTGTTTTCTTGCTTCTTAAAAGTAAAGGAAGTGTGGGGCGCCTGGGTGGCTCAGTCGGTTAAGCGTCCAACTTCGGCTCAGGTCATGATCTCACAGTTCGTGGGTTCGAGCCCTGCTTCGGGCTCTGTGCTGACAGCTAGCTCAGAGCCTGGAGCCTGTCTTCAGATTCTGTGTCTCCCTCTCTCTGACCCTCCCCTGCTCATGTGCTCTCTTTCAGAAATAAATAAAACATTTTTTAAAAATTAAAAAAAATAGTAAAGGAAGTGAGCATCCCTATTATTTAAAAGAAAGACATATAAATGGAAAAAGTTTAGATTTCATTATGCTGAATCCAGTTTTTTCTTAAACTTCCTCTACTTTGGCTTAATTGTAGAAGGGTTTTGAGTTTGCAAGATGCTTAGGATCTCATCTCTATATGTTTAGAATTTCTCTTCAGAATATTCCTTTAAGAATATCACAAATTGTCATTCAAATGGTGTGTATGTGTGTATGAGTACATTAATGAAAGGGAGACTAAAGGAAAAAGAAATGCAAAGCTTCAAGAAGGGGAAATGAGGAATGGCCTTGTTGCTGTTGCATCTGATCAAGTACAAAACTATGGTCAAAATGTATGGATAATTTGATTTTGAAACTCTTAGTCTCTTCTTTATTATTACTCAAGGAAAGAAATGGTATAAAATTAAGTTGTATAAAAGTAAAATTATGTGGATCAGAGAACTAAAGTAATTCCCTTGAACACCCAAACCAGCAAGTCCATCAGTGGGAAGGAGCAAGGTAAAGAGAGAGTTAAGTGTGCTTGCTGGGAGAAGAGTCATCCCTGACTCCGCATTTTCCTTTTCTCTCCTTAATGGGTTCCTGAAAATCCACAGGCTCTTTTGGGCTCTCAGTGCTACCATGCCAGGTCCCAGAGAGACACCATAAACCATAAACCTTCTGTGTCTCCCAGCAAAGAAGAGCAAATAACTCATGTGCCTAGGATGAACAGGGTGCAAGTGTAGATAGAGTTTAACCAAGAAGATGAAAGTGAGCAAGAGTCCATAGTATACCAAGCTTCCAGACCAAGTTCTGGTATGCCACAGTTCTGAAATGATAGAGCCAAAGTAGGACCACAGAAGGCAGATCAGTCTGTACAGAGCAGATAGAGAAGACCACGAGTTGGTCTTCTGATGATAAGAAAAAACACTGTGGTTGGTAAGAAAAACAAAACTTTGTCCAGAGCGTAGGGATATGAAATATTTCTCTAAAGCTGCAGCTTTCTCAACCATAAAATAGAAAATGCCTGCCTTTTGCAGGTGGGGACCAGGGGCACAATAAAATCCTCTCTAACTGCTTAGGTGAGTCCTCAGAGAGGATCATTGTCTGCAGTCCTCTCTGAGAGGGAAAACGTAGGTGGCTGTATTAGAAACAATGGCAAATTCTTGGCTGATGCTATTTTTTTCCTTAAAAGGAAAAATAACAGTTCAGGGTCATTGACAAAGCTATGAGAAGTTCTCAATAATTTTTATTTTCACAATGATAAAATAAATACAGCATATGAAATAAAGTGAAGAATGGGCACAATGGAATTAGTTTCCATTTATCTGTCATCCTCCATTAATGTTGGTACATCACTGATAATGACTTTAATAGACAAGAAAAAGGATGAAGAATGAAGGATTGTGTGTGGGGAAAAGAGTCTTTAACTCAGCTCCTCATATTTCTGAGGATCATCTATTTAGATCCCTAGTTAACTCCCTGTGCAGGATCCACAGCTCTCATTTATGCTTCTCTTGCTGGCAGTTGCCTTCAGCAGACAGAATGGTCCAGGTTCCATCTATCTTGAAGGAAACACAACCCAGAGACTGAGATTTTTGGTTTGTTTTGATTTCATTTGGTTGGTTGTATTTTGATCATCGAGGGAGTGTGTAGGAAATCATGTAAGCCTTATTCTTCTTAACAGAAGTCTCCCTAGACTGTGCCGCTTGTCCAAAAGGAATTATCTTCAAGTACTTAACTTTCACAGAGGCTATTTCCTCTGCAGTATGTTCTAAAATTATGGCAGATGATGGAAATGCTCCTTGATGGTTCAACATTCTGACAATCTAATCCTGAGGTCCTTGACTGGGGTCCCTGGACCTATTAATGGAATTCACAAAGTCTGTGAGCCAACTTAGACTGTATGGGGGGAGAAAAAAACCTGAGTGTAGTTGTATCAATGTTGTTTTCTGGAGAGAATTCTTGGTGTTCATCTGGTTCTTTTTTTTTTTTTTTTGGTGTTCACCTGGTTCTTGAGTAAAGAAACAGTGACTCAGAAAGTTCTAAGAATTATCACAGTCCAAGTGCTCTGTGCCTGTTCTTTTACTGGGAGTTGCATTTATCAATGTCTTGCCCACTGAGGAACTGATGAGATTAGGAAAGAGGAAGTACATTAAAGAAATTCTTTTTTGGTGAGAAACATCATAATCTCAGATCCTGAATTAAAACTGATGTTTTCTGTTACATAGCAATGTGACATTTCCTGTGTAATCTCGTTAAAAACTCATCAAATGATGCACTTAATTTTTTTCATTTTATTGCAAGATTTACCTTAAAAACATAAATATATATTGGGGTATAATTAATTATATGCATGTTTAGGGGTGAAGTGTACTGATATCTGCCACTTATATTGAAATGCACCAAAAAAAATAGGATGAATTAATGGATGGATAGAACCATAGGCAAATGAATAGATATGTTACGAGGCAAACATGTCACAATGTTCATTGTAAGATCTATATAGTGAGTATGTGGATATTCACTGTATAATTCTTTTGTTTTTCTGAGTGTTTGAAAAAAATATGTGGTCATGGTATTTAGAATGCATGCAACTGTGTTTGAAAATTTTAATAAGACTTTAATAAGTATATAATCATAATATTTAGAGTACATACAATTGTAAAAGACACCACAGACAGAATAAGAGTGGAAAGGAGTGAATAGAAGTTGATTTTACAACTTAGATATTTATTGATTGAATTTGGAGGCAATTTTTAGGGGAACTTGGCTGGCTTTGTCCACAGAGCATGTGTCCCTTGATCTCAGGGTTGTGAGATGAAACCCTATGTTGGGTGTGGAGCCTACTTTAAAAAAATAAATAAATGAACAATTTGGAGGCAATTCTTTAGGACATAGAAGTAAATGTAGATATTTTCAAGTTTCAAGTGCAAAGACTCTATCAAGAGGGATTACTGTGATCTGTGTAGTGCTTAGAAAGATAGCCCTCAAAACAGTGACTGTGATTGCATACTTTTCTAACAGAAAGCTCTTGTTGCCATTGTTTTCTAGTCTCTAAATATTTCCTTGCTTCATTTCACACCATTATTCCTAGTATTTCTCTCTGCCTTTTGCCTAAAATCAATACATTTTAATTTTTCTTAGGAAGAAAGTACTGAGAGAGACAAGATTTTACTATACCATGTTAATCCAAACATGAGTGGTTTTACATCCTGCTTGGACCAAGGTACTCAATAATTGATTATGAGAACTCTGGTCCTATATGATTGATTATATAAACTCTAGCACTAAAATGTGGGAGGTCACTAATTGGAAAACAAAAGAGCTTTTCCATTTTAGCATCTCAGGCTCTGGCTCATTGTGCATGGCATCTCATGCAGAGCCAGCAAATGGAAGAATTGCAAGAGATGCATAACCAGAACAGCTTATTGAAGCTAATGAGGCTGGGTGTGTTTTTTCTCCATATTTGTATATTTAATACAGTGTACATGTATTTAATTGTTACGTTGAAAATGGAACTGGAGTGATTTTCCCTCATGAAGCAACAAAGTCACTAGATCAGTGTTTGTTTTTGTTTTTGTTTTCCAAATGGCCCCAGTACTCAAAGTCAGAACTTTTGAAAAGACTTAACAGAGCATCATGAGACGTGATAGGTGCTTAGGGTACAGTTTTAATGCCAGCAGACTGGAAAACAAACAGACAAGGCATGACTTTGTTCTTTAGTATTTGTGTGAAGAGGAAATAAGACCTTTCTGGGATGTGCTCCGCTCACAGGTGTTGAAGGGAAGACATTACATTCCTGACTTAACCACACTGTAGATCTGGTTTAGGACAAGGAGAAAAGATACTGCATTGCCTCCCACAGTAAAAGCTCAATTCCCCTAACTCCACTGGTGCTTTTGTTTCACTCCACCACAAGTGGACACTAAAAAACCATGAAGCATCCCTTAATCCCATGAGCGCGTGTGTGCCGGCTACTGTCCCTGCATTCTCCAGCTCTGTTGCCTTTGGAAGGGAGAGATTGACCCAGCCCTGCAAGCGCTGTTCTTTGCTCTGCTGCTAAACCACTGAGCTGTTGGCACTTTAATTGTTTTATACCAGGAGGAGACCAATTGTGTTGATGTAAGTGTCTTATTCATCAGGCATTACAGCCTTCACATTTTTAAGGAGCTGAACCTCCTAGTTCACGATGTGTGACCACAGTGAAGCAAGGCAAGAGCATAGTGATGATGTTTTCTAATTTATTGCAGTTGCCCTTTAAAAGATATGACAGTATTTCATAGCTCCAAATGCTGCAGTTTGAAAGTCTATCTGACATCATGTGCTAATCAAAAACAGTAAATCATGTTTGACTTATAAAGGAGAGCAGAGCAGTGAAGCTAGGAGTAAGTGCACATTTGTTTTGCCTTTTCCTTTTAAATGCATAGGCAAATATAAAGACACAAGTGAGCAAACTAATGAGTACCTAAGGCATCTTTCTGGTGCATGGTGATTGATATGGGGGAGGGGAAGGGGTGTCTTGTGCAGCCTCTGTCTGCCTGTCAGGCAGTATTTGCATTTCTTGTCATTTGAGAGTGGCAGCCTTAGCCACCTCCTTCGAGCCGCCCTGCTCAGGCATGTGTGAATTTAAATAGATAAATTTATTGAAAGTGCAACTGAGAATTATGGTAAAGAACAAGCTGAAGGTCTTGAATTCAACAACCTCATTAAAGCAGAATTGGACTTACCATGGCTTCAATTAAAAACAAACCAACAAACAAACAACTTAGGCCTAAAATGCAAAGTCCAGGAGAGATGAAAAAATCCCTTGGAGGCTGAGAGGAGGGAAGACTCAGATCCCACCCTCTTTTCAACAGATCTTTTGCCACTCTCAGTGTTTAGTGTTTGTAATGCTTTTGACACACATTTTGAGACCAGAGCGTCAGCATGTCTTAGTTTGTGTAGTAAAGTGCTGAGCTTGCTGGCTCTGTTTTTATAACGTTGGAAGTAACAACTTGTCGACCCTGTTGTTTCTGTGAGGGTGACCAATTCATTCTGATTTGCTCCAGTTTTAAAACTAAGAGTCCTCCATCCTGGAAACCCTCTCAGTCCTGGCAAATGGGGACAGTTGGTATCCCTTGGTTCCTAGAAATGTTGTGACTCCTCTAGTGAGTGCTGGGGTATTTAAACCTGGAACATAACCTCCTGCTGCTCCTATTGCCAGAAGACATTGATCCAGTGACTAAAGGAGTAGAACTTAAAAAACAACGAAAAACCCCTCCATTTTATTAAACCTGTTCTTTTCTAACAGTCGTGGTCCTGTTTTTTTAGTCACTTTCATTTAATGAGAGAATAGACGGAAATATACTTTGAATGAGAAAAAAATGCTACCTGAGCACAAAATGCTAGTATGTATTTCTCCTAACATATGTTCCATAATTTTGTCTCTCAGAACTCATCTTAGCTATTAGATATAGCAACTTGTGGGGCGCCAGACTCGCTCAGTCGTTGGAGCATGCAACTCTTAATCTCAGGGTTGTGAGTTCAAGCCCCATGTTGGGAGTGAAGATTACCTAAAAACATTTTTTTAAAAAAGATATAGTAACTTGTTATAGCACTATAACCAGTATCAAAATACTTGAATTGTAGTTTTGTGGAGGTGTGTATCAGATGACTTTATATGTAGATTGTCTTAGTTTCCATGACTCAGCACTTAGTGATTTGTCCTTGGTCTTGATCGGAAAGTTGTTCAGTGGCACTGTTCACATTGTGAGGCACTGCTACACGGGCAGGAGTTGGTGTGAGGTGAGCTGGCTGTCCAGCCTCCGCACCCCTCCAGTATGGCCTTCTGTGGACCCTCCTCAGGAAAAAAAAAAAAAAATGTGCCATGGTAGTGTCCACAATGTGTCATTCTGTGACAATATCAGAATGGGCTCCACAAGAATAGATGTTTCTGCTAGAATATGAGGTCCATTTTCCTACCTGTGTTCAGCAGAATACCTCAGTAAAAATTGTATGACTTGTGGGAAAAAACAGAGTAAGAATTTTTTCAACTTGATAACCAAAATGTCTCAAGTCTATTCAGGCTGCTGTAACAGAATACCACAGAATGGGGGCTTTATAAAAAACAGACATTTATTTCCCACCGTTCAGGAATCTGGAAGCCCAAGGCACCAGCAGATTCATGTGTGGTCCCTCTTCCACTTCTTTCCTGTGTCCTCACATGATGAAGGGGTGAGAGAGCTCTCTAAGGTCTCTTTAATAAGGGCACTAATCCCATTCATGTGAGTTCCACCCATATGACCTAATCACCTTCCAAAGATTCCACCTGCAAATACCATCACACTGGGAATTAGGTTTCACATGGGAATTTGGAGGGCATGCAGACATTCAGTCTGCAGCACATAGGACTCACAAAAGCAGTAAAAACATTAATAAAAATACTAGCATAGTTTACAGGTGAAAGAAGATTGATGGAAGGCTTGAGGATCTAGAATTTTGGATGGCAGAGCAAATATCTCTGCTAATATGTGCTAATATCTAGGAGACATGTTCAACAAACAGTGAATTCCAAGCCAGAACATGTGGCCAAGCCACACCAAGAGGAAGCATGTGGGTAAGTGGATGGTATGTACAGTACCGTGCACCTCTTCAACTCACATGCAACGGTTTTTATGTCTCTGGCATGTGGTTCCCGTGACTTGGTGGCTCAAAACTTCAACAGTAAATTTATTTATTTATTTATTTATTTTATTTTTTTACAAATAGTTTATTGTCAAATTAGTTTCCACATAACACTCAGTGCTCATCCCCACAAGTGTCCTCCTCCATGCCCATCCCCCCCTCCCCCCACATCCATCAGTCCTCAGTTTTTGTCAGCATTCAAGAGTCTCTCATGGTTTGCTTCTCTCCCTTTCCCCCACCATTTCTGCCCTTCTTCTCCCCCTTGTTCCTCCGTCAAGTTCCTCCTAATCCTCCTATACGTGCAAACATATGATATTTGTCCTTCTCTGCCTGACTTATTTCGCTCAGCATAACACCCTCAAGGTCCATCCATGTTGCTACACATGGCCAGATTTCATTCTTTCTCATTGCCATGTAGTATTCCATGGTATAGATAAACCACATCTTCTTGATCCATTTGTCCGTTGATGGACACTTAGGCTCTTTCCATGTTTTAGCTATCAACAGTAAATTTAAATCTCTTGCATGAACCAATATGACTTCTGGTTTATGCTGACACCATTCTTTATTTACCCATCCTTTGTAATCTAATTTCGACCACAGAAATTTGCGTTTTAGCTTTGCAGATCTGTGCAATACAATGGTTCACTAGACAGAATGACAATCATATTACTTTGAATTCAAAACCCTTAGCATGATAACTTCTTCAACACTTTGGACAATAATACTAGACAAGTTTTAATTTGAAAGAAAAAAAAATCCACCCAAAATGAAGTCTCAGATCTTTTCATTAAAGTCAGACATGAACTCTCATGTTTCTCTGACTGCTAAATACTTAGAAGTGGTTTTATGATATTTGTGTGTGTTCATTTTAAGTTGTAAAAAATTTGCACACTGCTAGGTTACATAGCTTTGTATTTGGTTTATTTAAATATAGGTTAGTAGGACGGTAATATATGAGGAAAGTTAAAGAGTCTGAATCCTATTTAATTAACTTATCCCACTTGGCAGGCAGTTAGTTATAAAGGTATGCTGAGCATATAAAGCTTCAAATATGAAATCCTTGGAAAGAACAAGTCACATTTGGTAAATGGTCTTCTATTCTTAACTTTGTCATTAAAATTATTTCAATGGGCTATTTCAGACCTCACAGTTATGTATTTGTATATGTGCATACATGATTATATACATACAATTTTATGTATGATATATATCATCATATATATTATATATAATATATATGATTTTGTAAAAGATGGTTTGTGTGTTGGGTGCTCTTAGAAGACCTAGATTAGTACTTTCCTTGTCTCCCTGCCTGCCCTTCTCTTGGCCTTCACTGAGACAGGACATACTACTAGAATTGCCATCCACATGGGTCTAAAATATGACTAGTCTTTTACATTTACATAAATCTGATTTAATAAACAGTCACACCATGAAAATACAGCAGTCTTTTCAGTTACCACTAATTATACATCATACCATGCCTGGTCTTTAATGGAGATTTCAGTAAATGTTCATTGATAGTGATCATTATTGAAATGATATGTTAAGTTTCTTTGTGTGAGAAATGCTTTGTTTTGAAATGTTAGACTTATAGCTTTGCCTAAAATTTTTTAATTAAAATCTCCACTTTGGCATGAAGCTTAAAATGCACAAAGTCACTGCAATTAGTGCATTGTACACCCATATGGATGTTACCAAATGGCTTTCAACTTAAAGGATTTGAGCTGTTTTGAATGATGGACCTTCTGTTAAGCTTAAAACAAAGCCTGTCTATCTCTGCATTCATTTTAATTAATATTCTCTTGCTGGTCTCAAAGATGTGTTGTCTTCTGGAAGTTGGTGGGGGGGAGCGGTGAGGAAGAAACATGATTATCACAACTCAGAAATAAGTTAACAGAAGTAGGTTTGACTAATTTTTACTTCTTTCAGGAAGTTCCCAAGGAGCTTCAATGTGATGTCAGAGTAACTGAAAAACACTGATTTCAGAGGTTCTAAAAGAAAACTATATTTCTAGCCAAATCATGACATAATTAAACCTACTCAAAACAACGAAGAAATTAAGCTGTCCCCAAATTTTCTGAAATCAATATAAAGATTAAAACTTGCCATTTTGAGTCTAACATTTACATAGAATCTACAGTATAAAATTTGAGTATATGTGTTCTATATATTCAAATGAGTATATGTGCCATATGTGTATGCATTTTTATTTAATGTGTGTGTGTGTGTGTGTGTGTGTGTGTGTATATATATTTACTTCAGAGAGATCCATGCTTGCCTATTGCTTAGGGTTTAGCAGGCTTATTTCAGGAGT
Source organism: Crocuta crocuta (assembly GCF_008692635.1). Taxonomy (NCBI): domain Eukaryota; kingdom Metazoa; phylum Chordata; class Mammalia; order Carnivora; family Hyaenidae; genus Crocuta; species Crocuta crocuta. Next base: position 4,885,948 of record NW_027530502.1, read on the forward strand.
TAATGTTCTGTAAGTAGTGAATGTTGCTTGAAGATGAATTACGTACAAAAGATTAATTTCATTGTTTTTCTTAGTATTTTAAGCAAAAATTAAACTCATTAGCAGCACAGCCTCGTAGATTTTTTTCTTTCTTGGTTATTTTCCATGTGAAATCTTATTAATATGGTACTTGAGGAGGGGGAGCTTTCTGGACTATGTTTTTCACAATATCCGAATAAATTCTATATACAGTTATATGCATTTTTTTTTAAATTTGTTTTTTAATGTTTTATTTATTTCTAGGAGAGAGAGAGAGAGACAGCGTGAGCAGGGGAGGGTCAGAGAGAGAGGGAGTCACAGACTGGAACAGGCTCCAGGCTCTGAGCTGGCAGTCAGCACAGAGCCCGATGCGGGGCTCGAACCCACGAACCGCGAGATCATGACCTAAGCGAAAGTCGGACGCTTAACCGACTAAGCCACCCAGGCGCCCCAATTATATGCATTTTTTAAGGCTCTGCTTTTCTAATTATTTCAGACATCTCCCCTATAACCACTTTCCATATACTTTCAGAAAGATATTCACTAAGATGACCACTGGAATCCTTTGACTATCGTTTGACAAGATAGGCCAATTTTGAATGTTGGTTTAAAAGTAGACAGCTAAGGGATGGGTGGCTCAGTCAGGTTTAGTGTCCAACTCTTAATTTTGGTTCAGATCATGTTCTCACATTCAAGCCCCGCATGGGGGTTCCATCCTTGGGATTCTCTCTCTCCCTCTCTCTCTCTGCCCCTCCCCTGTTTGCACACACTCTGTCTCAAAATAAATAAACTATTAAAAAAAAAAAGTAGCCAGCTAAAATGATCCAAAAATATCTTTATTGAATTCTGAAGAATAAGATAAGTGTGAAAATTAGAAAGCAGAATTGTAATTTACTAGAACATGTGGGTAAAATAATACATCTAACATGTGAATAAAAAGGCATACAGTCAGTGAGTCCAGTCTAGAACACTACCATAGCAGGTCCTACTTTGTTTTGTTTTATTTGTTTTTTGTTTTTTCTTCCAGCATGATGGAAATCCATTCCCCATAACCACTAGATTTGGCACAAAAATAACCTAACTTTGCCATATTGTCTGGATTTTTAATTTTTATTCCCTTTTTGAAGCATGTAATTAATTATCTATCTATCTTTAAATGACTCCTATACCAATAGTTTAGTTTCTACATTTGAAAAGAAGATTGGAATTGGTTTTCTTTCAGATAAACAGATAAAAATTAAACTTGGTCAAATGACATATATTGTTTTTCTTGAAGACAACTTAATTATTTCATAATTCTATGCCATCTTTGCCATTGTGAGGCAGCTTTCCTTCTGTCAAATTTTAATAATTCTTCCCTCTCTGTTAGGCATCTTAACAAAGAGTCTCTCAAACAGAAATGAGCGGATTACCCTACAGCTTCACATACATCCTGGTGAATATCCTGTTCACAATTTAGGCGATGAATGGAAAACCTACAGTTGTTTTAATTTGGAACTAAAATAATCACTTCTCTCCAGTGAGGCTTAGAGGAGAAAAAAATGGGCCAGAGTCTTCCTGTAGGAAAAAAAAAAAAAAAAAAAAAGAATACTTTGCAGAGGGGCAATGCAGCAGGGGGAAGAAAAAAAAAAAAGACAATAAAATAAACACAAAACCTAGAGTGGATAAATAAGCTAGTGAAAGAAAGGCCATCTGATCGCAGAGAAGCGCCCTGAGCTGAGGTCCTCATCTGTATGGTCCCGCCAGCGTGTAAACTGCATGTGTGTATGTAGGGGTGTGTGTGTATGTACACACAGAGATTTAATGGGGAGCACAGAGGGAATTAGAAAGAGCCTGGCCTGTTTTTAATTTGGGTCTGTTTGCTTGCATTTAGCACTTAAGGGCTTCTACATTCAGTTTGCTCAAAAGAGTGATGAAGCACTCCTTGCTTATGCCTCAAATCAGAAATGCATGAAGTGCAGCTGCAGAGATAATACATTTTCCCCAAAGGCTTTGGCTGAGCAAATTAGGTGTCAATGGGGTGCCTGCGCAGGCAGTACTCTCTCTAATTAGTCTCTTGAGCCTAGTTGGTGGCGGGTATGAGATGATCTAATCAATTGGTCTGTGTCTGATGGTTCGCGTAAAAATCCTACCAGGCAGACTCTCTCCCACAGGTCACCCACCTGCACAGCGGGACTGCTCATTTTCATTTTTCATCTCCTCCATCACATGATGCTGACAGTTGGTTTTAAGAAAATTGAATCCAAAAAATATCTAGTTCATAGGGCACATGGGTCAGAACAAAGTTGCATTATGGGTACCAGCGATCCAATTAATTAATATTTATAGCTGAGAAGCTCTATGTAGATACTTCTGAATAGGGATTTTATCAATAAAATCCAATTTCTTGTTTAAAACGTTCATTTCTAGAGAAAGAACATTGTAAAAGCAGAAAGCAAGGTAAAAATGGCATCCATTAATCTGATGATATATATATACTGATGTGTTGAGGTGCACTTAGTTGAGCTTGTAAGTCATATCCCCTGTTCATTTGTATTGCACATGTGGTCTATTTTAATAATCAATTAAATGTAAGGGAAGGATTTATGTTGCTATTATATTTTGCTTCCCTTTGAATGTCGTTTACCCCCATTCCTTCCACCTACCTCCCCACACATCAAATATATGATTACATTTAGATCTTAAAGAAATTTTCTAGCAGTAAATTGACTCACCTTATATGTAGTCCTTGAAAATTGAAACTGATGCTGATGCTGCCCAAGGAGAGAAAGGATCTCCCATGCCGCTGTTGAACAGTGTCAGGCAGGGTACTTGGCACAGTTTGGGCTATAGAATCATCTCGCGCAGATGGAAAAGAGGCTAGCTCTCATTGTCACCGCCCTTCTTTTTTATTACTGGCTTTTTCCATTAAATGTCTGATCCCAAACATAAGTAATGGACTTATCTATAATCACCATGTTCACCATTAATTATCCAATTACTATTATTACGCATTATCCTTTATTATCCAATTCTGCTTATGCCCTGGGTTAGGTACATACTATTCTTCTAGAGATTACACTTAAAGAATCAGGACAAAGGCAAAGACAAACACCAGCAATGGCTAAAAAAAAGTCATAAATCAACCCAACAGGATAGTAACATGCCATGGATTATGGTGACTACATAGTTTATTATGTCAAATGAGATATACTGAAAATCGGAATAGAATTCTGATTTTAAATTTCAAATAGAATGTCATGGGATTTAAAAGAAAGTTTGGCCCACAGGAAGGTGTTAATTCTACCCACCTTTCTTGGCCAATGGTGTATCTGCCAAAGTCTGACTCTGTACCCGGCACTGGGGTCTTTCAGTAAGAGAACAGGCACAGCCTTTCCCCTTAGTCAATGTGCCATGAGGGAACCCTATGCCTAAAAACATATTCCACTTCCAAATTTTCAGACTCCACTTTCTCCCTTCCCTATTCATTCAGCAATGGTTTGCTGAATATGTGAGCAGGGTCTTGTTACTCAAGCTCAGGAGGTCAGCCTGGGAACCAGGTCTGCATTCAGTTGATGGAAGTGGTAGAATGGAGGAGAGCCAGGAACTGGCTGCAGTTGGCCCTTGAACAATACGAGTTTGACTACTCAAGCCTATTTCCATTCTGATTTTTTTGATAAGTACAGAACAGTACTGTAGATGTATTTTCTCTTCCTTATGATTTTCTTAATAGCATTTTCTCTTCTCTAGCTTACTGTATTGTGGGAATATGGAGCATAATGCATATACAACATATGTGTTAATCAGTGGTTCATGTTACCAGTATATCTTCCAATCAAAAGTAGGCAATTAGTAGTTACTTTTGGGGGGAGTCAAATGTTCTGTGCAGATTTTCAATTGTGCATGGAGCCAGTGCCCCAATCCCTACATTGTTCAAGGGTCAATTTGTCATTTGTGTGTGGTTGTAGGTACTCTATGACTACATAAGCCTATGTCAGGACAAACCCATCACTCTCCCATTCGTCCAGAATGGGCAGGCTTCCTGTAAGAGGTGAAATCTCTGTCAAAGCAACATTGAAGACAAAGAGCATTTTTTTTTATCTGCTTAATAAAAATGTCAAATTTGGTAGCAGGGTTGTGTACACCTGAGGATGCCTATGGACAGGTGTGTTTGAAATGCTGCAGGGACAAGTCCTCTCTGTCTTTGATGTCATGGGCCTCAGGAAAGATGTCAGTGCACAAGGCAAAAGGCATGATTGTGTGGGAGCAACAGGTAGAACAAAGGATGGATTTATTTCATTTCCCTGGAAGAAAAGGGTGGGATAGGGCTAAGGCAGTTGTTCTCATTTAGTTATTTTTGCTAGGGTGGTGACTTATTTAAGAAGAGGTTTGATCAAGGTGCTTGGGTGGCTCATCAGTTGAGCATCCAACTCTTGATTTCAGCTCAGGTTATGATCTCACAGTTCCTAAAATCAAGCCCACGTTGAACTGGGTGCTGACAGCACAGAACCTCCTTGGGATTCTCTCTCTCTTTCTCTCTCTCTCTCTCTCTCTCTCTCGCTCTCTCAAAATAAATAAATAAACATTAAAATAAAAAGAGGTTTGGGGAGCCTGGGTGGCTCAGTTGGTTAAGCGTCTAACTTCGGCTCAGGTCATGATCTTGTAGTTTATGAGCTCAAGCCTCGCGTGGGGCTCTGTGCTGACAGCAGAGTCTGGAGCTTCCTTTGGATTCTGCGTCTCCCTCTCTCTCTGCCCCTCCCCTGCTTGTGCTCTATCTCTGAAAAATAAATAAACATTAATTTTTTTTTAAAGAGGAGGCTTGATAAAGGCATATCTGGGCAACCTGGCAGGGATGAGAGCTGGCCAAGTGAGCCACAAGCAGCAAGTATTTGAGAAAACACCCAAGGAGTGTTGACTTAGTGATAGCAAAGGGCCTATGTGTGATATCCACTCAACCAGGTTTCTCACTCCACCCCCAGATCTGTCCCAGAAATTTAAAGTAAGGGCTTTTGTTCACATTTGTCTCAGTCACTGAGGACATGGAACTCATGAATGGAATGTTACCTCTGTCTCATACCATAAACAAAAATTAATTCAAAATGAATTGAAGATCTAAATATAATGATTAAAACTATAAAACTCTTAGAAGAAAACATAAATATTCATAACCGTAGATTTGACAGTGGATTTTTAGGTATGACACCAAAACGACAAGCGACAAAAGAAAAAATGGATAAATTGGACTTCTTCCTAATTATAATTTTCTGTGCATGAAATAATACTATCACCAGAGTGAAAAAATAATCTACAAAATGGGTGTAAATATTTGCAAATCAAGGGATTAATATCCAAGATATATAAAAAGTCTGACAACTCAACAGCAAAAAGACAACTTAATTTAAAAATGGGCAAAGGACCTGGAATATATATTCCCCAAAGAAGATATACAAATGTTCATCAAGCACATGAAAAAGTGCTCAACCTAAGTAATCATTAGGTAAAGGCAAATCAGAACCATAATGAGATACCACACCAGTTCACCCCACTAGGATGTATATAATCCAAAAAAAAAACAAAAACAAAAACAAAATAACAAATATTGGCAAGAGTATTGTAGAGAAATTGGAACCTTTCTGTATCTCTGGTAGGAATATAAAATGATGCAGCCATTGTGGAAAATAGTTTTCCAGTTCTCAAAAAGTTAAATATAAAATTGCCGTATGACCCAGCAATTCCACTCCTAGGCATTTACCCAAAAGAATAGACAACAGGTGTTTAAATACTTGTCCATGAATGTTCGTAGCAGCACTATTTATAATAGCAAAAAGGCAAAAACAGTCCAGATATGCATCAGCTCATGAATGGATGAACAAAATGGAATATTATTGGCCATAAAAAAGGATGAAGTACTGATACATGCTCCCACATGGAAGGACATTCTGCTAAGTTCAACACAACAGGTCATGTATTGTAGGATTCTGTTGGTATGAAATATCCAGAACAGGGGACTATATAGAGACCAAAAGCAGATTACCAGTTGCCAGGGGCTAGGGCAAGAGGAGAATGGGAGTGACTGCTTCAAGAATATGAGGACTGCTTTGAGGGTAGCAAAAATGTTTTGGAACTAGTTAGAGGTGATGTTTGCATAACATTGTGCATGTCCAAAATGCCACTAGATTATATGCTTTAAAATGGTTAATTTTATGTTCTATGAATTTCACCTCATTGCAAAAGATAAACAGAAGGTTACCCTTCCAAAAAAAAAAAATCATCATACTAATTGGAGGAAATGAGTGGAGTGTGCTGTTCCTAACTGTAAGGCTGGAACTTTCTGCTCTCTTGGTCAAGGTAGCACCACGTATCAGTGAAGTTCATGGCACGACAGCCTGCACGTGCAGTAGGAGGACAGCTGTGCGTTGAGATCTCAACAAAAGGCCAAGGTTCCTTCTCTTCTCAGGAGAATGACCGTGTGGCACTGTAGAAGGGGACAAGCAGGCCTGACCAGGCCTCGGTGACCTTGAGCTTCTAAATGGAGATGATGAATCCCTGGGCTGTGTCACATGATCCTGGGAGTGTTCCTTTTCATTCTTCCTGGCAAGACATTTCTTTCCCATCCTAGGGGTTCTGTGAAAATGCTTAAGGACCAGAGACAAATGCGGAGAGGAACAGAGGGGACATTCCTTCTTTCTTCTTGAACCATTCACATGGAAGTAGTTACCGAGCTTAAGCAAGCACCATTGGAAACGCGCAGTCATAGGCAGGATGTTGGGAAGAACCTGGAAATTTGGGTCATGCTGGCCAATTTTCATTCTACTGAAACTAGGTCTGATAATAGGCAACCAAGGAATTATATACAGCTGGATTTTTTTAAAGCACGTATGTGATCCATTTTTCTATTTCATGTTCATGAAACTGAACACGAGGCTATGTCCTTTTAATGGTCTGTGTGATGCTACAGGCACTTAATTAAGACCAGTATCACTACTAATGATTTGGGGAAGAAAATTTGCTGAATTTCTTTTTCTCTAAATAATCCAAGAAGAGGTTAGACCGTTTACATTCATGGAGTTAAATCACTGTAAGGGGAAAAAGTGTAGTCAGAACACTTGTTTATCCTGTTATAAGAGCTGTTTTGGTGAAGGAGAGCACTCTGCCTCCGAAATGTGTGCTGGGTGGCTGCGGAGAAAACGGATAGACTCACTTTGGCCTGACCAATTTTGATGTCTCATGTAATTTAGAAAAAATGAATGATGTAAGTTTTTTTTTTTTTACATATAGCAATTTTCTCTTTTCCTCCTTCCAGGATTAAGTTGTCATCATTCCGGGAAGAAAAAAAAAACATTAATGAAGTGGCCAATAATACAGAGGGAATCATGGATCAGTTTCCTTCCCCCTCCCCGTGGTGGATTTCACTTACAAGAAAATTGAAGCTGGCAAGACCCTGTTTTCTCTGCAATTTATTTAAAACCTTGCACGCATTTGGATACCTTGTGATTTCCAAGAACTATGTGAAGATTAAGCTTTACTTACTGATACATGGCATGTATTCTTTTCAGTCTTTTGTGTTTGATTTTGTTTGATTTCCCTCTGCAGCGCAGCGTCTCTGTAAAGGTTTTTATGCTTTCACCAGCCATGTCTTAAATACATTAAGACAACACATTTGGTGTTCACACTTCTTCAGTAATGTCTGTACTTGAAAGCCACATAGTGGCATAAAACAATGTGTGTTTTCTTTGAGAGCAGTGCAACATTTTGCAACCACTAGGAAGGAAATTTTTAGCTACAGCAAACCCATGTTCTCAGACTGACTTGACAACTTGGTCCCTGGCTGCGGGGCCCCACTTGTCGCTTACCATTTGAGGACATTTGCAAATGTGGTTTTTTCTTGGAAATAACTGCACGTGTATATAGAATATTGAAATCTGCTTAGCATTTTTAAGCCACATAGCATGACTGTTTTCCAAGTAGGTTGGAAGTAAAGAAACAAATATCTAGCATTAAGAACAAGGACAGGGATAATTGCTTACTTTTCAACCTCTGGAAGTGGAGGTCACCTTTTACATGTTTTCTGGGTCTTGTCAACATCTTATATTTTCCATCCACTCTGTTATGCTTCAGGAGTGTTTTCTAAATGGAGAAGAAAAGAATGAGGAACAGAACACTTAGAACCTGGGCGCAAAAGAACTATCTCTGCTGGATGAGGCCTGAAAGCCATCTGGGCTAGTTAACAGTTAAAAAAGCGAATTACAAAGTTACCGGAGTTAAAATTTTGCTCATTTACACCAAAACACCTTTAAATTACACTTTTTAAAACATTCCAAGCTGATTGGAAGACACCATTGGGGACCTTAACTTTAAACAGTCTCCTGGAAAAACCGTTCGAACACAGGTTGTAGAAACCATGTGGGAGTCTTGCTTTCAAGATGGCAAGGGAAAAAGAAGGGCCCAGCTTCCCTTGTTAGGACGATGAGGGACCATGAAGGATGAAGGCACGTATGTGACGAGGGAAAAGTGGACTGGGCACCCATTGTGCTTTGACAGGGATGGAGAGCTGCCTGAGGCAGGCCACCTCCCAGCGGGGCTGGCCTCCCTGCACAGCCCCAAATACTAGTGAGGCCAAGGGGGCAGTTAGGAAACTTCATCTAGAGCATGAAACCTCACCCCTCACAACACCAGTTCCTATGGAAATACTTTCATGTACGTCATTCTACATTTTCCAGTTGGTCAGAAAGAAGGAGGGACCGAGGACTTGAAATGCGTCGCACTTTTTTAGGATCAAGACTAGGAATTATGAGCCAGTTTGACAAAGGCATCCTCTGAGAGTCACGTGAGGGAAAAGGTGCTCTCCAATCAAAGCCAGTATTCCTAGGAAATTGGACCCAGAACTTCTAAGCGTTAAAAGGGTACCTTCCCTGGAGTGGGGCGGGGGCATGGGCCAAGGTCATAGCCTATTCAGAAGTAGCTTCTAGGTGCATTGAAAGCTTCTAGGTGCAAACCGAGGAATTGTTTGCTAATTAATTTTAAAGAGAGCAAACGTTACCTAAGGCTAGAATGTTTACTAGTTGCTACCTAGAAATCTTTCCCATTCTTCTTTCGGACATTCCAACCCTTTGGAAGTCTTTAGTGGTATTTTAACATGTGCTGAAATTAGGATTCCTTAAGATAAATATGGGGAGAAAATTTTACATGCAATTAAGAATGGCCTTGCCTGTGGTTTGTTTCGAATTATTTGGGGGAGAGGCATAACTTTTGTATTTTACTAACTTTAAATCAAGAGCAGCTGATGATTAAATCTTGCTATTTAATAAGCTTTCTAATTTGAACATTTGAAAATATTTAATATTTAAAAAAGACTTCAATTAGGAATATTAGCATCATTCGAAGATCTGTATACTCCTGTCATAGGCAGCTTCTCTCGCGAATCAAATCAGAATGCTACTCAGTGTGGGGGGAGATCTGGTTTTTACAGAGACGTATGTCTCAGAAGGTCTCACTTAGGAGGTTTGTAGTTCCCCATCCTGTTATCAATACAGGAAATCCAGAGTTTGCTTTGTCTCCCTTTTCCTCTTCTATTGGCAATCCATCCTCCCTCCTCCTCTCTCACCACCCTCTCCCACCAAGGGCAACCATGAAAATCAATACAGAATGTGTTCATTAGCAAATTTATTATTCTATTGAGAAAGCACTGGAATGTTTTGCGAGATTATTTTTATATGAAGGATTAGCTTGAATTCATACAGCTGGAATAGTAGGAACACATTAGTATGGTGATGGCATCAATGCAGCCTCACTGCACACATAGTATTCTGAAAGAAAAATTGGGACTTCATTTCCTTAAAGGAATAGTTTGGTTGACTTAAAAATGCAAGATACATAGGACATGGACAAATGTTTTGCAGTGCTTAAAGAAAAAACAAAACAAGGGGCATAAGGCAGGGGTGGCTGTCCATCCACTGATAAGAGGGTGAGAAGCTATTTTACCTCCCAAGAGTGACGAGAAGAGTTTCCGGGTTAGCCTCCAGGTTTGCAGAGAAAGCACAGCCTCTCAGTATCCTTTCCTCGGTGTGCCCGTGACAGCCAGTGTAATTAATACCCTAGCTTGTGTGTCTATATAAGAGACTCTTTGTGAATAATACTGGTTTTGTAATCTTTGTTACATAAGAGGATGTTTAGGCTGTACATACCGGGGTAGATTATTCCCCCCCCCCCATACATAGGAATATGCTGCATAATTGCACATAACTTTTATCTCTCATACTGGCTTATAGGCAGAAGAAACCATATATGTTACTGCCTTGCAATTTTCTCATACACCAAAAACAACCCAAAAAAGTCTCAAGTAAAATAAGCATCTTCTATTTTCATTCCCCTTCCCATAGCAGCATACTTTAGAGGCACATACAAAATCGACATTCTCTGGTTGGAAGTGGATTTTTTTTTAATTTTTCTTTTATCCTTTTTTTTTTTTTTTTTTTTNTCAGAAAACTATACTCCAAAATGAAACATAGTAAGGAGAATGGAATAATACATGTTGCATATTTGTTACCAAGTGTAATTTGTCTGTATTATGAAAGATGTAATGGTTTGTCAGCTGTCACTGTTGTTTTCTTGTAACATGATATGGAATAAAGTATAGCAGAATCTCTGTACATTTTCTTGCTGCCTCTTCTTGGTGGGTGCCAAATAACACCAGGTACTGTGTCAAAGAAACTGTCTTAAAAACTCCTAGAGACAGTCATTCTTAGAGTGAAATGAGACAGAACACACATAAGGCTCTTGGATGTGGGAAGGAGTGAGTTACCTGGAATGTTCCAGGAGTGTGTTCAACCCTTACCCCACTCCCACCCCCACTTTTTTTAAGATTTTATTTTTTAAGTAATCTTTACACCCAACATGGGTCTCAAACCTACAACTCTGAAACCCTGAGATCAAGAGTTGCATGCTTCACCCAGTGAGTCAGCCGGGCGTCCCAAACCCTCTTTTTTTTTTTTTTTTTTTTTTGACATAACTATGTCAAACTTGGGCAAAAGGGTGGAGGCTACACAAAGAAGTCTGGGTTCCATGATCTTCGCAATTCCACAGCTCCTTAAAGACATCCACAACACGTGCCGTGAGTCTTGTTTTGTTTCATGACCATCCTATTTATCTTTCATTGCCTCCTTCTCAATTATTTTGTACGCATTCTAAGATGAGGCGAGTGGGTTTCCCTCTTCTGAATACAAATCAAAGCCATAGCATGCCCGCCTTCTACAGAAGCATCTTTCCCTGAGCTGAGCACACTTCCCTGAACACCACCCAGTGGGTGCCTGCACCTGGATGGGCAGGGCTTTGGAGCCTCCACTGTCACTGACAACACCACCTTAGGAAGCCAGTCACGTTGCTGTCATCACCTCCTCCTTATCGCATCTGTCGGCTTCACAACTGCAGACAAACCCATAATGGTTTCATAAACTGCTAATAGTGTTTGTGCCAGATACAGTTATCAGTATTCGGTGATTTTAAAATGTTTGCCATTCAAGGCAAAACCAGGGTTCAAGTTTTATGTTAGGATGGCTCAGGACCCCTGGCTTTCCCCTGGGAAGCTTCTCACTCACCAGCAGCAGCCACTTCAGGGTTTCCTTCCCTTCCTCCTCTCCTACCACTTCTGTGATTTCAGCTTGTAAGCCCTTCACAAGCTTAACATTCTCAAAAAACCAAATGTAAGTGTCCTCAAATGATGCATATTCCATTCCAGAAAAGCTCACGGGAGCCACCGTATCTCCAGCCCCCCAGCCGCCCCTGCTATTTCCCCTGAAGCAGCAGGTCATGGTGCCAAGGACACGTGCATTTTCACATGGTCCTGGCACCACCAGTGGATTCTGAGACAGGAGACTGTGTAAAGGCAGACTCCGTGGTAGCCAAGGCAGAGAGAACAGGCAGATCTGTTAGATGGAAGCCATAAATCACCCTGGAAGGTGATTAGAGTTACAGAGTGGCAGAAGAATAACTTGTTTCAAGGCAGCAAGTGTATGCCGCCGTCCTGCTTCCAACAGCGACGGGGGCACACATGCCCACTGCTGAAGTCATTTCCACAAGCCTCAGCAGTGGGCTCACGTTTTAGAGCTTCGTTGTGTGATTTAGTCCTATAAGCTCTTAATAAAAGAAAGGACGAGGAAGAGGGCTCGTATCTACAAGAGGCCAAAGAAATGGTTTTGAGGAATATTTTTAACTTTTTAAACGTGGCAGTCGAGATGACAGTCGTCTCTCAGCTCCACAACTGCCCAACATTCCCTACTTTTTCTGCAGAGCCACGCTGGCCCCGCCAGGTTGGAGGACGTGACGTGACGTGCGCTGGCTGAGGCCAGCAGGTACGAGTCCGGAGCGAGCCCCCCCTGGAGTTTCTCTTGGCCCCCAGAGTATAGAGAAACCAGAGGGGAAGGTGTTGGAGCAACCCTGTGCCACGAGGTTAACACGTACAGTCGCTGAATAACGGCGGGCATTGTAAATCTCCGCAATGAGAACCCCACAGCGGCCCAGCAGCCTGCTGCTACCAGTGGGTGGTGGCGTTATGGGCATTAGCTTTGAGAAGCTTATACGGCAGAGGGGGCTAGGATAAAGGACACAAATCAGGGGAAAACTGACAAGATTAAAAAAAAATCCAAGGCCTCGTATTTACTGTTCATCCCCCATGCTCTCCGTGTACTATATTGTCTGCGTCGAGTCCTGCTGAGAGAGAGCCAGGCACAATAATAGCTCGGAGCGGCCTTGCAGCCCCAGAGCCAGCTTCTGCCAATGGTGCTGAGTGTGCTGGTGGAGAATGGGATTCTGATAGAGTTGTCTTTTTTCTCCTTCCCTGCGAGACTACCAATAATTATGGAGGGCACGCTGCAAAGATGGGGTAAGGGTTCCCTATCGGAGTGTACCGTGAGAAGTGACGCAGCAGGGCCCCCGGCGAAGTTGTGTGCCACCGCAGTCCGAGGTGGGCCTGCCTGACAGGGGCAGACACAGTCCTGGGCTCACCCAGGGACGTGTGCTTGAGCCAGCAGTTCAAGGAGTTTGAGAGGTAGAAATGAAACTTAGTTTTATGCCTCATACCACAGTGTGAAACAATGACCCTTCTCCCTCTCCCCCCCTTCAGCCAAATCAGGTAACTGAGGACGTCACATCCTCAAAGAAAGGCTACAGTCCACTGGGATCCTTGGGGAAAGCAGGCACAAGTCTTGCAAACTTATTCTGCCTTACATTTGGGGACCTCAGATCCTAACACATCCATTCTCTGAGCCCAGTGGCTCACAGCCTGGCTCTCATTAGAATTGTGGGGATGCCTTAAAAACACCCGAATCCTGGACCAGTTTATCCTAAAATATTGAGAGTGGGGCCTTGGCATTGGTCTGTTTGGGGAACTCAACAGGTGACTCTGTTGGACTGAGCCATGTGAGAACGCCTGGACCGTTCTCTAATTCCTGTCTGTTGCTACTGTAAGCGTAGGGTACCCAAATGTTTACTGTAAGAGCCACACAGTAAATATATTCATCTTTCCAGGCCCTACAGTCTCTGTCACAACTACTCATTCTGCTGTCATAGCATGAAAGCAGCCATGCACAATACACACATGAATGAGTTTGGCTCTGTGCCAAACAATTCATGGGAGCTGAAGTTTGAATTGCATATGATTCTCACAAATCATGAAATATTTTTCTTCTGATTTTTAAACACTGTTTGCAAATGTAAAACCCATTTTTAGGGGCGCCTGGGTGGCTCAGTTGGTTAAGCATCCAACTTTGGCTCAGGTCATGATCTCACAGTTCATGGGTTCGAGCCCCACGTCAGACTCTATGCTGAACGTTTGTTCAGAGCCTGGAGCCTGCTTTGGATTCTGTGTCTCCTCCTCTGCTCACACTGTGTCTTACTCTGTCTCCCAAAAATTAAAAAAAAAAAATTAAAAAAAAAAAACATTTTTAGCTCACAGCCTCTATAAAAACATACAGTGGGCAAGAATTTGCCGGAGGTCTATAGCTTGCATACCTTGGCTTAAATTCCAGTTTTGGTAACTGGGCCTTTTGCTGGGCCCAGGGTAGAGTCAAAATGGAGGCCTGCGTACCTGATCTCTAAATCTTTAAAGATCTAAATCCAACTAACAAATTGTCAAATTTATTCTATTCTCTTACCCTGAAAAATACATGTTCATAATAACCTAGAAAGTTGGTGTTTGCACTTAATTCTTTCAAGTTCTTCACCAAAATGTGTCAGCATGAGGTCAGCCTGGTCTAAGCCTTCTCTGTGCTTTACACTTCCCATTCCTAGAGCTCTAGGGTTGTGTGTGTCCAGAGGGAGGGGCTACACATACAGTGTGTGAACACCCCCCCCCAGACCCCACATCCATACTCTGTCCTACCTTGGCAAACAGCCCTTCCTTGGCCAGCCCTTGGGGATCAGGTGCAAATCCTCAGAGAAGGAGGTTTGGGAGAAGACTCCATATACAGAGATAATTCCAGAGTCTCAGACATCTGGAGTACACAGAATAGAAGTGGGGGGTGGGGGCAAGTTCCTGTTGGGCATTGTGGTGGAGTCCTCATTCTCTGCTGGGGGCGTGGAAGTGCTATGCCTGCAGAACCTCAGAGCCAGATCCTTTAAACATGGGAACCAGAACAGGGAGGAAAAGAGAGAGAGAGAGAGATAGAGAAAGGAAGGAAGGAAGGAAGGAAGGAAGGAAGGAAGGAAGGAAGGAAGAAAGAAAGAAAGAAAGAAAAAGAAAGAAAGAAAGAAAGAAAGAAAGAAAGAAAGAAAGAAAGAAAGAAAGAAAGAAAAGAAAGAAGGAAGGAAGGAAGGAAGGAAGGAAGGAAGAAAAAGAAAGAAAGAAAGAAAGAAAGAAAGAAAGAAAGAGGAAAGAAGGAAGGAAGGAAGGAAGGAAGAAAAAGCAAGCAAGCAAGCAAGCAAGCAAGAAAGAAGAGAAAGAACGAACAGGAGCCCCTCTTGCTTGGGTTTAAGGGCAATGCTAATGGTGATAAGAGCCTGAGAATTAGTTCCAGGGTTTTCAAGTCCCTTATGTATTTATTTCATGGACCCACTCTACTCCAAACCCATTGAAGCGGGCCTCATAATGTGAGGCAGAACCATCGTGACAAAAGGGCAAAAACTTATTTGCTGTCTTTTGGATTTAAAGGATCTGGTCTGTCAGTCATGTACTGGAAACAGCTGGTACGATTTCACAAAAACTGTTATATATGTAGGAATTTTGTGAGTCAGTTCTTAAATCAGTGATAACCTGAAATCAGATGGGAGTATGTACACTACAGAAATGGGTAAAATCCACAAATCAGGTCTTTTTAAAAAATTTTCCCCTTTCTTTCCAGGCTCACCTCCCGCCTCTCCATGCACACATCTCCATCTGCACCGTGCTCACCTTCCCCCGATCCCTGGATGTTCTAGACCTTCTCATGGCCCTGTTCGTCTGCACACACTCTTCCCTCTGATGAGAATGCCTTTTCCTGTTCTTCTAGCAGCCAAATTCCTATTAATCCTTTTAAGACCTTGCTTAAAAAGTCTCTTGCAAAACATTCCTTTACTCCTCTCAAAACAAGTCCCCCTTCTTCCAAGTCCCCACATCGCTTTGAAAATAGTAACAATACAAGTCTTTCTTTCAATCCCTTTACCTTCAAGACAGCCGACAATGGTGACCAAGGCCCAATACTTAACAATTTTTTAAATAAATCAGTTATTAAAGGGTAATATAGATAAAACAAGAGTGGAATGGAATATACTTTAGCTTCCTAAGAAAGTTTTCAGAATGCTGCAAACAACATGAACATGCTGCCTGTGTACTATATGCGACTGTACACAAAGCACTGCCTAGTCTTATGGGAGAAGTAGAAGCGAAAGAGGAAAGATTCAGGTTTGAGAACCTTAGAGGCAAGGGTTCCTATACCTGGCTGACTGCCAAGTTCTCACCTGAGAACTTTCTAAACATTCCTACTGTATCATAGTCTCCAAGGTGGCAGTCTAGGTGTGTGTACTTTTTCAGTCTCCTCAGGGGTGCCTGGTGGCTCAGCCGGTAGAGCATCTGACTCTTGATTTTGGCTCAGGTTGTGATCCCAGGGTGGTGGGCTCTGTGCTCCCTGAGCATGGAGACTGCTTGGATTCTCTCT
Source organism: Crocuta crocuta (assembly GCF_008692635.1). Lineage (NCBI taxonomy): Eukaryota > Metazoa > Chordata > Mammalia > Carnivora > Hyaenidae > Crocuta > Crocuta crocuta. Next base: position 4,902,069 of record NW_027530502.1, read on the forward strand.
TTCTGTGCCCCTCTCCCGGCTTGGGCTCTTTCTCCCCTGTCTCCAAAATAAATAAATAAGTAAATAAAAGCTTTTTTTTTTTTTTTTTTTAACTTGGGGCGCCTGGGTGGCTCAGTCAGTTAAGTAGCCAACTTCAGCTCAGGTCATAATCTCACTTGAGTTCGAGCCCCACATAAGGTTCCACACTGTCAGCACAGAGCCCACTTCAGATCCTGTCTCCTCTCTCTGCCCCTCCCATGCTCACATGTTTACTCTCTCTCTGTCTCAAAAATAAATAAATATTTTTTAAAATTTTTTTAAAAAATTAAAGAGGCACCTGAATGGCTCAGCCAGTTAGGCATCCGACTCGATTTCGGCTAAGATCATGATCTTACAATCATGAGATGGAGCCCCACGGATTCTCTCTCTCTCCCTCTTTCTGCCCTTTCTCCACTCGTCCTCTCTCTCTCTCTCCCCCTCCCTCCATCAAATAAATAAATAAACTTAAAAAAAATTAAAATCTCTTCAAGTGATTCCAATGGTCAGCCACGAATGTGAACCACTCTGGAAGGAAGTTTAGGTGCGAACACTGTATCCAGTCTGTTTGTCTCCAATTTCTCCTCCGTTCTTTCCACCTGAAGATTCTATACAAATTGCAAATCATTTGAGAGATACTCAATTTGAGGGGAGACTATTGGCAAGTTATTTCCTGTATTTTCACAAAGCAAATCTAAAACTGAAATTCCTGTGTCTTTCCCATGTTTTGTGAAGTAGTGAGAGCATACTGAATCTGTATACCTCTCATATGGACACCTGAGTTACAACATGTGTTCTGATTTGCTTGTCTTAACTGATCTCAGAGGAGAGGCACACCCTGGAGTGGGAAGGATGCTAAATTACCCTTCAGTCTCTGTGCCAGTTGTCTGGCAGTCATACCAGAGAATTCATAGTAGGCTTTAGAAAGTAATATTTTTCTTTCTGCTGTTGGTGATTAACACCCAGGTGAGGTTGCATGCTTTCAGTTTTTACCAAGATTGAAAAACAAACATGGTACTCTATAAATGTCATTTAATGTCCCCATTACTGTTCATCCCATGTCATTTCATGATCAAATCTATTCATAAATTTATTATCAGAATCATGCTATTTTTATTCATCTCGTTCTGTGGGCCAGTAAACAGACCCCAAGAATACAGGTGCATCTTGACTAAAATGTTGCTGTCTTGCATGGAGGTCATTGGCTCGTGGCTGAGGTCCTATCATTAGTGGCTCAGCTTGGTACAGGGTTCAGCTGGGAAACCTGGGGGAAAGTCTTGTCCCATACTGAGGAGTAGACAGGCAGCTGTTTGCACATGGTGGAAATGGAACTTGGATGTGTGGTCTCCCACCTTCCCTGCAATACAGAGAGAATCTTGGATGGGCTGTAAAGGGGCCTCTGTGTGCTGTCTTGTTGATCTCAGGGTGGCATTAAGGGGAACTCCCAGAGTAAACTAGACTAGAATGCTCGAAAGAGATTAGCAAAGTCATGGCATCAGATTATTAAGGAATAGCCTTGAAGCTTCATATCAGATGAAGTTAAGACATAGAGTCAAATGGAAGTAGAAAACCAGAGAGTAGGAGAGAAAAAGCAAAGGCCAAGTAATCTGGGAAAAGCCCAGAGATGCTAGCCAACACTCACTACTGAGTCTGCACAGTATCTCCTATGATAGAATCTTGCTGAAGAACTCCAGGGGTTCCCTTTTACACAGAATGAAATGTGACTGGTGCCCTCCTTGTTCTGATTGTCTATTGCTGTGTAACAAATCACCCTAAAATTTAGTATCTTCAGATGACAGTCATTTATCATCTCTCACAATTTCTATGGCAGGAGTTCAGGAGCAGTTTGGCTGAGTGGTTCTGACTTGTGATTTCTCATGAGGCTGCAGTCAGATGGTGGCTTAGCTGGAGTCATCTTTAAAGCCTCATCACTCACATATCTGATGCCAAAACTGGGAACTGAAACAGTTAGTACAGAGTGTCACTAACCAAATGCAATTTCTCCACAAGGTCTCTTAAATGAGGCTCAGGTTAGCTGGACATTTTATATGGTGGCTCCAAACACCATGCACCAGGAGAACTAGGTGGAAGCCTCGTTGCTTTTTGTGACCTAGTATTCTGTTTATCGAAGAGGCCAGCCTATATTTACAGGGAGGAGAATTAGATTCCACCATCCAATGGAAAGAATGGCAAAAAAAAAAAAAAAAAAATGTGGGCATGTTTGAAAATCATAACGATCTGCCCTCCAGCCAGAAGTTATTTATATTGATCCCACATGCAAATACTCTCACCCCCTCCTGAGACCCTTAAATATCTCATCTGGAATGCATCCATCTCAGATTCAAGGTCTGGTCACTCATCATCCAAATCAGGTTCAGGTGCTGCTCTGTAGGTGCAGATCCTCAATTACAACCTCCTGAATACTGTTCTTGATCTGAAGGTCTGTGAACTAAAGTGAAAAGGTACTGCTCCCCCACCCAACATACTTTGGTAAGATAGGCATGGATTAGCCACTATAGACATTCAGTAGTCTGTGTCAATCAGCTAATTCGTCTATAGCAATTCAGAAATCCAGTGAGGGAGAAAGAATGCATGTGTGCACTGGGGAGAGGGTAAGAGGGAGAGAAAGAATCCCAAGCAGGCTCGTTGCTGTCAGCTCAGAGCCTGACACAGATGTCATCTCATGAACCTCGAGATCATGATCTGACACAGAGTGCCAGACTGAATGATTCACCCAGGTGCCCCAACCAAGTTCCTTGATTAGAGCTGAGTATTATTCCTTCCTCTGAATTATTCTTGATGTTCTAGAAAATGTGCCCCATCTTTATAGCTGAGCAGTTTTCTCAGCCTTCTTCTTTCCCAGAGAATTTTAGGAACCCAAAAGCCTTTTTTCATTGTACACTACCTCTTGTTCCCTTTAGCCTGAACTGTTTTCATTCGTACAAGTCTCTTTAAAATTTTGTTTCCTCTCAGTCTTGTTTGAGATTCACTCCATTTGACAAAAAACACATCTACAGATCTCACCGAGATAAGCTTTTCTCTACCTTAGACTCCCTCTAAGCCAAGCCCTTAAGATTTCTGGAAACATTTCTGAAACATGTTTGAACTTCCACTACAGCGATGCCTTGCCTCTAAATACCAACAAATTTCCACTAATCTAATGTTGTAAAACAAATCACCCTCAAAATTGGTCACCTAAAAATAGTATGCACCTGTTTTCTCTTTCACGGTTTCTGTGGGTCCAGCATTCTGGATCAGTCTGTTTGGGTGGTTCTGGCTCAAGATCTGATATTACTGGGTTTGAGGCCAACTCAAAGGCTGCTTTGCTCACATATCTAGCCCATGGCTGGGAATAGTTGCATGGCTGGGAGTGAGCCTGCTGGGTCTCTATGGTCCCTCTCTGCAGTTTCTCTAGCTTGGTGGTATCCATGCTCCAAGAGAATATACTCAGGAGAGACAGCCAGGCAGATGCTGTATCACCTTTGACGAACAGCCTTGAAAACCACATAGAATCACTCCTGCTACCTACTCTTAATTAGAAGCAAATCACTAAGGCCAGCCCAATATTTAAAGAGAGAGGAATTAGGTCCCATCTCTTTAGGAGAGATATTTCAAATCCTTTCCAGACTTGTGTTAAAACGACCACACCTCTGGGATTAAACAACATAGAGGCGCTGTCTTAGTGTGTATTTGCTTGGTAAACTGGGAGAAAATCCAAGAATCCAAGACTGTGATTTTCCTGGGAGTTAGGTCTCTGTTTTGAAAATTATCTGCAGGACGCCTGGGTGGCTCAGTCGGTTAAGCGTCCAACTTCGGCTCAGATCATGATCTCACGGTTCGTGGGTTCGAGCCCCGCATCAGGCTCTGTGCTGACTGCCGCCTCAGAGCCTAGAGCTTGTTTCAGATTCTGTCTCCCTCTCTCTCTGACCCTCCCCTGCTCATGCTGTCTCTCTCTCAGATATAAATAAAAAAATATTTTAAAAAAATAAATAAAATTATCTGCAACTGAATGCTGTCCCCCCATCAGCACGTGGGAAACCTTGGCCCTACCCTACTGCTTTTGAATCTGGAGGCGATAACTGCCTGGAGCCCCACTTGCCTCACAGGAAACCGTGTGTTATACAGTGTTTTGTCGTTGTCCCTCTTTAGCTTCCTGCTTCCCAAGGCCAAGGAGCCACTGTCCCAGAGGAAAAAGAACCCACCTCAAGTAGCCAACAAGCAGCACTCTCTCCATCCTAGCCTCTCAGACTCGCTAATGCTTGGATTTGACTTAGCCTGAGTAAGTAGCTTTTTCATACTAATTTTTTAAAGCCCTGTTGTGCCAAAGGATTAAATAAGCAATTGTTTAGCTTAAAATGCCTCATGGGGGACGAAAATAACACCTTTCAGGGGACAGACAATCTAGTTTTCAAACCCACTTCATTTAAGGCAACAAAATCTCTTTTCTACAAGGTTTTGGCTGTGCGGAATGCAAGTGTTGTCATGCTAGCTAAGATAGTGTACAATCAACTTTCAAAGCAGAGGGAAATTCTAGGAGTGCAGAGATTTTCTTTTTTTGTAGGCTGACAAATGAAAGTATATATATGGGTTAGGGGGCTGCAAAGGAGGTAAGTTCAACCCTCAGAGATGACTGGAGTCTTCTTTTCTATATTTAGACTATGTCTTGAAATTCATGAAAATGGATTGCTTGTTCTTCTCCTTCTGAAACCATTCTCCCTCTGCCCCCTACTCTCCCCAGGCTTTATTTATTTATTTTTAAAAATAACTGAGTCACATGTGAGCCATTCCTAAAGCTTAAGACTTATTTTTAACAACTTTCTCAAACACAAATACCATTGTTCACATCCTTAGGGACAGTGAGTTACTCCAGAGGAAAAAATGTAGAAATTTTGTATACATTTTTTATCCAGTGAATAATTTATATTAACATAAATTGTGCAGAAAATGTGAAAGATCTTTGAGTAATCCAAAGACTACTGTACTGGGAACCAAAAAAGAAATGATTGTAATCCACAAAGCTTTGGAGGAAGCTGTGAGGGGAATTTTCATTTTCAAAGTTTTTTTAATGGTGTCCTTGTTATTGTTTTGAATGCTAAGGTTCTGTCATTCTCGGAACTCCCTCCTTGCCACATTGTTCACTTCCTCTTCCCCACTGTTACCAGCCTTGCTAGGAACCTGAAAAGTTTTGATAGAGACTCAACTAAGGGAAACCTCACAGATCACTGATTTAGTGTAGATCAGATGCATGGGGGGTAAAGTCAGCAAGTGGGGGGAAGAAGAGAGAGAAAGAGAAGCAGCAGGCTACAATACAAAATATTATATCGAATCAAATCAACCTCTGGCTCTTAGTCTCTTAACTTTAATTACATCTTTCCTTCTTGGGTATCAACAACATTGTTGCCAAACCCCTACAGCTATGGGGGACATAAACATCTAAATCTACCGGAGACAGATGGCAACATCAATCTTCATTGTTGCTCTTTTAGAGGATTCGCAGCACTGCTGCCATTCTGCGGTGAATGGGACATTAGAGGTGACTATTTCCCACAAGGGGGCTTTTTTAGATTTACCTTCAGGAAGTAAAGATGCTTCATTGTTTTAGGGGGAATTTAGTTGGCTAAGATCGTGGGAATCACAGCAGCAATAGAGAGCTAACGCTGGGATAAAAGTTACCAATTAGCAACCCTACAACTAACTTTCTGCTCAGCCTCCAAGGATGGCAGATGAGATTGATAGCCAGTCACCTCTATCCAAAAAGGTTGTTCATGACCAGACCAGACTGAGTGGCCAGGCTAACTGACTACCTTAATTTTAAACAGGGAAATCCCAACAGTCCAGCTCTACTTTTGAACAGAGAATCTCAAAGAACATATTTGAATCTATGATCATGCACTTAACCAGAATATGGCCCTTAGCTGAATTGTCTCAATGTTTTAATGTGTCATTTTTTTTCTGTTTATGACATCCCTTGATCAAGTATGACTGACCTTTGCCAAATTGTAACATACATATTTTTTAAGATATATGTAGAAATCAGCCTGTTCTATATAAAAAGGCTTTTTGTGCTTGGTTTTTAAAATCTAAATCTGCATATCTTCTATAATTATTAATAGCTTTCACTGCAGTGGACATATTAGGGGGTTTTATGGAGCTATGTCATAATGCTGAACAGGCTCCATGATATTTTCCCTGGTACCTGGGATGTTTACATCTGTTTGAGTGCCATTGGGGAGCAAAGCTGGCCCATGTCTGATATAAGAGATAAAACAGAGGAAATATGATGCAGTGAATTCAAGAATCATATGCAGGGGCCCCTGGGGGCTTAGTCCGTTGAGCATCCAACTCTTGATTTCAGCTCAGGTCATGAGCTTAAAGTTCATAGGATCGTGTACCACATCAGGCTGTGCACTGACAGCACGGAGCCTGCTTAGGATTCTCTCTCTCTCTCTCTCTCTCTCTGTCTCTCCCTCCCTCCCTCCCTCCCTCTGCTGGCTTTCTCTCTCAAAATAAATATATAAACATTAAAAAAAGAATTAGACTGCAAACAATAAGAGTAAGAATAGAAGTTCTTGACTCTTTTTAAGGAGACATGTGGAACTGAGAAACAGATCTGGATTTAGAAGAGATGGACTTCCATAATCTTTGATTAAAACCTCTTCCTCCATGAACATAAATGTTAGAACAAGCAACAGCCCGGGGACCCCAACTGAATTTAAACACATCTAAAGAGGGGATTGAAGGAGGGGGCCTAGCACAAAGAGATATCTGGTATGCAGATTCTTTGTACAGAAAGTTAGTTGAGGCTTCCTGGAGATTTAAGCAAATTACATCAGAACATTGTGTTCCACAGGATAGCTGCAGTAACTGATAATTCTCAGGGTTTACTGTAAACTTGTTGGCCGTGAGCAACAGTGTTGCCACTGCCCCTTTGAGACTCAAGCTCTCAATTTCCACCCCAAACAGCTTCAAGTGCTCTTCCTGCTGCCCATTCATCCCCTTCCAAATCCTCCTGCATGATGTAGCTGAGGGAATCTTTCGAAGCCTTCTTCTGCTGCACACCTTCCATTGGCTTCTCCTGCATTCTGTGTCTAGTGCATTCCAGGCATCAGGGGCCCTTCTGGTGAGACCCACTTCCTCTCATCTTGCTCCTCCACCCAGAATCTTTCCCTCCTGCCTGAACCACTGACCTGTTCTCACATCCATGCTTTTCCAGTGTATTCTAGGGCATTGTACTAGAGCATATTAATACCCCCATTTTACTATAATTGTCCTTGCTGCATGACTCCAAGCTCTGCTTGCTCTCTGCATGAGCACAGGGTCTGGCCCACAGTGGGCCCAAAACAAACGCGTTGAGTTAGGGAGTATGTAAGTGCCCACGCTGCTTCCCTCCTTCCATGTGAAATGATTAATCCCTGGCCATTCTGCAAAGCTGCCCCAGGAAGCCCTCCCTGACCTGTCCCTGCTCTGCTTCCCCAGCACCCCTTTTATAACCTTTCATTTACTTTATTTCACCTACTTATATTAGGTTATAAGTATTTATATATTACCTATCTGCTTATACATTTGCTATTTCTATGGCCCAAAGGGCCAATGTCAGCAATACCCTATGGCTCAACCCACTAGAAAACCAGGAACACATGGTGACTATACATGAGACAGACCTCGGTTGAAAGCTGGATCTGTCACTTGCCACCTGTCCTTGTCAAGCTCCTCAGCTTTTTATGCCTCAGTTTCCTCGTGTGCAAAATGGAGATAATAAGAGCAATTCTATCAGAATGGTGGTATGAGGATTAAATGAGGTGATGCATGTTAACATACCGAACACAGGGTTTGGCTCATATAAGAAATGTTAGCTACAAGTAGTCAATGAGTGTTTACTGAAAGCCCATGAGGTGCAAGGGATAGTGCTAGTTGCTGGAGGTGCAAAGATGGTTAAGCCTAAAGCAGTCTTGCCTTTGTGGAGCTCACAGCCATTGGAAGTAGGATAATGAGTCTGACCAGTGCTATGACTGGGGAAGTACTGAGTACTCAAGGCATTGTGTCCCAAGTCTGCCACTAGGGTGGGATCATCTGTTTATAGATCTAGTTTCCCATCTTAACTGCCAGAGGCTTTGAGTATCTTTTTCCCTGGATAAAGGGATACCAAAACCCAGTAACTAGTATACAGTGGATACTCAATAAATGTGTGTTGAATAAACCAATGAATGATTCAGTTAATCAAAAACTGAATGAAGTGTAGGTCCAGCTCTAAGGGCCTATGAGAGAGAAGCTTCTCAGATCAGCATTCACAGCCAAAGCAGCCAGAAGTTCTCTCTTAGAAAATTGAAGTTGTCCAATGTTTTGCTATAGAGGTTTATAAGCCAGAATCTGGTTTTGGTGGAAATGGAAAAGAGGTGTTGCTAAACTAGTTCCTGGGTTTTTGACTGGTTATTGTTCATTTTTTAACTATTTTTCACAAGGTTGTAGTACCAAAAAAAAAAAAAAAAAGAAAGGCTTTTGAACGTAACTGTTTATGTAAACTATAATCATATAAACAAACAAAGAGAAAAAATGAGAGATGATTTTTTTCTAGTTCATTCATTCATTCACTCATTCATTCATTTCACAAGCATTCTGTGTGCAGGGCACCCCCAGCCACAGTGTTTAAAAACCCTCTGCTCCAAGGTCTTGTTTCTCTTACCTTAACTGATTTCATTATAAACGTATATTAGTTTAAGAAATATTTGTCAGGGCACCTAGGTGGCTCAGTCAGTTGAGTGTCTGACTCTTGATTTTGGCTTAGGTCATGGTGTGAAACCTGCTTGAGGTTCTCTCTCTCGCTCTGATACTCCCGCACTCGTGTTCTTTCTCTGTCTCAAAAAAACAAACAAACAAAAAAAACAGAAAGAAAGAGAAAAAGGGAAAGAAAGAAAGAAAGAAAGAAAGAAAGAAAGAAAGAAAGAAAGAAAGAAAGAAAGAAAGAAAGAAAGAAAAAGAAAAGATAGAAAAGAAAGAAAGAAAATTATTTGCCAAAAGCCAACTCTGTACTAGGCTCTGTGATGGGCCTGAGTCCTCAGTGGTGAGCAAAAGCTGCCTCAGCCTCAGCTTCCATGAAATGTGGAATCTGATGGGGAGGACAGCAAGTATCCAACAGTCACATAAATATGTGGTCCTACTGCAGTTAGCACAGCAGAGGAAAAAGAAAGTGGAATGAGATGATACAACAGGGGACTGGGCTAGGGAATGAGGAAGAGCTTCCCAGAGGAAGTGACTTTTGAACTGAGATCTGAACATTGAGGGCAGACGGGAGCTGGAAAGCTGCAGAAGCCAGTGTGAGGAGAGGGAGTGGGCTGGGGCCGCAGAGACAGAGGAGAGTTGGACAGGGGCCAGGGAGATTCAAGTCATATGATGAATTTTTAAGAATGTTAAGGAAAGTTGTCATCTGCTCAGATTTACACTTTTCACTGTTTTCCATTAATTAGATTGTGAGCTCTTTGAATTATGAGGCTGTGTCATATTCATTTTCGCATCTCTGACCGCATCCAACAGAGGGCTTTGAATGCAGATGGTGCTCAATTAATGCTAATTGGGTATAGGAAAGGATGCCAGTGACATGACCTTATAGTGGGATATTAATGATGATCTAATTCAGTGGATACTTGTATCTCCAAACAAGAGATGTCCATAACCCCCCAGATGCTTTCCCCTATACCATGGAGACGAGAGGTGAATGGGCGTGGCACTGTTTTTCACTTAAGAAATGTTTTGAGTTTATATTATTTTATTTATAAGAGAAAGAGTTCTCAGCCCTCCTCTTGCCTGAATTCTCCATAGGATTGCTAGTTGGCCACAATCTCAACTGCAAGACTCACTGAGCGTCATTTTGATGATTAGGGCTGAGTGGAGGTAAGGGTATATTCTCTCTCTAGTATCCCTAGTATCTGCTACCTCAGTCTGATGAGCAATGCAGGGCTCCATATTCCCTGACTTCACTCCTTCATATTCTTAAGATGTTTGCCACCCACAGGCCAGTCAGCAGGATTAAGGGTGTCCTTTTGGCACTGTGACTTCCATGGGACTGACTTTTCTTATGGTTGGGGAGAGATGCTCAGCAACCATGGCAAATGCTCCCATGTTCTGCTGGAGAAAATTGGAGGTCATTAACAATACACTTACCACCTCCATCTTTGGATACTCAGGGAAAAGCGTTTTGGAGTGGGATAACAGATAGAGATAGATTTCAGGGGCCCTTTTCACACAATGATGATTTTCTCAAAATGGAACCAGATCTCAAGGATCTTTGTCCCCTCCCGAGAGGCTTTTCTTCCCAGTATGTGGATAGTCTGTGAATATGATTATATTCATGCAGAGGGAAGACGTGCTCCTGATCACTCTTTAAATCATTTGATGTTGGCAATGATCTCATTTTTAAAGCCACTAGAAAGCACAGTTGATGGCTAAATTACCAACATATTCTTAAACAGTTTCCATATTTATCTGTTTGGCTGTTTTCATCCCTTCTTCTCCCTTGTGCCATTCTGTGATACCGCCTCAGCCTCAGAGATTCAGAGCGGCCGTCTGCTGAACACATGAATACTAAAGAATTGGTTTCCTTAGTAACAATAACCATGAAGCAGCTCTCAGAACTTCCTGCCTTTCTGTCTGTCTGACTTTCTGTTTGTTTCTGTTGGTCATATGGAAAAGGACACCCAAACCAGGACTGCACATAAAAGATGTACATAAATTTTGTGACCCATAAGCAGAAGGGAGGCTCATCTCTGCCAAGGTCACATTCCTTTTCTCAATCCACTGCCCTCTTCTGTGAGGTTAAGGCTAATCCAGAACACCTGCTAAGGTTCATGACCATCTCAGAGTCTTTTTCTTTCTTCAAGTCAAAATTTGGAACCACAAAGCCATAGTGCAGGATACATAACTGAAGTGCCTCTTTCTCTGTGGGTCACCAACATGGAACTTTCCAAAAAAGAGAAGACATCCTTTCTTTGCACGAGATTTCTAATTATAAAAAGAAAATGTTAACTGAGCAGAGACGGTGTTGCTGATTTTTCCAGGATTTCTTTTTTGAGGGTCTGTTTGAGAAATTGCCCTGCTTCCTGCCCATCCCCATGCCAAATCTAGTCAGGATGAGCCATAGGGCCTCCCTCCCCAAAAGGAGCAGAGGGAGACAGGCCTCAGGAAGCTGTCCTACCACTGGGTTCTGAGATCATTGTCCAGACACTTGATAGATTCTGCCATCTTTATCTTGTGGGCACATACTAGGATGCCTGACCCTCTTTGACTCCATCTCCTGGCTGGCCTGGATGCCTGGCTGTGGCCACAGAAGCATCCTCTGCAAGGCAAAGCATATGCCTGCCCCTTCCTGCGTCAGTTTTCTTCTCAGGGCTATGTCCACTCAACATGCAAACACAGAGCACTGCTTAGTACTAGGCATGATGCTGGACACTGGGTCCAAGAATGACCAGAAAAACCCAGTCCCTGCCCCCATGAGGTTCACAGTCTGAAACCATAATTTGGGTGCAGGACAATATTTAGAGTCTGCTACAATAGGAGCTATACCCAGGGCAATGAGGAACACCAAAGAGAAGCCTATGAAACTGGAGGCAGAACAGGGAAAAGTTCCTGAAGAGGTTAAAGCTAACCTGAGTCTTAAATTTAAAAAAAAAAAAAAGTAGGAATAGGTAAATATGTTGAACACTTACTATAGACTAGGAACCTAATGTGTTATACGTTCATTATTTAATTCCCACAGCTGCTTGGAAGCAGCAGTCAAACCCAGAGCTGTGTGGCGGCTAAGTCCAGAATCTTAAGCACAGCCTGAGTGGAAGGAAGAATCCCAAGTGGTCCAATGTGATAGGCCCACAAGCGGTTACTTTTGCCAGAACATGAGTGTGGAGTAAAGCATGGAGAAGCAGGCACGGTCAACTTGTGGAGGCCTTGCTGATGAGGCCATGGTCCTCGAAGTGAAGGTGAGCTGCTTCATTTGCATCTTGGAAAAACCATTCTGGCAATAGTGAGGAGAATGGCTTTGCAGGCATAGAATTAGGGACAGGGTGATAGTAGTCAACTAGTAGTCCTGGTGAGAAGGGATGTTAGCCAGAATTTAGGCAGCATCAGTGATAGGAAAAGAAAGGAAGGAATCTCCCAATGCTTTTCCCATGAAGCTCCATGCCTTAGACTCCTCCTTCCCACATTGCACCTACAACTCAGCCCCCAGGGCTCCTCTTCATGTCTTATCTCAAATCTGTCTGGCATTACCTCGCCCTCCCAGACCCTACACTGAATTTCATTTTGTTTCCAACTCCCAGAGCCTAGTATAGAAGTAGGCACTTAGCAAAAGAATTGAATGGCACAATGAATGGATTGGAATAGTTTCTGACTTCTCACCTATTTAACAAACTCTTGGCCCAGACCATTGCAGTCCTCTCGCTGCCCTCATTCAAAGATAATACATGAAGCTGGAGAGATGTTCTGACCAAGCATGAGATATGAGTCATCTGGTTGTCACAGTGCAGATGCTCATTGATTGACTTCTACAGTCATCTCCTCTGTCTTGGATTTGACACCAAGAATACTAAGTGACAAACGTCAAGTAGTATATACCTCAGACAACTTAGCTAGAATAAAAAGGTAGAACTCAAGAGGTTCATTCTGTATAATTTCATATTTATGTATAGAGACAGGCAGAGATAGGCCCTTTCTTCATACTTTTCCCAATAAAAAATTGGACCAAAGTCAGGTGAGATGGTGACAGATGAAATTGGACACACACACAGAGAAATGACTGAGACACTCCCATCAGTTGAGGACCTACTGTGTAGCATTTTGAAGGCAACAAAATTCATAGCTAATAATCTGAATAGCCTATCTCATGTGGTGGTCTTAATTTTTCCTTGGTCTGCAAGAATTAAAAAAAAAAATTCAAGCAAACATAACCTGCACATAGTTATTTATAGCAGCTTTACTCATAAATCTCAGAACTTAGAAGCAACTAAGATGTCAGTAGGTGAATGGATAAATAGACTGTGGCACATCCAGACTATAATATTCTTCAGTGCAAAAATGAAATGAGCTACCAAGCCCTGAAAAAATATGGAGGAACTTTAAATGCATATTACTGGGTAAAATAATTCAACCTGAGAAGTCTATGTATTATAGGATTCCAACTATACAACATTCTGGAAAAGGGAAAGCCATGGAGAAAGTAAAAAGATCAGTGGTTGCCAGGCAGAATGAAGGGGATGAATAGGCAGCTTGCAGAGGATTTTTAGGGCAGTGAAAATATGCTGTATGATATTATTATGATGGATCTATGTCCAACCCACAGAATGAACTATAATGTAAACTGGAATTTGAGTGCTTATGGTATATCAACACAGGTTCATCCTTGTTTAAAAATGTACTACTTAGATGAATGATGTTGATAATAAGGGAAACTATGCATGTTTGGGGCAGTAGGTATATGGAAAATCTCTGAACTAAAACTAAAATTTCTCAAAAAATATGAAGTCTTAAATTAAAAAAAAAAAAGACAAGAAAGCACAAAATGAGAACAAACAACTGTGGAGTAACCTTAATGACATCAATTCCAATGGACTGAAATGCCCATAATATTCTGTGGCCCAGCATTTTAGCCAATAATTCAAGTCTTCCTACTTTTTGCACATGTTCCCAAAAAGGAATTCTGACAAACTGTATACCCATGCACATTTTAGAGTGCTTTAGAAGAGCAGGACTGAGATGGACAAAGGATTCAGGGGTCCAAGGTATGTGGAGCTGTGCCTGCTTTTGTATGACAAATTGTATTCCTGTTAAAGAAATGAGAATCTGCAAATACATGCAAAGGGGGAATTAATGTAGTTCTCATATTCTGGGGCGAGGAAGAGCCTGTGGCCTCTGACACTGGCCAAAGGCAGCAAATAAGCAACAGCAACTCAAAGAGATGCAGGAAAATACAACTAGTTCTTCAAAAACCATGCCAGAGCAATTACCATATTTTAGCATATGGCTCCACACTGAATTATTTCACAGTTATAATTAGGTTGTTAATGCAGTGCAGAATTGGAAGATACACTAATTTGGTGTACACTTTATCTAATCTTCTGGAAATGCAACATTTAGAGGGCCCGACTCTTCACAAGCAATTAAAAAGGACTTATTCAACTTAACTTTAGTATCACATTCTTTGTGTGTGTGTGTGTGTTGAGCTTTGTAGTGTGTGTGCGTGCGCGCGCGCGCGTGTGTGTGTGTGTGTGTGTGTGTGTGTGAGAGAGAGAGAGAGAGAGAGAGTTTCATCTGTAATTACAGACACAAGCAACACACTGGTCTCTGATTTGTTTCCACTATTCATCATATAAGATTCTTTTCTTTCTTGCTTGCTATTTTTTTTTCCTTTTTTGCCTTTGGTGAATTAAAACTGAATTTTCTTCTTCTCCAGGACACTTCTCTGTTCCAGTCATAGTAAATACTAATTTCATTTCCATCCTATTATTTTTCTAATTAAGCATTTGTCATGCAAAAGGAGATCTGAGGTGCCTGGGCTTTCCATTATGTAAAATATTCAGTTATGATAATAGCTTTGGGATGGCATCTCAAAGGTGTTATGGAAAGAAAAAAAATCAGGGAAGAAATAAAATAAACTATATTTTACTGTAGACTTTTGCCTGTTTATTCTCTCCCTGGTCTGACACAATTGCTAATATTGACAACGTCCCATCATTTGTGAAGGATATGCACATAATTAGCATCCTTTAATAAGGAGAATTCTATTATATGTCTATGTAAAGTCTGTTTTAAGGTTAAAAATAAAACACTGCATCTCATTTTTTCTCTTCTATTCACACTTAGCAAAGCCTATAACTTCTATACTTGATGAAATGTGCTTCTGAGCTCAAGTTGTTTCAGAACAAAGTAGGAAAATGCCAGAAGGACAACTTGGTATTTCTTGGAAATTCTTTCTTCCTTCTTACGACAAATCCCAAGGGGCTAGGCTCTGTCAAAGGAGAATTTATTTTCTAAACCCTTTGAACACAACACTTTTCCACTTTCTGTGGCAAGGTATTTTTCCCAAACATTAACAATCACACCATATATCTATATTTATATCCATACAAATACTATATATCATACATCTATATTCTACATATGTGTAAATATGTATATGTATATCTATTTGCATGATATTATGTATATTCTACAGGTATACTTGATATTATCTACTGATTTATAAAATCTTAGATTTTATTTTTCAGTTTCCATAGTTTATAGAGAATACACTGTGAAACTGGATTTTATAAAGGTGGAACCATTTCTTTTCAGTTAGAATGTAGAATGAGCTTTCTGGTTTTGGAAGGAACCCTGGTATATTTTCTGAAATTGCCACCTCCTGAAACATATTGTGTATGGCGTGTGTGGGCCTGTGTGTGTGTGTGTGTGTGTATCTGTGTGTCTGTCTATACTGCCTGAGAGTGCTAATAGTTGAACTTCACTGTGAATAGCCACATGTTCAGTATTTTCAAAGCTGCTGTTATGGTGCCCCTCCCACATCCTCTTTATTAGATTGCCGAATCTCCCCCCACTGCTCTGACTGTTGGTTGCCTCAAACTGACATAAGCCCCCACATCTGGGAAAGTTGTTCTGGACTAATATAAGAGAAGCCACCTCACCCCGGAAGTTGGTAGGCGGAGGCCACAGCTAATGGCTGATTGATAAGTATCCCAAAGGCTGACGCCCTGAGCCTAGGAGGGAGAAGTTCTGCGGTGTGGTTAATGCTCCAGAGCACCCTCCGGCCATGGCGCAGACCAGGGCAGCCTCTCCTCGAGCCATGTCCTTCACCTTCTACTCCCGCTTCACTCCTTCCCTTAGTAGGGTTTTCCTGAAGAGCCCTTACTCAAGAAATTGCCTGTACTCAAAGCCCTGTCTCAGGCTCGGATTCTAGGAAACCTCTTTCAATGTTAGAAATTTGATTTTCTAATCAATAAAATGTAGATAATAATTGCTGCCTAGTCTCTTTCTCAAAGTCATGGTGGAAATAGTAAATTATGTAGAAGACTTTTGTAAACAGCCTTAAGAATATTTTGCAGGCAACATGATGTATTGTTTATTTTAATATTTCACCTTAGGTTCTATGAAAACATGGTGAATTTCTACCAATTTGTGTTTTTTACACTTTAGGCTAATGTCCACCTTGCTCATTTGATCACTCCCTAGCGACAGTGGTTTGTAACAGTTGCTGACTTGTCTGCATCGCTTTCCACACCTGGGCTTTCCAAGGTGAATGCGTGAAAGCAATGTGATTCCAGCTAAGGACTGTGTCAGTCTGGCAGGTACACAGGCTTCACAAAAAGCCAACTAACCAAGAACCCAGGATGTGGTTTTGGGAAATCCTCACATGGTTTTAAGCTAAGCCAGGCACCAGATTTTTATGTGAAATTCCTAGATTCTTAAATACAAACAATACATGTTTTAAAAACATAACACCCTACTATTCAAGTAAAAGTAAACTGGCAGTGTGTTACCTGTGGCCAGATTTTAGCTCCTGAAATAACAGGCCAGGTGATCCCCCCTGAGCTCTCAGCTCCCAGCACTGTGCCCAGCAAATGGTAGATGAAAGGCCCTGGATAAACAGAACCACCATTAGCAATGCGGGTTTCCAAGGAGTTAAATGAATGACCGCTGGTTTTAGTAAACAGTTCTCCACTTTGTAAAAACTACTCAGCATATGATTCTTTTCCCTAAACAGTATTACAACATATGCAGATTTTTATTCACTTGCCAGCTTGCTATTGCACAACTTTTCAAGGACACTTAGTCCGTTTCCTGATCTATTAAACAAAAATAATTATGCCTGACCTGAAAATAAGCAACAGCATGAAAAGGGGCTTTACAAACAGGGGCGATCAATCCAGATGTAAGAAATCACTGTTCTCTAAATTCTGCCCTGGGATCTAAATCCCATACTCAGAATATTTGAAACTGAGGAACAGAGGTTCTCTTATCTTTCTTCTAAGATGGTGTTTCCTTAACTGTAGTCGCAATTTTTGCTATAAAAACTACATTATTATTTTCTCTTACTACTCATTGCCTGAATTTTAAAGACAAATATATTTTTTTCTAACTACCAACCAACACTATTCTTTTTCAACTACCAACCTTACCTTTGTCCTAAGCAATGATATCTATGAATGCACACATTTCATGTCCTAATACTTAACCTTATGCACATACACACACACATATACACATACGTAGGTGTATTACACTTTGTGTGTGTATATATATATATATATATACACATCTGTGTGTGGGTTTGTGTACATATAGTATGCATCTATGTCCCATATAAAATCACCTTGCTTATCACCAATTGTATGTGTCTTTCATTTTAGAATATTTTGCCCCCCTGGAATAGTAGATTTTCATAGGAGGATTTTCCGCCTCTCTCAGTCTATTAATTTACTCATTGAGCATTTGTCACCTACTGTCTATCTCATGTAAACCTGGAACAGTCAGGAGAAGATTAACATTATTGGTTCCACAAAATTTTAAGCCACTCTAAAAAACTTTCTGAGCCCATGTGGCTAAATGAATTTCAGACAGGAAACTCACGCTCCAAATCACCTCGCTCCAGATTCCTATGGATTTGGTAACATTTAGGAATCACAGAGGGCGACCCCAAGAGAGCCATATTTGTGAAATGCTTAAGCTCTCCTCTTAGAATCTGCCCCAAGGGGAATCTGGGTCATGCTACTAGCAAGTTTTAACACAGTAAAGTCTGGTGGCGCCTTCTCAATAATTTTCATGCAAGAAGCTGTCTGGTGCTATGTTCCTAACTAACCAACCCCCCAGCATTGTCATTTCTAAGATTGGCTTTCTCTGTTTAATAAGATAATGGCATTCAAGCCAGTCTCCATTAGGTTATGAGGTGATGTTAATAATTACAATCTGTGCGTTTAGGTGGCACCTCTCCCAGCAAGAACCAAGAGTTTTACAAATGTTATCTCATTTTCAACTTCATGACACCCTTGTGAAGCAAGCATTTTTTATTGCATTATTACAGAGAGAGGAGCTGAGGCGTGAAGAGGTTAAATGCATTGCCCAGTCTGAGAGCAGATCCGAGATCACAGATCTCAAACCCGGTTTGATGTTGTCTAAAGAAAGTATCTGTGATGTATTTGTGTCTGGGTTTCACACCAAATGCAGGGAATGTCTCTGAAAATATTTACATTTAGGTCTGTAAACTCATAGGCTCTTTAAACTTTGCATTCCAAGTGGAATCAATGACATGTGCCTTCTCTGACTAGCAAACAAACATAGAGGTCTAATGCCAGAGTTTGACATACTAAATACCATCTGCCAGATAACTTACACATATCTTTATGTACCGGGCATTGTTCCAAATGTTTTATAAATTTCCAAGTACCATTATGTTCCTCATTTTACAGGGAAGGAAAGTAAGGAAGCTAGACAATTTTGTCTAAATGTCCTACAGCTGGTAAGTGGCAGAGCTAGGATTCAAGTCCACTCAATCTCGTTCCTGAGTTCATGCCTTTAAACTGAACAATCTGTAGCTGTCAAGCTTTTAATAGTTATTTGTTTGAAAATGTCTCTCTCCCATGCCAAAGGTTTTTTTGTTTGTTTGGTTTTGGTTTTGGTTTGGTTTTTGTTTGTTTGTTTGTTTGTTTTCCTGTCAGTGGTTATCCTTTTAACACTATTCTGGGCATAATCTTCCCATGTAGCCAATGACTCTGTCCCCACCCCAACTGTGTTCATATTCTAAATGGATGACCAGCTGATATTCTAGCAAAGTGACTGGAAAAGAGGGTTTCAATCCATATCAATCATCATTCCATTCCATCCAGAGTCTTTCAAGGCATCTTCCAAAAGTATAGAAAAAAGGAAACCTTTTTTTCATTTGTGCTTTAGAAAAAGAAGACAGTGAAATTCTCCCACCAGTTCGTCCTAGGATTGGGATGAGTTTTTACAGTAAGCAAAGCTATTTTTCACAGGTGACTTACGCAATACACCTTACATTTGGAGTGTGTTTTCACTGTGTTCTATATGTTCATTATCTTATTTGATCCTTACACAACAGCCCAGTGAGATAATCAGGGAAGCGATTTTTATAAGTGCCATTTTACAGATGAGAAACTGAGGCTCAGTGTCATTCAATAAACTTGTCCATAGTCACCCAGCTAATGAGCTACAGGAGCAAAATATGTCCAGTATCATATTAATAAGCCCTATAAATGATCTCATCTCATATGACACTTAATACCTTCTGGTGATATCATTGCTAAACTTAGGCATTTAAATCAATAAAAATCAGAACAAGTCCTCCTTCGGATTACATACAGGATGCTCAAGAACACTTGGTGACTTCATGTTCAGCTCCCTTCTCCTGTTTGAGGGAACATGAAATAGGCTTTCCAGAGTCATCAAAAGAAAGGCTCCTGTGTGGCCCCTCCTACCACACCTGGGACCTGTACTTGTTTCCTTGCCCAGGTGCTGCCCACTGCCTGAATGAAGGGAATCTCTGGATTCAAAGAGCCATCTCCCTTGTTTCAGGAATGTGTTCTTTGTCCCCTGGTTATAGACACTGTGTGCTGGAGAATTAGTTCCACTAAAGAAGGAATGAAAAGGCAGTTCACTCAGATGAGTAATATACGGGCTAGGCATTGGACCCTGGAGGTCAAATTACCAACCTTTACTTTCTCTATTAAATATCTTCTATAGGGGTGCCTAGGTGGCTTAGTCAGTTAAGTGTCCAACTCTTGATTTCAGCTCAGATCATAATGTCATGGTGCATGAAATCAAGCCCTGTGTTAGGCTCTATGCTGACAGCATGGAGCCTGCTTAGGATTCTCTCTCTGCCCCCCACCTCTGCCCCTCTCCAACTCGCATGCACATGCACTCTCTCTTTCTCAAAATAAATAAACTAAAAAAATAAAACAAATGTCTTCTGTAGGAAAATTGATTACTTTTCTCTTCTCATTGCTGGGACAATTGTGGTGAATTACCATTTGTGATTTCAGATCTTTTATACTTAGTCTTCCTTCTTTCCTTCCTCCCTTCCTACTTACTATTATTTGTAATTGATATTCCTCCAAATAAGTCATTGTTGGAAGCATTGGCTTCTCTCCTCCTCTGCGTAAGATCTTTACCTCTACTTGACTAGAATTCAATTGCCTGATTTGAGCTTCTTTGGTTGTCCTTACTGCTAGATTTTATGGATTTTTCTCCCCAAGACCCTCTCCTTGAAAACCGCACTCTATCAGTCACAAACATCTCCCCCTACACTCCCATCCCACTGTGTGTCTCAGCCTTTCTCTCTTCATGGGAACATTTCCCTTTATCTGCCAAAGATTTAAGCCTTTTCATTTCCTCTACACCTTCCCATTCTTCATGGCACACTCTCTTTGCTGGCATCTAGGACATTAAAATCTGACTTTTCTCTTTGCAGTTTGTTCCATTTATTCACATTCCTCCTCCTCCCCTAAGACATAAGTATTCTTCAAAATTTAGTCCTCAGTATTTTATCTGTTCTCTAGAATTTCTCATTTGGTGGTTTATCCATCACATTGTTACTACTCCTGTGTCTGATGGAATATTTTGTCAAGTTTCCTTTGAGACAACAGATCAATTTTATTTATAAATAAAAAATGTTTATAAAAAAAGTTTGGCAAACAGGAAGCAGAAATATATGAAAAGTCTAATATGCTATGACCAAGTATATGAGGCTCACTCTAAGAAGAGAAGGATATCTCAGTATTAGGAAATTTATTAATATAATTCAGCATATCTATAGATTGAAAGAGATAAAACTCATATGGTTATTCTACAGATTGAAATTTGATAAAAATTAACATCCTTTATAAAAACAGTTCTCAATATTAGGCATGGATGGCTAGTGTTTCCTTAACATGACAAAATAAATGTCTCTCATCTCAAATGTCAACTTTATCCTTAGTGGGAAAACAGTAGAAATATGCTTATTAGATCAAGAATAGGACAATTATGCTTGACAACACCAGTATTATTTAATATTATTCTAAAAGTACTTGCCAACACAATTAGGTAAGAGAAAGAAATAAAATATAAAATAGCAAAGGGGAGGAGGTAAAATTATGGTTATCAGAGCATCTTAGAGAATCAACTGATAAACTATAACAAACAATAAAGGTATTTGGTCTGGATGTGTTAGACAATGTGTAGGAATACAGGCATCCCCACCTTTTGCTGGTGAGAGCATAATTTGGTGCTACTTATATGGAGAACAATTTGGTTAGAGCTATAAAAATTAAAATATGTGTAACCTTTGGCCCAATAATTTCCTTTCTAGGAACATATTCTTGTATTTGGACATGTATCCATAGTATTTTTTGCAGCTTTATTTATAATAAATGATTAGAAGCAAACACTCATAAATAAAGGATTAGTTAAATAAACCATGATGCATCATGCATAATTTTACGTGGCCATTAAGAAGATGGAGGTAGATTTATTATGTGTTAGCTATGGAACTATCTACAATGATGAGAGGAAGGTGTAAAGCCATGTGTATGATAACATCTGCATGTAAAAACAGAAATGAAAAAAAGACAATACATTTTGTGCTTGTATTTAAATACCTAAGGAACTTCCAAAGTGCTTGCCTCTAGGAGTGAAACTGGGAGACTAAGAGAAAGGAGTGAGAGGAAGATTAATTTTTTTGCTGTAAGATTTTTTATTATTGATTGTTAGTAAAACAATAAAAAAGTATTGATAAAATAAAAATGCTTTTAACAAGACCCCAAAACAGGGGTGCCTGAGAGGCTCAGTTGATTGAGCATCCAACTCTTGATTTCATCTCAGGTCATGATCTCATGGTTTGTGAGAACAAGCCCCACATCAGGCTCCATGCTCTCAGCACAGGACAGGGATTCTCTCCCTCTCTCTCTGCCCCTCCCCTGCTCTCTTTGTCTCTCTCTCTCTCTCCCTTTCTCTCTCTCTCAAAATAAATAAATAAACTTTAAAAAGACCCCAAAACAAACAAACAACAACAACAGTAACACAAAATCCATTACCTCCTGAAGAAATAGAAAAGAAATCCACATAGGATCTCTTTAGTGGCTATGCTGTGTAACAAATCACCCCAAAACTGAATGGCTTAAAACAATAAAAACATAATATGTCTTACAATTCTGTGGATTGACGGGGCCCAGTTGGATGGTTCTTCTGCTGACAGGGTGTAAGTAAGATCACTCAGGAGCTGTAACCCGTTGGGAGTATGGCTGGCTCTGGAATGCACAAGATGGTAACTCAGTACCACCTTCGTGGGTTCCCTGTCACCATTCAGTAATCTGGGAGCTTCTTGACCACATTGCAGCTGGCTTCCAAGAACACAAAATCAGAGACTGCCTGAGTTTGAAGGCTTATGCTTGCAGTTAGCACAGTATCACTTCCTCTTTGTTGTACAGCTGGTCAAGGCCAATCTCAAGAACAATTCAGATTTAAGGGGAGGGAAAATAGACTCCATCACTTAATTCAAGGAATGGCAAGGAGTTTGTGGTGACCTCCACATTTGTGCAGACCTCCACATTTGCTCAGCTCAAATCAACACAGCTATCACAACAGCTATTAGGAATTATTCCTTAAAGTGTTAAATCTGGGTCAGATCATCTTATGTAACTCCTAATAGTTACTGTTTCTCCAAAAGAACAAAATGCTTAATTTCTGGCCTTAGGTAAATAGAACAGGAATTTTATAGACTATGAAAATTCAAGAGCTGCTTTAAAAACTATTTAAAATCTAGCTAGAATTTATATAGGTCTGTTTTATAGAAACAAAGATCAGGTGGCATGTCTATAAAATCTAGAGAAAGTAGGTAAAGTGAATCTCAATCAACTTTTTTTCCCCCAAAACTAAAAGCCAATACATTTCTGTAAAGAAGATGAATATTTCTGGAAAGCAAAAGCAGCCATAAATCAGAAGTGTCAACAACTATTAGGTGTCTATTACTAACAATAGAGATGAGCCTACTCTGGATGTCCTGCCTAGGAACTCAACAATACCCTTATTGGCCACCAGGAGTTTCACTGGCATTAGCTCCCTCCTGGGAGGGCTAATGAAAGAGCTCAGGATAAGGTCACTGGTCCACCAGGGTTCAGATATGCTGTTGACTATTATCCAGCCCTTTCATGGGTCCTCTGATATGTCTTACTCTTTCTTACAAGTTTTTGCACTATTCCTGTTTACTCTCTCTCCTTCCCACACTTTTCCTTTTGGCTTAGTTAACTCCTCTTCATCATTTAGTTGGTTTATATTCCTCATCCATAGTGAAATTGTCCCCAAATTAAGTCAGATGTTCTTGGGGGCACTTCCCACTTTTGTTGTATAAATAAATTTTCAGAGCTGCATTACCTCTTCTGGGGTATTAACCCATTATTCAGGAGTGACCCCCAACAACCACGTCTGTACGTGAAGACCAGATTCCCTAGCTCTGATCAGTTAGTCTAGGGGCAGGCACTATACTCAAGATGGATGAAAGATATTCTCTTTTGAACTGAAAGACTTGGACTTCTGATAACTAAATCACATTAATGAAGCACATCAGAAGGAAAATCCATAAATTCCTATCAGAGGTAGAGACAATTTGATTCTTGCACTTAGTTATCTCCTCCTTGTATCCTGTTAGAAACATCTACGACCTTCCTGTGTATCCCTTTCTTCGATGAAGCTATCAGAGTTGTCTAAAACTCCCCACCAAAGACTTAACTTAATTTATGCCAACTGGAATGAACTCATGTATGCACATGTCATGAGTGGTGTATTTGTTCTGTGTCATTTTTGGTGCTAGGATGAAAGCTCTGGGAAGACACGAAAGATGTCTGCTTTGTTTGGTCTTATACACTGAACACCAAGCAGAGGGCTTGGTACATGGAAAGTGCTCCGTAAATATTTATTGAATGAAAATTGGGGCACCTGAGTGGCTTAGTTGGCTGAGCATCTGAGTCTTGATTTTGGTTCAGGTCATAATCCCAGGGTCATAGGATCGAGCCCTGAGTCAGGCACCATGCTGAGAGTGGAGCCTCCTTACAACTCTCTCTCCCCCTCCACCCCTGTCCCCCCCACTTGCATGCTCTCTTTCTCTCTAAAATAAAACAGAAAACATTTTTAAATTTTGTTTTAATTTAAAAAAAGAAAAGAAATGGAAATACCAAACTGATGAGGCTCCTTGGGAAGAGACTTCATTGTGGTCGAGCAGAAGGTTTAAGGGACCATTGTGGGTTTAGATTCCATGTTAGTGAGAAATGTTTTGAATGCTCTTGACTACTCAGGTAGTCACATAGCTCAGACTTTGAAAAACATCCTATATTATCTGATGGCAGAAAGGGTAAAGGACAAAGACCCTGTTTACCTTAGGATGTCAAGATTAGCTGAAGGAGCTTTCTTACTACAGGTGAAAAATCTTTCTAAATTTAGGCAGTGCAGGAGAGGAGGGTGGTAGCTCTATGAAGCAGAGGGCCCTGCAAGGCTGTGTAGACCATCATAAACAGACTGGTAAGAGGGCAGCTTCACAGCAGGAACAAGGCTGACCAGAGTCTCTGCTGGTCAGTATGTGAGCACAGAGCAGCTGTGACAGCCCTTTGCAGCAGGGAAAGCAGCTGGAGGTGGATGGAAATGAGGGTCCAGAGGAGATTTCATTTCCTGTCTACAACAATTCCCTGGAAAAAGGGCTGGCAGAGTTGAAATTTCAGTATCCATAGTAGTTCTAAATCCACACAGAGTTCTAGGGCTGCCCCCTGATCCCCAAGCTCTTAGCACTTCCAGGCTGGTGTCACAAAGGTAACACTATCTTAGCTGCATGCTGGGGTATTCTAGTAAGAATTCCTGCAGAACATAGGTTTTTAATCCATCACAGAGGTGTGTCTCTTTGTAATTATTATTTTTTTAGAAATCAAACCTGCTAGATAACTTGGTCTGATGTGTGAAAATTGAGTTCAAAAAATGGGAGCTTTTTACTTCTGTGCTTAAACTATCTACTTTCTAATTGCCCTAAGAGATGAAACAATTTTGCATTAGAATAAGTCTTGATAATAGACTAATTTGTGATGCCTATGAAAAACCATCTCTGAACTTTGGAATGATATCCAACTGAGAGTCAAAGACGAAAGCCTGATTTCCTGGCAGTCACAATACAATAACCCTCAAGCTTCATGACTCACTCCATTCTTCTTGGGGAAGATTCCAGCTCTACCAGTTCAAGCTTGTCTAATTCTGTCAGTAGCTACTCTGCCAACATACAGGTGTCTATATAGAGGTGAGACATTTTGTTCAATTGCTGTGAGTCCAAGACTACAAAACCTGTTTTAATAGCAATTTTACCCAAAACATTTTTTTTTCAGTTCTGGTGAAAGCCTATAGCTTTAAAATTTTTGTTTAACAGTTCTTAAAAAGCTTTACTGTAGTTAGCCAAGCAGAAATTATATAGCCCAGTGGTTAAGCTCCTATAGTCTATAACCAGACAGCCATGGATCAAATCTACCTTCACCTACCTGTTCATTAGGGTATGACTAGTTCCTAATTCTCTCTAAGTTTCATTTCCCTCTTCTGAGAAGTGAAGATAATACTAGGACATCTCTCACAGAATGAATGTGAGAACTAACTAGCTCATAGTAAATACTCAGTAGATGTTCTTATGATAGCTATATTTAACCCTAGAATATAAAATAAAATTATTTTAGAGATTCATATGTCTTTCAATGGTAGGTTTCAGAAATTGCTACAAATCCTTTAAAACTGTTCCTCTTGAAGCAGTATCCATGTTCGTTGCATTTGAATCTGATCAGGCTTGTGACTGCTTTGACCAGTAGAATATGTTGGAAATGACACTACGTGACTTCCAAAGCTAAGTCATGAAAGAACATACGGCTTCTGCCTCATTTGCTGGAACACTGGGCTGCTGTGTACCAAGTCTGACTACCCCTAGGCTTCCATGCTGGAGAGGTCATTTGCAAACACTATGGCTGACAGTCACATCAGAGCCCAGCCATCCCTACGAGCCAGTCATTTTGGAAGTGGATCCTCCAGCCCTAACTGTTCCAGCCCTCAACTGCCTGTCACCCCCTCGCTATTGGAGTCTTCCTGCTGAGTCCCCCGATTCTGTGGTGTATAGATGAGTCATTCCTGCTGTCCCTGTCCAGATTTTTGAGTCCATGAATCATGAGCATAATAGAATGGCTATCATTTTATGCCACTAAATTTGCGGTGGTTTATTACATAGAAGTAGGTAAATGACACGTTTAGAAAATAATGGATTTAGAGATAGTCATGGGTAAAAGGAAAAATAAACTATATCAAAATCATCAGATCCAATCTTGATCTCTGTGCATGCTTTCTAAATATGTATCAATTTTTAATGATGGCAAAGTTTACTCTCTTCTTTCTAAGCTAAGATTCCTGTGTTAATCTGAAGGGCTGGCAGCAAACAGAATGCCGTATAAACTCTGCAGACCACAAGGCCCTGAGGGGAAGTACACTAGCCCCTGTAGCAGAGACTTCTCTTACTTCTGTT
Organism: Crocuta crocuta; assembly: GCF_008692635.1. NCBI lineage: Eukaryota > Metazoa > Chordata > Mammalia > Carnivora > Hyaenidae > Crocuta > Crocuta crocuta. The sequence continues at coordinate 4,928,632 of NW_027530502.1, forward strand.
CTAGAGACAGCTGAGGGGAAATGAAAGCTGAAAAGAAAAGCCCTTGGTTTAAATAGATCCCAATTGCATTCCAACCTATCAGATCAATAATGCAGAGATTCCTAAAATCAATATGCTGAGGCAGTTTTATCAATTTGCACTTGCCTATTGATTAATATTCTGACTTTTAAATGTAAATATGCATACTTCTTTATTGTGCTCAGAATTACAGAATATTGAAGCCGGCAACATATACAATACCCATTTAGATCGTCACCCTAATTTTACAAATGAGGAAACTGAGGCTCAGGAAAGCAGGAAAACTCACTGAGATAAAAGAAGACCCTTTCACCCAGCACTGAAGAATACTCCAAAGTCCAGGTCTCTCTTCTGTTGCAGAAAAATGTAAGAATGGTGAGTATATCCCCTAAGGGTGTGCCCCATCAAATCAGATTATAAGAAAGCTACACTTTTAGTCAATTTTTTTTTTTTTTTGGTCTCCTTTCAGAAACCTTTCCCCACCTAAGACACACCATTATATCTTGGTTTTTATAATGGGCAGGTATAAGAAATGGACATCTGACATTGCCCTATAGTATTTGATATCTTTTATACTAAAACATCCCCAATAACTATCTTAGAGCTGGGATCTTGGCAGAATTTTGTGTTACCTAATGAACTTTCTTTAATTAGGTTACAAAAGTTATGGAATTTATCTTGTTTCCTTTGGCATACTACTGTGGTAATGCAGGTGGTAACTGCATTTGAATTCTGGTTCCCCCACTGATAGGCTGTGTGAGCAAGTCAGTGTCTTAAGCTTCCGTTTCTGCATCTTAACTGAATATCTTGCTATCTGCAGCAGATTGTCATGAAGATTAAGTCAGGTACTATGATATGATGATAACATTCATGGGAAAAATGTTTTTCTTTCTCTTTTACTTTTTTTCCCCCAAATATTAGGATCTTTTTAGCCTTAGATGTCTACTAAAGTACAAATAGCCCAGTGCTCTTCTTTACTGTGGCCAAAGAAATGTCAGATCTGAAATGAAATGCCTGGTTCCATGTTCCATTTGTTCTTAATCACAGTCCCAAAGATGCTATTTTAAGAAGAATCTGTACTAGTACTTTAGAAACCATGGATTGACTTCCATGATACCTTCAGCCATAAGATTTCAGGCTAAGGCAAGAAATAAAAAACCAAACAAAAAATAATTTGACTACACTATGCTTTTAAAAGATGCACAACATTATTTCCCCCAGACACAAAAAAATGTCACGCTGCCCAGAAATGAGAGCAGAAAGGCTTGCTCACAGAGGCACAAGATTTACTTGTTCTCTTAAAAACTTCTTTCTGCACCAAAATGATTCCAAACTCTGCTCCCCACATCTTAGCCAATCAGAGAGGCCTCTTTCAGCTCATGAAACATAAGGTTTTAATTTACAAGGGATCATCTATATTTCTTGCCCAGGGCCTCACAGAAGGACTACATTTTATTTTTATTTTTANACGTGCAAACATATGGTATTTGGAAGGACTACATTTTAAATCCAATACAAATGCCTATATATTTTGCAAAAGTTTTCCCAGATAATATACACTATTTCCAATTGCATAACAACAACAGAGTAATTAAAGCAGATTCATGAAATAGCTCTTTGCCTCTTGTCTTTTGGAGAAACTGAGATTTAAATAATATATTTAGCTTTTATACTTTTTTACTTTTTATAATTTTATACTTTAATCTTCAAATTACAGGATGATTTAGGGTAATTATTACCCAACTTTGCTGATGATAATTCAATGATGGTGATTTCTCTTTCCTTTTATACTTCTATTTTTTAAATGTGTTTTGTGAGATTTGTGTACAAAGAATCCATGATTTATATTTAGATCTACACCCTTCTATATTAAATTTTTGAGTCTTACCATGATTAAAATGTACATTCTAACCAATCATAGCTGACTCTCAAAAGATAAGTCAGTTTAGGCTCTTACAATGAATCAGCTATAAGTAAGATAAAAGTCAAGATAATCAAGCTGACTGTCTCTTTTGATAAGCTGTTTTAGGAAAAGCAATATATATATTTTAAAGATGGGCTTTTCAAAGAGAGTTTATAAATTGAGGCTCTGTGTATAAGAATCCAAAAACTATCTCACCAATGTCAAGAGCAGATTTGTGTAAGAATGAAGGGAAAAAGGAAAAAAGAAAAGACAGTTTTAGAATGGTTGCAAAAGGATACAGATGTTTGGGAAGATAAGAATTAGCTTATGCAGAAATTCCTGGGTTGAAAATTCAAGAAGGAATAAGGTAGAGATCTAGGGTAAAAGCTCTGACAGCGTTTCTAACCTACAGTGTCACAAAAGCAGTATGATAGACTCCTAGGTGATGCCTCCCAGGTAGAAGGCAATAGCATAGTCTGGGGTCTCTCCCTCACTCTCAGCTCCCTAACCAATCAATATCCCTTCACAAGGAATTCAAATTGAAGACTGAACTCCTGGCATACAAAGTGATTCAGAGGTGAAAGTCCAATCTTATAGTTTCAAACTATATTAGATCTAAACTAGCATTTCTTTTTTTTTTTTTTAATGTTTATTTATTTTTGAGAGAGAGAGACAGAGACAGAGCACAAACGGGGAGGGGCAGAGAGTGAGGGAGACACAGAATCTGAACCAGGCTTCAGGCTCTGTGCTGACAGCTCAGAGCCTGATGTGGGGCTCGAACCCACAAACCGTGAGATCATGACCTGAGGTGAAGTCGGATGCTAACCTACTGAACCACCCAGGCGTCCCTAACCCAGTTTCTTAAATACCATTCCACACAGCATGAGTGTCAAGCAAATATTTATATTCTGAGTTCCAGAGGTGTTATCCCTGTTATCCTCATATAAAAAAAACTACGTTAAACACTGAGGAATCCATGAGATGCACATCTCAGAAACCACATTTTCTTCTATAATTTTTAAGATAGGCATGTTTACTCAATGAAAGCCCATGGACTTTGATCAGACACACGGCCTACCCTGGCACTTACTGGCTATAAAGCCTTGGACAAGTTGTTTAACTACTTTGAGCATTTGATTCTTCATTTATTAAAAGAAAATAATAATTAGTATAACCTGCCTCAAAGAGTGATAAAATTTAAGTGACAAAATGTAGCATACATAGTGTACATTAAGAAAAATAACACCAAATACATACGATAGGTGCTCAAAAACATACTCTTAACACATATTATACTCTCTGTTATTCAACAAAGATAATTCAACCCTGCCACCCACAAGCCAGCAGCCAAACAACTCACCTAAAAGTTCAAGGTCTGCCAGGTTGTCTGTGGAGCATTCACCTAAATGCTTGCGTGTCCATGTGCACTCAACTGTATGTATTTGGAACCGGATCTCTAGCCCTGGTAATTATCCACATTCAACCAGACATAAGCAGTCTGGAGAAACTTCAGAAGATTTGGGAAAGGACTGATAAAACAAGATCTTTGATATAAGAAAACTTGACTGAGTCTGAAGCTTGAAGAACCAATATTAAGGAGAAACTGTGTTATGTTTATAGTTTTTGCCTAATTGAAATATTTTTATTACAAAGTTCATAATAGTTCATACTTATTTAGTCATTTTTATCTGCAGATCTCAAACATTTCCACATCCTGAGAGAATGATATATTTTAGATTAAAGTAAAAATATGCTGCTCATATTTCTCTTCTAACAGTATGTTATCCACAGCCTGTATCACCTCCCCAAAAGACTTTCCATGACACCCATTGTCATTGGTTACAACTCTAAACTGTTCTTTATTTTAATAGCTTCCTCTATGTCACATATGTTTAATAAATGAAATACTGGATTGATATAAAATAAATGAAAGATCTAGGTTTTTGCATTTTGGAAGACAACTCTCAGGAAATGATTTTTTTTAATATTACACGGTCTTTTTTTTACACAGACGGAGAGAAAACTACAGAAAATTGACTCTTTTTTTAATTAAAAGAATTATAACTATTCAGGGGCTCCTGGGTAGCTTAGTCAGTTAAGCGTCCGACTTTCGCTTAGGTCATGATCTCGCGGTTCGTGGGTTCGGGCCCCGTGTCGGGCTCTGTGCTGACTGCCAGCTCAGAGCCTGGAGCCTGTTTCAGTCTGTGACTCCCTCTCTCTCTGACCCTCCCCTGCTCATGCTGTCTCTCTCTCTCTCTCTCCTAGAAATAAAACATTAAAAAAAAAGAATTATAACTATTCAAAAGAACATAAAAAGAGTTAAAATAACCATCTGATGAAATTCAAACCAAACAAGGCCATTTTACCAGAAGTTCATTCTTTAACATATCTGGGCATAATACTCTTCATTGTAAACAGGAGAAAATTCACTAGTTCCTAGGTGATGCCTAGTTCCTTCCAGTTCCATGATCTGGCAACAATGACTTTTTTTTTTTTTTTAACACCAATAGCATCTCTGAGCCTTCTCCCTAGTAAACTTCAGTGTCCGATGGTAGATAAAATAAGCTCAAGAATTTCAGTAAAACAACTTTTGAAGCAGGAGAGTGTCACTTACCCTGAGGAACAGAACTGAGCACTCTGCCTTAATCCCTAGGCCCCATTTGTTGGGGGAGAAGAAGGTTTGGAGCAGTGGTGTTGGTGGGTGCTTAATGCATGCTATGCTTCACCAGTAATGACCTTGAGAGAACAGAATACAAAACAGATAAGTCTTTATAAGAGAGGAATGGTAGACGGGAGGTGTCTTGATAGAGTTTCTAAGCATGGGATACTATCAGCAGAAGAATGAACATCAGGGCAGAGGGCTAGAGAAAAAGTGTCCCTGGGAGACTGTGGGCTGGAATGCTGGAAGGTAAAGTGAACAGTTATAGACGGTGTGCTCAAAGGACCTCAGAGGGCACCTCCTTTTCAGTATCAAAATCTTTTTTTTTTTTTTTTATTTCTAGGAGAGAGAGAGAGAGAGACAGCATGAGCAGGGGAGGGTCAGAGAGAGAGGGAGTCACAGACTCTGAAACAGGCTCCAGGCTCTGAGCTGGCAGTCAGCACAGAGCCCGACGCGGGGCTCGAACCCACGAACTGCGAGATCATGACCTAAGCGAAAGTCGGACGCTTAACCGACTAAGCCACCCAGACGCCCCTCAGTATCAAAATCTTACATGAAGATTTTGTGTATTGTCAATTCACAGACACACATTCACATATGGTACCTGTTGTACATTTAGTACTTGTTGCATTTTCATTAAAAAAAAAAAAAGTTACTAGGAATCCAGAAATACTTTAAAACAAATATAGATTTTATGAATTTGCTATGTGCATGAATATTTGAAAAACAATAATATATGTACCTGAGACAAATAGATGTCATTTTGGTTTATCAGGTAAAGATACAGCTGCACATCCTTCAGAGACACCAGCATGCATGGTGATGAGCTTCACACCTGTTAATATATGGTGCTCTGTTAATATATGGTACAAGTAGCACCCATCTTAAGTAGTGACCTTTATATTTAGACTAATGTCCAAGCTTCCCAATGACAACATGCCCCAGGTTCCATCTTTCACAGTCTTTCTGAAACTACCTTGCTGTGTAGGTGAGAGAAAGTGACCCTCAATAGCTCCCTATTGTCTGTAGATTATTCAGCGCAAACTTTTTAGAATGGACTAAAACTTTCTCCTGCCTTCCTTAAGATATCTCAGCCACACTCACTCTGCATCCCCACTCCCTTTGGCAATTTAAGCACTAAAGATCTTCTCTCCTTTGAACTGTCCACCCACCTCTCTATCAGAACACTTCTCACCCATTTCCACTGGCTGGCTGCTTCAGCTGTGCTCATTCAGCTTTGAGATGGGCGACAAGATAACTTATCTACCTTTCTATGTCCTCCTGTACTATGCCTTCCTGTAAGGCCATGCCTTGTCTTGTACATCTCTTTGTATTCTATTACCTAATATCGCTTGTAATATCACTTGAAATACATACTTAGATGTGCTTCCTAAATATGTATTAAACGAATGGATGGATAAACAAAAGAAAAAAAAATTGTAGGAAAGTATCCCTAAAGTCTAATCATAGGCCAACAAATCCTAGGTAGAATTATTAATACAATGATGGCACTTTACTGATACAACTGAGTCACGTAGTTAAAGCATCGGTAAAAAAAAAAAAAAAAAAAAAACCTTACGCAGAAAACAAGAATGTACGTAGGCTGAGATGGATTGTGTTGTTTGTAATTAGGAAGGGAACGTGCAGTTAGCTCTTTTGCTTTCAGACTTCGCTGTTTGTTACACTGGCATCCCCAGCTCCGTACACCGGTGGAAGACCTCGCTGCAGCCCAGCCTGGCTCCTAACCGGCTCAGTCTGACACTCCCAGGAGTTGCCCCGACGTCCCCCACCCTGGAAGGCTCCAATCGCTCCCCAACAGCCCGGGCCGTTCGCCGGCGTTGCTCCTCCGGTCCGAGGCACTTCTGGGGGCTCGAGTAGAGAAGACGCTCCCGAAGAGAGGTCGTCGGGTTCTCAAGTTTTTCTCTCTAAATATTTAATGGCTACTCTCCCCTTGCTTCTGTTTTTGACTTGATTCAAGAGGAGAAAAAGGAGTACAAGAAAGATTAATAGTAGCGGATGGCGCACCTGGCTTTACTTTTTCAATTCCGTCAGTTTGTGTTTGTGTTTTTGTTGTTGTTCTTCATTTGACAGCAATCCCGTGAACTTCTCCTTGGGGAAATGGCGCGTCCAAAGCCCGCCAAGCCCAACCTGAGAGCTCTAGGACTTACTAGAGTAATATTTTTAAAGAAAACCTCGACAGACATAAACTCAAAGGAAGCCGTGCGCTCCTTAAGTCAAAGGCATCTGTTCTGATCGCGGTGCTCGGTTTAACGCTGTTTGTAACCAGAGTTAAGAGCAGGATTTTTAAACATGAAAATGGATAAAAGAAAAGCAAAGCTGAGTCCCGGGGTCCGCCGACTCCTATTCATTGTCCCCAGCAGCATATGGGACCATTCTCCCACTAGTGCTCGCCCTTTCTTCCGCAAAAGCAAAAGCAACCAAGCCTGTCCCGCTTCATAGCAAACCCACTCTTTGTGCCTGAGCGGTGCCTCTGCCACCACTACTACTTCCTCCTCCTCCCGCCTCCTCCTCCTCCCGCCTGCCGCCGACTTTCGCTCAGGGAAGCAGGCAGCGGGTGCCCTTTGCGCGGGGAAGCCAGTGCCGCGATTGGGCGACGGTCCCTGAGCCTCCAGTTCTGCGTCGGTTTCAAGGCTCCTCCCTCCTGGTGAAAGACAGACTGCGGGGCGCCTGGAAACCGGTCCGAGGGCGCGCGAGGGAGAGGAGAACGAGCGAGTTGAGGGATTGACACAAATGGTCAGGCGGCGGCGGCGGAGAAGGAGGCGGAGGCGCAGGGGGGAGCCGAGGCTGCTGGGCTGCCGAGAGTTGCGCGCTCTACTNGGCAGCAGCCCCCGCCGCCGCCGCCCCAGCAGCAGCAGGGCGGGCAGCAGTACAACGGCGAGCGGGGCATCTCCATCCCGGACCACGGCTATTGCCAGCCCATCTCCATCCCGCTGTGCACGGACATCGCGTACAACCAGACCATCATGCCCAACCTTTTGGGCCACACGAACCAAGAGGATGCGGGCCTTGAGGTGCACCAGTTCTACCCCTTGGTGAAGGTGCAGTGCTCGGCGGAACTCAAGTTCTTCCTGTGCTCCATGTACGCTCCAGTATGCACGGTGCTGGAGCAGGCTCTGCCGCCCTGCCGCTCCCTGTGCGAGCGCGCGCGCCAGGGCTGCGAGGCGCTCATGAACAAGTTCGGCTTCCAGTGGCCTGACACGCTCAAGTGCGAGAAGTTCCCGGTGCACGGCGCCGGCGAGCTGTGCGTGGGCCAAAATACATCGGACAAGGGCACCCCGACGCCCTCGTTGCTGCCGGAGTTCTGGACCAGCAACCCTCAGCACGGCGGCGGGGGGCACCGTGGCGGCGGCTTCCCGGGGGGCTCCGGCGCGTCGGAGCGAGGCAAGTTCTCTTGCCCACGCGCCCTCAAGGTGCCCTCCTATCTCAACTACCACTTCCTTGGGGAGAAGGACTGCGGTGCGCCCTGTGAGCCGACCAAGGTGTACGGGCTTATGTACTTTGGACCCGAGGAGCTGCGCTTCTCGCGCACGTGGATCGGCATCTGGTCGGTGCTGTGCTGCGCCTCCACGCTCTTCACGGTGCTCACGTACCTGGTGGACATGCGGCGCTTCAGCTACCCGGAGCGGCCCATCATCTTCCTGTCCGGCTGCTACACTGCAGTGGCCGTGGCCTACATCGCCGGCTTCCTGCTGGAGGATCGAGTGGTGTGTAACGACAAGTTCTCCGAGGACGGGGCGCGCACAGTGGCGCAGGGCACCAAGAAGGAGGGCTGCACCATCCTCTTTATGATGCTTTACTTCTTCAGCATGGCCAGCTCCATCTGGTGGGTGATCCTGTCGCTCACCTGGTTCCTGGCAGCGGGCATGAAGTGGGGTCACGAAGCCATCGAGGCTAACTCGCAGTATTTTCACCTGGCCGCCTGGGCTGTGCCGGCCATCAAGACCATCACCATCCTGGCGCTGGGCCAGGTGGACGGCGACGTGCTGAGCGGGGTGTGCTTCGTGGGGCTCAACAATGTGGACGCGCTGCGCGGCTTCGTGCTGGCGCCGCTCTTCGTGTACCTGTTCATTGGCACGTCTTTCTTGCTGGCAGGCTTCGTATCCCTCTTCCGCATTCGCACCATCATGAAGCACGACGGCACCAAGACCGAGAAGCTGGAGAAGCTCATGGTGCGCATCGGCGTTTTCAGCGTGCTTTACACGGTGCCAGCTACTATTGTCATCGCCTGTTACTTCTACGAGCAGGCCTTCCGGGACCAGTGGGAGCGCAGCTGGGTGGCCCAGAGCTGCAAGAGCTACGCCATCCCCTGCCCCCACCTCCAGGCTGGGGGGGGCGCCNGCCCAGACTTCACAGTCTTCATGATCAAGTACCTTATGACGCTGATCGTGGGCATCACATCAGGCTTCTGGATCTGGTCCGGCAAGACCCTCAACTCCTGGAGGAAGTTCTATACCAGGCTCACCAACAGCAAACAGGGGGAGACCACCGTCTGAGAGACCTGGGGGCTCAGCCCGTTCCCAGCCGTCGGCTTCGTCCCAGCCACTCTCATAAAGCTGGCCCCATGGAACTATTGCCAAGCCTGGCTACTCAAGGCTTCCTCACTAGCCATATCACTTTTCGCAGGCTCCTTTTAACAACACAGCTCCTGCAAAAGCTTCCGTCCCTGGGGGCAAACGGACTGGAGGGCCCGACTGCCACGGGGAGGGGGGAGGGGGGTGAACAGACCTCTCTCTGGTTCTCACACTCTGGTATCAGGACTGTACGCTTTTATGATTGTAAATAGCTTGTGTAAGATTTTTGTAAGTATATTTGTATTTAAATGATGACCGGTCACGCGTTTTTCTTTTTTCTGCCTTTTCCTTTTTTGTTGTTGTTGTTGTTTTGTTTTGTTTAAGTTTCAATTATTTAGGGCGGTTTAACCATTTGAGGCTTTTCCTTTGCCTTTTCGGAGTACCGCAGAGATAAAACCGGAGCGCACGGTGCTCTTGCTTATTCTGGCGCGCCCCTCCCTGCGGAGGTCGTGGTGCGTCTGGGGCTGCGCGGCCCAGGTCACTTCCCGCCTCCGCTTTCTGCTTTTTCCTTTACCTTCATTGCTTGGGGTTGGGGCTCTTTAGATATAGAACTCCACAGAGCTTCCAAATCCGGGGGTAGACCTCTGTCCGTCCCAGGTGTGCCCTTGGGGGGGTGGGGGAGGGGGAAGCAGATTGTGAAGGCCTTGCCGCTTTATCCAAAACCGAATTTTTCACTGTGGAGAACCTTACCCCTAGCTTCATGGAGGTCCACAGATGTGGGCTGTGGCAGCCCCAGCCTCCACACTGGCCTCCAACGCCCAGGCACTCCCTCCTTCTACCTAAGTTGGTTAGAGGGTGAGTGGGTAACCAGTGCCAAACTTTTTCAAGTCTAATTTTTGGTGGATGAGCTCATTTCATTCTCTAGTGTCTAAAACCTGGTATGGGTTTGGCCAGCGTCTCGGAAAGATGTGGTTGCTGAGATTTGGGAAGAAGCTTGGAGCTTTGTGTGGGTGGGGAGAGACTGAAGATGGAGGTTATAAAATGTTAATTCTAATTGCATTCTGATGCCTGGCAAACTGCCTCTAGGACTGAAGACAGCCCACATTTAGATTTTACCTTTCTGTGAAATGGAAACATTAGGTCACCTGGAAAGCTTTGTTAAAAGAGTTGATCTTTGCTTTCCATAACAGGACAGCAGAACCTAAGCTGAATAGGAAAACTTGAAGGAGATTTCCGTGTAATGGACTTTCTCAAAATGAAGTGCTTTTTATTATTTTAAAATAATAATTAGACATATATAAAAAACTTTAAAATGTAAAAGTTTTATACTTTCAACATATTATGATTATACAGCAACACAGTGAGAGAGGAACAATCCACATCATTAAAGATAACCTTGTAGGATTCCAGGAGGTGAAGGAGGTGGAAAAATTGGTGGGATTAGATCCTGAAATAAACAAAACCATGGGCATGCATGGTAAAGGGACAGTGTGTGCAGCTCTACTGCATTAAATCCTGTGTGCTCTTTTTTGGATTTACAGAAATGTGTCAGATGTAAATCTTTCAAAGCCATTTAAAAATATTCACTTTAGTTTTCTGTGAAAAAGAGGAGGAAAGCAAACCTCCTGATTGTATTGTTTTAAATTTTAAGAGTTTATCCAAATGCCAGTACTTAGGACCTAAATTTATCTATGTCTGTCATACCCTAAAATGACAATGGTCTTTGGATTTGGTATGCATTTATTCTGTTCACTATCACAAAATCATCTATATTTATAGAGGAATAGAGTTTATATATATAAAATACCATATTTTTAATTTCACAAATAAAAAAATCAAAGTTTTGTACAAAATTATATGGTTTTTGTGCCTGAAAACAACAGAACTGGAACTGTCTAAACTATCTTTACATTTTTTTTTTTCATATTTATACCACTATCTTTACATTTTATAGTGTCTCATAGCCAGTCCCAAAGTATATAAATTCAGGAATTCAATGAAAAAGTCTATCGTTAAACATTCAGATGAGCCCTTCCAAAGATGTAACCTACTTGCAATGTTGCGACTGACATTGCCAAGTTCCTAGACATTATCTGCTTTCATGACAGTAACAGTATAAAATAGAAATTTCCAAATTATTTCTTTACTCAGAAAGAATTATTAAAAAGAGAACTCTAATTTTAATATTAAAGCTTTTTTCTTTCAAGGGTTAAATTTACATAACTTTTTATAATATGGACGTTTATTTAAATCATCAGGCATTACCTTGATCATGATTTTTTTGAGGTATTGTCTTTTTCATAATCTTGGATATTCCAAAACCATAAATAGGCAATCAATAAATGGTTAACTGACTGTGTGTTTATAAGCATTTTAAACAGTAGTTGGGTGTATAAGGTTGTTTTGTCGTTTGCTTCAGAAGACCCCATTTTTATATTGTTCAAGGAACCTTTTCCAGAGAAATTATCTAGTTGGTCTACTCTTAGCCAGAATTTATATATATGTATACATATATATATATATATATATATATATATATATGTAGGATGTATATATAGATATATACATATGCATATGTATCTACATTATATCTATATATACATATATACATAAGTATACACACACTAATTTTTATAAACTAGAGGTGCAAAGTTATATATTTTACAATATGGAAATAAGGTTATGAGAAATGTAAAACGCCAGATGGAAAACCTAAAGTATCTTTAGAAAACAAGTCTCTTATTCCTTTACAGACTAAAAATATTTATATTAAATTTTCCAATGAAAATATTTTGTGATAAAATGACAAGGAACTAAAATGAAGACCATTGATGCAATAGAGTTACTTTCATGGTTATAATGCAGTTAATTGTCTTTTAAGTCATTATCATTATTTATTTTAAGGCAAATGAAAATATTAAATCTAATTGAAAATACAGCATTCAATTTTACATAGCAAGATGCAATTTTATGTTCCTTTTTTTCTTTGTTTCGTTAATCTATGGTAGATACCCGAGAAGGTTTTCTTGTGTACAGAATTTTAAAAAAGGATTCTTAGGCTAAATTAAAACATGTCTCCTCTCTAGGTATTTCTATCAGATTATTTCTGGGGAAAAAATTTTAAGATGATTAATCTTGATCCATGAAATAAATACAAAGCATTCTTATTGTGGGTGTCCTTAAAATGATGTAACTATAAATTTGATGCAAAAAGGTTTTATAATGCTGGATTTAAATAGCCTTAAAAGACAAAATTTCAAGTCATCACCAGGCTTTGTTTTTAGGAAGCAACTTATTTAAAATTGTGTAGCATATAGAAAGCCAGTATGTTCTATTGTTTCTTTTGATACCAATGGCAAAACAAGACTTTCCTGGAAAACCATAAAGGTACCGGGAATATGGTCCCATTAGCATGCTGTTTCCATGACAAACCCTATTTTCAGATGGTTTGGTTTGCCTATTTTTTTTTTTTTAACCAGCTATCAGTTGAAGTCAATTTTCCCACTCACCGTGTGCTTGATTCAGCTTTTATAGTAAATGTATACAGAGTATGAAAGCCTTCTGATGCTTTTTTTTTAAGCCATTTTTCACTTAAACTTTGTGGGAGCAGAAAGTCATATTTTTAATCTCAGAGGCAGCCAGTGTCAAGCATATGCAAAAGAGCTGGGCCAGATTTTTCAGTTAGTCTGGGGTCATGATTTACAGTCCTGGTCCTTTTGTCTCCCTGAGCAATGAAGGCTTCCGCTATAAATTACATCATTCCTAAAGTCCAGCATTTACCTAGGAAAGGAGACCACGGTGAAGAGTTGGTGACCAATTAAGAAAAAAATTGCCTAAACCACAAAACATTTCAGGACTTGGGTGGCTTCAGATGACTTTCATTGATACCATGTTTGGTCTTTAAAATTTTTTTGTTTTTTTTAAAGATGCCATATTGTGTGTGTGTGTGTGTGTGTGTGTGTGTGTGTGTTCAACTCCAGGTACTCTTGCCTTCATTGCTTACTAATCTGTCAATTGGCTATGAGCCACATTTTATGTAATGTACATGCAATTAATTGAAACCAGTGATATTGCACTGGGTATCTCTGATACATTTCTGATTATAACGTTCTGTGTAACTGGGGCTTGAGAGATAAGAACCAAAATGTGGTCAATCACATATGTCTTGAGGTGAATGCTAGCAATATTGTTATTGAATACTTCATAGAATATAGTAATTCAAAGTCTTGCAAGATTAATCTTTAGGAGCTAAAATAAGATGTGGACTACGTATAAGAATTCTCCAGTTATGTTACTAAAAAGAAATTGCAACACTACCTTAAATTCAAGGCTTTTATTTTAAGGCCCTTATATCTGAAATGAGGTCTCACAAGGGAGATGTCAAAAGAAGAAAAGGATTTTTTTTGATGACTCTTAAGATTGATATCTGTATTTGGAACTATTGGCAGATGCCAATGGCCCTTAGAATTTGAAAAACAGTAGTTGAGCTTCAATCATGACTCAAATTTTCATAAACTTCTTGGGCTTCAATACTTCTATTCACTTTGGTCATAGCTTTTGACAATGGATTTATTAAACCATAATAAATGGTTTAGTGATAAAACAGCTAATTTTGAACCTAGTGATTAAAAGACGGACTCGACCAATTTCCTTAAGTAGTAGTGTGATCTGTGAAGACAGTGGTCTCTACTCCATTACAGAATCAAGTTCTTGTTTAAGATTCTCCTGTTGGAGATTTTTGTTTATTAGTTGATTTGGGACCCAAGTAACAGGTCAAGTAAAAGGATTTCTCCTAGAAATCTTTCTCATGTAACAGATTGTCTCAAGTACAATCTATAAGCAAATCCTGCAAGGAACATATGATAAATATTCTGAGGGTTATCAGTCTTATAAGTCAAACAGAATCTTAAATTGCTTGAAAATTCAAGATATTTTTCAATAGACATTTCTCTAAATAAAACTTTTTATTTTAAGATGGTGATATTCTAATGAGGAATATTTTTGAGTGGTAAAATTCAAATAACACTGCATTTTGTAAGAGTATCATCAGTAAACTAGTTGGGTGGCATATTTGTGTAACTAATAATTTTAAAAGCCAAGTATTGGAATAGCACTAATTTTTCACATTTTACACACATTCTATTTTTTAAATAAAATCGAGTTGAAGACAATAATTTTTAGTTTTAAAATTTATAATATGCATATTTCATATGAAGATCTCAAATAATTTTATTCACAATGTAGACTTTCAAAACATGTTCTTAGGAATACAGTGATGAACATGAAAAGGAACCGTTATTGCAGCTTTAAGATAGTTCTCTGTGGCCTGGATTTCTTTTCTTTTCTTTTTAAAAACCAAGTATCCTCTAATTTGTGGATATCTCCATGTTTCAGATCTCAATACCTGTTTGAATTAAATTTGCAGGGGAATAACTGCAGCATCCCCCCATAGACAAAGTGTGGCCTTTATTTCCTTTCAAGTTGGCAGCGTGTCCTTGCTTAAATGAAGCACTCTGAGACAGATTGTTCTCTTGCCCTTGGAAATGCTCATCTTCACATACACAGCAGCAAATACCTGGAAGTCATACAGGCTAGTTAAATGCATTTCCAAATGCCAAGTGCTACTTGATTGTTAGAAGGGTTTGTTGTTTTTTTTTTATTTTTGGGGGGTTTTTCCCCTTAAAAGTAGATTTAGAGACTATTCTTGACCTTATCATTCCAACTCTTGGATTTTTTTTAAGTTAGCTTCGATAAATCCTCTGTCAAAAACTCAAAATTCAGGGGAGTCTGGGTGGCTCAGTCGGTTAAGCGTCCAACTTCGGCTCAGATCATGATCTCATGGTTTGTGGGTTTGAGCCCCGCGTCGGGCTCTGTGCTGACAGCTAGCTCAGAGCCTGGAGCCGTGTTTCAGATTCTGCATCTCCCTCTCTCTCTGACCCTCCCCTGCTCACACACTCTCTCTCAGAAATAAATAAAATATTTAAAAAATTTTAAAAATTCAAAATTCAGATGGGATAATGCATTGTTTAGGTTTGCCCAGAGCTGAGGGGTTTCTTAGGATGTTGGACTTTCAATGGTAAAACCAGGAAAGTCCTATAGAAGTTGGGATGGTAACTCACCCTGATTCACGGATTGAATTGTGCTTTCAACATAGAGTAAAAGTTTCTGTGGTGGTCACTGGTCCAGCATTAAAAGTATTCCACTGCAGCTTTAGCCTTTTCTTTTTTTTTTATTACCAAATGAAAAGGCAATGAACACAGCCCTTTGTAACTGATCTTCACAGTGAGTACCAATCAACTGAAGCTGAATGGAACCTGAAGATATAATGGCACACACCACATTGATATCTTGGCTATTCTGCCTTCTGCCTCCTGAAGAAGTGGGGCATAGATACAGGAATCTCACTGACTACTGAGCCCCATTCTTGCTACTCACGAAATTAGGTTAGATGAGTATTTTTTGTTTTAAAAAATCTCAAAAGTATTCCCCTGGAATGAATAAAGTTTTTTTTTAATTGATGTTTAAGTTTAGTAGATTGTAAGGAACTGTTAAGGTTTTTCATCTGTTTATATTTATTTTGTTTTCCTGTATAAAAATACAGTCCATTGTAATGAGATTACGAACTCAAGTGTGGATTACCCCAAATGGCTAAAACTCAACATTTAATTCAATCGTCATACTTTCAGAGGTAAGTAGGTTTAGCACCCATACTTTTCCCCCAAACAAAAAATATCTACAGGAGGAGAAAAGAAGAAAATAAACTTCAGATTCCACATGGTTATTGGGAATTGTTGAATGCAGTGTGTGGAACATGAACTCCATGGGCTTCATATTTCTAGTACCATGAAAACTCCTCAGTCAGAGTTGGTACACGCTTTTTATATTGAGTTTATCCTTCTTGCCATCCTTTTCATTACATGTATTCCTACATTCCTGCCTATAGTGCACATAAAACTTCACTCCCTTTGTGGATGAAACAAAGCACTATTCTTGCTATTTTTCAATTAAACTCAATGTAGAGGAATAAAAAAAGATGTGCAGATAATGTAATTATTTCAGGAGGTACCTACACATTCCTTTCTAGAGCTGTGATTCTCAACAGGGTCAGTTTTGCCCTCAGGAGACATTTGACAATACCTGAACACATTTTTTTTTTTTATTGTCATGACTGATGTGTGGAATTCTTATGGGTATTTAGTGAGTAGAGGCCAGAGAGACTACTAAACATTTTATAATGCACATGACAGCTCCTGACGATAAAGAATGATCTGATCCAAAGTCCCAAAGTTGAGAAACCCTGTTCTGAAGGAATATTGAAAATTGTGAAATAGACATTTTTAAATAATGAAATATATTAGAATTACAAAATAGAATTGAGAAAAAATATGTATTGTCTTGTGTCTACAGCATGTGCTTTACTTTTGACCTACAAATTTTGTTTTAAATTGACGAGTAGCTTGATGATATTGTGTAGTAGTAGTTAATGTCTTCATCAGCTTGAGCTGCTATAACAAAATACCGCAGACTTGATGACTTAAAGAGCAGACATTTATTTCTCCTAGTTCGGGGGGTTGGGATGTTCAAGATTGAGACACCAGCAGATTTGGTTTTTGATCCTGCTTCCTGGCTTACAGACAGCCAGCACTCTTGCTGTGTGCCTCCAAAGCCCCCATGGGAGAGAGTTCTCTCTTCTCCTAAGGGCATTAATCCCATCATGAGAGTCCCATACTCATGACAGAATCTAAACCTTATTATCTTCCCAATGTCCCACCTCCAAATCCTACTACATAGGGGGGTAAGGTTTCAACATATGAATTTTGAGGGAAGCAAACATTTAGCCCATGACAGTCAATAAAATATCTTGTTTAATGTTATTTACAGATTTCTTCCAACTGAAATTATGATACTGTATGTTCCTGTCTAGATGAAAATAATAAAAGCTGATATTTTATTGATTGCTTAAGTCACCAAGTCTGTGGTATTTTGTTATAGCAAAATGTCTCTTCCTCTTCTACCTATTCTTCTCCACCACCCCTCCACCTCTCCTCATCTCCTGTGACTCCCTCTCCCTTCTCTTCATCCTTCTACAGCCCACCATTATTGCTGATGGAAATTGAAAAGGCATAATGCAAACTAATGCCTTATTTTTTCTGCATCCTCTGTTCAGGCTAAGCATGTTTTACAAGACTCATTCAGATAAAAGATTAAGCTAATGGGCAGCCTTAAGGTTAAGTGACACAAAAAATGTTCTGTATATTAATCAACTGATGATATTGCTCTTAAAGTATAAGTGCATTTCTATGCATTCATGCCTGCTTTGTGATATACTATTTCAAATTCCGTTTCTTTATGGTTGCTGACGGTTCTAACTGATAGGTTATACATATGGGTAACATGGCAACAGCCCTTTGAGGTCAGTGTAAATTATGACCAAGAAAAGACTCATAATTTCCTTTTAGAAATATGCTCCTCTACCGGATTGATAACTAATTGAAGAATTGCAGGAGTCCTATGTTTGTCCCTGTTGACTATATTGCCGAAGGGAACTTATTCAATAGCAGTTATGAAAATCGTCTTTGATACAACTGAAGCATACCAAATGTATTTTGATGCAGGAAGTTGAGCAGGGTTGAGGGCTTGTATCAAAGTAGTTGGTTGGTCATGACATTATTTCCTCATTTAGCAGCTAGGCATTTTGGTACCATGGTCACTCCTGTGGTCTAGTGTATTGATTTTCTATTGCCACTGTAACAAATTACAGGAAACTTTAAAAACACAAATTTATTATTTACAATTCTATAGGTCAGAGGTCTGACATTGGTCTCATTGGGCTAAAATCAAGGTGTTGCATAGCTGTGCTTCTTTTTGAAGTTTCTAAGGGAAAATCCATTTCCTTGTCTTTTCTGGCTTCTGGAGGCCACCCCCATAGCTCATGGCACGCTTCCTCCATCTTCAAAGCCAGCGATACTGGGTCATATCTTTTCTCTTACTATCTGATTCTCTCTAATTGGGAATGGTCCTCTGCTTTTAAGGACTCATATGATTAAGTTGACACAGGATAAGGTTTTGAGGATTAGAGCGTGGACATCTTTGAGGACCATTATTCTGTCTGCTACATCTATGTTTAGCTGTTGGAAACAGCTAGAGGATCTTTCTTTTAGAAGTATTCCCACCATATTCTCGTTCTTTACAATTCTGTTTTTAAAAAACTGGCTTCCTGAATTTCTTCTGTTCTCCATTTCATTCTCTCAAAGTATGCTTCTGTCAATGGTCAATTCCTCATTGATTTCCCCTCTCCCTTTACCTCATTTTCTTTTAAGCAGTCTGCAGTCCTAATTCTCTAGCTCTATAGATTTCTTTATATTCCAGATGTCATCTTTCTTCCCCTTCCTTGCTACACATCTTCTCCTTTGCTACCCTTTATGTTGCCCTATGTGTCGTTTCAATACATATCCCTCTAGATTCATGTTTTGTGTCTGTCCCAGAAATAGGTCAGAAAGAGATGGAGAATGACTGATGTCAACCATCTTCTCCCAAGTGAACACATGTAAGGCCACCACTTTCATTACAGGTGATATAACTTTATGGTTTTCCTAAGAAACATATCTTTCAAATGATTGCACTCTTGCCTTTTGATGAATGGCTACATGTGAGAGTGGACATAGTTCATCTTCTCTCTGATTAATCTGATCTCTATTTCTGGCTGTGGTTACAAATTTGAATTCTTTATGAAGTTGCTGTTATGTTTATAGGGAAAATTTTTTCTCATGATTTTTAATTTAAATGTTTTTTAGAAAAAGAAAAACCTCAATTGCCTGGGTTGCATTTTATACAAATCCAGGTAATGAATACACCTGCCCTAGTTTAAAATGTTATGTTGACACTTTTAGAGAAGAAAATTTTCTGACATTACAAATGCATTTTTAAAAATGTTCTCTAAAATGTAATTTTTAGTCTACACTAGAAACCAACTGCAAGATTTTTTTTTTCAGTCTAGAGTGTTATGGCTAAAAAAACTCATTTTCCTCCCATATACATATAAATCTGTCTGAAAAAAATATGCCTTTTTCAGCAGCTATAGAAAATGGATTTCAAATATTCATGGAATCCCCAAATACGCATTATTTGCAAGCACCAAAATTTTCAGGGATTATATAAAGATATAACAGAATTTCTAGAAATCAGTAATGAGTTAACATCTACAAAGTAGTTGTACTACTATCATTTATTTTATTTAAAAATTTTACACCATTCATCCTCTCTATAGCCTTTTCCCCCCCAAGTAGGGATAATTCAGTAACAGAAAAGGGTCACCTGAATGCAATGATGGCTGTCTAAATAGAGAAAATGTGTTTAAGTATTTGTTTCATTACAGCCAAGTTGAATTAGCGTAGGAGGTGTAGGGTGTGTTTGAAGATCTCAGCTAAGGCAAGTTATAATGAAACCTAGTTCAATGTAAATAAAATTGGATGATCTTCCAAATGCTATTTATCACAGGTGGCAATGGTTGCTGAGAATCCTTAAAATTAAGTATACTTCAGAATCACTGAGGAGCTTATTAAATATGAAGATTTCTGGTCTCTTTAGAGACTGATTGTATTGCCCAGGGAGGGGTTCAGGAACCTCCATTCTGGCAGTTTGCATACTAGAGGTTCTTGTGCTTTTTGAAACACTGGGCTAAGTAAAGCTAAAGAAATGAGTAAGGAACTGATAGTGCTCAACTGAAGAAGAAAGATGACTTAGAGAAGAAACACACTAGCAGACCCCAGTAGGGGCAAGATGATCTCGGGTGAAATTGGTGACAAGATACACAGGAGTGACAGTGACAGTAGGATCCTCTGCTCCACCAGCCTCTCCCCATATTTCTCAAGTTTTATGAAGTGTTTAGCAAACACAACTTCAAGGCAAGCCCCTACCCATTCCTTCTGCTTGCAGAACTTCCTCTTATAAAGTTGTTGTGGAAACTTCACTGGATTCAGAACCTCAAAACTATGAGAACTAGTTTTTTTGGACTGTCAGTAGGGAGCAGAGCTGTCCTACCTGTCTTTGTCCCCAAAGAGCTAAATCAGGAAGAGTCGGGCCAGGCTGGTATGCCTGGTAGGCCCCTCTTCAAAGTCATGGAGTGATTTGCCCAGGTTGCAAATTCTTTTAATTTAATTTGGTTTTATTTTATCTGTGAAAAGATGGGGCCTTGATTTCGTAACTAGAGGTTAAAGCTTAACTGAGAGTTGTCCCTTTAGTTAGACTTTCAGAATCTAGGGGCACCTCAGTGGCTGAGCCAGTTGAGCATCTATCTCTTGTTTTTGGTGGTCACGATCTCACAGTTGATGGGTACAAGCCCTTGCATAGGGCTCTGCACTGGCACTATGGATCCTGTTTGGGATTGTCTCTCTTCCTCTGTCTCTGCCCGTGCTTATGTGCTCTCTCTCTCTCAAAATAAATAAATAAACTTAAAAAAAAAAAAAAAGAAGAAGACTTTCAGAATCTAATTAGTTCACCAAACACTAGGTAGGGAAGGAGAAGGATGTATATTGTCTCTTTCTTAGAGACTGCTTTTGGAAACAACATAGAGAGGGAGACAGTACAGCGTGTGGGGCTTGGTTGTCAGGCAGAGGTGGGACTTGAAAAGGTACCAGTTTCCCGCAGGTGGGGCCTATTCGCTGTCAGTGAAGCAGCCTTTGGCAGAAGCTGAGCTTGGCTGCTTCTCAGGCAGCTCACCTTCCCACCCTTTCCGATTTTGTTTGTTGAGGTTTTTAATACAAATGACTTCTTAGAAGGCCCTTACTTCCCAGGGAATTCACTAATCAAGGTAATACTTTATTTATTTGCATAAACAAATTTTTATGAAAGAGAAATTCGTTCATTGACTAAGAGATGTGATCATTTCCACTGCTGTACCTGAGTGCTTCAAAGCACCATTGTTGTTGTTCACATCAATTAATCTAGGTAACTGGGAAATATAAGTAAGACGGGGCTAAACTATATCCCAACTGATTTTACAAGATTTAAAAAAAAAAAAAACCCAAGACTAAGATATCTAAACTCATGTTGTCTTAAACACGTTAAGAACTTGCTTAATAGGAAAGAATAATTACAGTATAGGGGAGAGGACAGTCACATCTTAGAATGAAGTAATTTTATTTCACAGAACTTACTGGAGCTTGGAAAATTTCAAGTAGCCTTTTCCTTTGTGCTGGGAACATGCTTGGAAGAAATACCTCCTCCAGGTATGATAAATATCATGTTAGTGCCTAGCTAAGGAATATGAAAAATAATTTTTGATAATTTTATTATTAAAATGTTTTATCATCTAAATAAAGATGTATATTAAATTTCAAAATATTTATTAGATCGAACTAATTACCTATTAATAGTCTTAATACTTAATTCAAAAGACAGTTCATGGTTCATAAGGGAAAAAAAGTCATTCAGCAGCCATTTCTTCTGAATATCAAATTGTATAAATTTCAACACTAAGGAAAATATTTTTTTAATGAAGTTCTGAAAGAAAGTTACAACAGAAAGTATCTGAAGTAACTAGACAGGGTTGAAGCAATAATCAAACGATGTCTTTTGCAGGAAAATAAAACTAATTCATTTCCTACAACTTATACCCACCCAACTAATTCTTTTTTTTTAATATTTTTATTTATTTCTAGGAGAGAGAGAGAGAGACAGCGTGAGCAGGGGAGGGTCAGAGAGAGAGGGAGACACAGACTCTGAAATAGGCTCCAGGCTCTGAGCTGGCAGTCAGCACAGAGCCCGATGCGGGGCTTGAACCCACGAACCGCGAGATCATGACCTAAGCGAAAGTCGGATGCTTAACCGACTAAGACACCCAGGCGCCCCCCCATCCAACTAATTATTTCAATTATTTATATTGAGGTATAATTTCCATACTATAAAATTCTCCTTTTTAAAAAGTGTAAAGATCAAAAAAATTTTTTAAGTCTAAAGTTCAGTGAGTTTGATATTTCACAAAGTTACACAATCTCACAACTACCAAATTCCAGAATTTTTCCAGGTTTCTAAAAAGAAACCCAGACCTATTAGTAGACACACCTCAATCCTCACCACCCAACTCTCACTCCCTTGGCAACTACTAATCTACCTTCTGTCAGTATAGATTTGCTTGTCTTGGCTATTTCGCATAAGTGGAATCATACATGTGGCTTTTGTGTCTGACTTCTTTCACCTAGCAAAATGATTTCTAGATTCATCCATGTTTTAGAATGTATCAGTACTTCTTTCTTTCTTATGGCTAAATAATAGTCTCCTCGATGGCTATACCACACTTTGCCTATCTATTCATCAGTTAATGGATACTTTGGCCTAGTGCGAATAATGCTGCTATGAACATTTGTGTATAATTTTTTTTTGTGTGGGCATATGTTTTCTTCTCTTTTAAGTTTTTATTTAGATTCCAGTTAGGTAACATTCAGTATAATATTGGTTTTAGGTGTACAATATAGTGATTCAGCATTTCCATACGTCATCTGGTGTTCATCACAAGTACACTACTTAATCCCCATCACCTATTTCACCCATCACCCACCCACCTCCCCTCTGGTAAACATCTGTTTGTTCTCCATAGTTAAATTTTATTTCTTGATTTGCCTCTATGTTTTTTTTTCCTTTACTCATTTGTTTTGTTTCTTAAATCCCACATATGAGTGAAATCATATGTTGTTTGTCTTTCTCTGACTGACTTACTTAGCATAATACTCTATTGCTCCATACATAATGTTGCAAATAGCAAGATTTCATTCTTTTTTATGGCTTAGTAACATTCCATTGTGTATGTGTGCTCGCGCGTGTGTGTGACATGTGTGTGCATATGCCTTCTTTATCCATTCATCAGTCGATGAACATTTGAGCTGTTTCCATAATTTGCTTATTATAGATAATGCTGCAATAAACATTGAGATGCATATATCCCTTTGAATTGGTATTTTTGTATCTTTGGGTAAATACCTAGTAGTGTGATTGCTGGATCATAGGGTAGTTTTATTTTTAACTTTTTGAGGAACCTCCATTGTTCTCTAGAGTGGCTGCACCAGTTTGCATTTCCAACAGTTTAAGAGGGTTCCCCTTTCTCCACATCCTCATCAGTTGTGTGGGCATAGGTTTTCAATTCTCTTGTGTAAAAACACTTAAAGAGTGGTGCTGGGTCACATGGTAACTCTATGTTTATGTTTTTGAGGAGCTACTAAACAGTTTTCCAAAGTGGGTTCACCATCCCACCAACATTGTATTCTAAATACTCCACATCCTTGCCAACATTTGTTACTGTTTCTTTTGGTAGCCATTTTAACAAGGGTGAAATGGTATCTCAATGTGGTTTTGACTTGCATTTTGCATTCTTCATTGTTTTGAAAAAATTCAATGGTGATAAAGGAAAGTCATGATGGTTTTCATGCCTCTAAATAAACTGAAAAAGCAAAGTGACACTACAATTAGTTCATAGTTCACCTCTCTATTTATATATCAGTCTATTAACAAAAAGAATGCATATGGCTTATCAAAATGTGTAGTGTAACATAAATGTAGAAAAATATAAAATATTACTATTAGTAATAGAACTTACTGTTTTCAGCAAGTAGAAACAGGTAACTGGTAATATGCAACAGATGTATCATTAGGCTTGTATACTCACCAGAAGTAGGTTAAAATTTCTTTGAGCTTCCTAGGAGCCACAGTATAAAGTTACAGTACAAACTGTAAAATTCATAATGCTCCTAAGACTACAAACAATTTAGAATCTTTTACTGACTATTGTAGAGTCACTATCTATTCTCTGCATGATCCCTCCAGTCTCAAGAAGATCCTGAATCTTGATGCAGTCCTTTTCATTGCTGACTATTCCAGATGACAGAAGAGCTAAAATTAGCCTCTTACTTCCTTCTGCCTGCCAAGTCTTTATTTATTCCCCCATTCCCCTGCCCTCAGTTACCACTGAGAAAATTCAAATTCCAGTCTTCCAGGCCAAACTCATGTTCTTTTTTTCTTGGTGGGCCCTTAATACCTCCAGACAGAATTAATTTTCCTCTCTCTGTGTTCCCATAACACTTTTTAAGCAAGCATTGTATAGAATTTATATCTGTGCTTCATTTATGTGTCAGCCTTCCCCAGTGGACAGTGATTGGTTTCACAGGAGGGAAGTGTCTTCATTTTCATATCCTCAGGCCTGGCACAAAGCAGGTACTCAAGAAAGGGTTGTTGTGTCAAATAGATTTCATCAATCACTCCTGACTTCCTACCCTCCCATGAATACAGGTCAGTTGTTGCTGTTCCTCTTCATAAGTGACTCCCAGAAAGAAAATATGTTTTTCAGATTTTAGTTTATCGGGGTGCAAAATGCCCATCTGCTCTCCAAACCAGGTTTTCCTCAGCTTCCATTTTCTAATCTAAATGTAAGCCTTTATTTGTATTCAGGATCAACGTAATTTTATTTCCTGCAGGGAAAATACTTCATCTTGCCAGACTAAAATGATAAATTTCAGTTTTAATTCTGTCATCTGTCATATCATTCTTATCAACCAGTTTGATGTCAGCTGTGTATGGGAGGATAATGTGAAACATGTGCATTTGTCTTTTTAATGTAATTATGTATTGAGTGCCAAAGAAAAAATTACCCCGTACGTCTAATTATTTATTGGGAAATTTGTGTTGTTCTTCTAATTCAAGATTCTAAAAATATCACATTTCTCTCCCCCACCCCCCACCAAAGCTTTTAAGAGCTTTGGTAAAATTTGCCATCATTTAGTATATGTGTTCTCTACCTGATATGTCTCCTGGACCCCCAAAGACACATAATTAGCAGTTATGTGTCCCTATTATGCACTCCTGTAGCATCCTGTACATTCATTACCTTAGAGCTTACACATTTTGTGTAATAATTTGTATAGTTATCTCTTTTCCTTACCAATCGACAGTTGCTGCTATATACAGTATCCCAACAGCTTAACACATTGCCTGGCTAAAGTTTTATTTGGGTCAAATCTACTTTGGATCAATTATGTGATCTCTATAAATGCTATATTCTTTCATGTGGTTCTACCACTGGATCTGTTTAGTTAAAAAGAGGGGCTGTGATAATCTCATAGTAGCAAGAGGCATTATTTTAGGGAAGGCTAAGGCAGTCAGCAGATCAAATTATTTCTCCAATAGGACCATTTCAGGTTTACTATAAACTAATCAAATAATGACTTACATTCAGCAAAATTTAAAACCTCTTAAAATAAGGGATCTAATAATCAATAAATACAATGTTAGTTTGCAATGTAATCATTCCAAGGTTTATTTTTATTTTTTGTCTTGAGCCCTCTACGAAACTCTGGGATGCAATGCTGAATCAATTGGGGCATCTCAAACACTATTCAAGGTTTTTTATTCCTGGAGCATTAAAGGGATCTTTTTAGAAGCTACTCGCACCCCAAAGGAGGTCCCTCAGTGGGAAGTCTAAGGAAAGCATTATGGTGAGAACTCAGTATAATTTGGTTTTTAAAAATTCCACTCTACAAGACATCCCCATGATATAAATATTCCTAATTAGCACAGGATTTCAGCTCCTTCATACAAAACGCTGCAGCACAATTTAAGACTGCTTAAAATTATCTTAACTTGTCCCATTTGGCAAACTAAGCCAGAGTCTTAGGAAACACGGAGCTGTAGTGTGCAGGAATGTGGGCAAGCTATGAGAACTCCCTCCGGATCTGAGAGAGCCTTTTTGTTGACCTTACACTGAATCCTTATGTTTGAATGTATCATCAGGATGCAACAGCCAGCTACTGGCTAACTGACAAGAGAAACTTCTGGAACACAAGGGCAGAAAACTGTAAGAAGTGGAAAACTACCCAAACTGAAGTTATTCAAATATGGTTTGCTTCTTAACATAAGCTCACATAAGCAGCCCTAATGAAAAGTAGGTTTTCTGTTAGCAGATGCTGAAGAGACAAAAATCTTGCTCCTATCTGTTTTCTTCCTTTTGGGGAAAGTTTAGCTATTAGATGCCATGAAAAAAAGCACCACATCTATAATTCCTGAACCTACCCAATGTTTTTAATATCTTGACATCTATATTTATGTTCTGTCAAAAAGTTAATATGAAGGATTTATTATAAATCCTGAGCTTTGTTTTCTGAATCAGAACAGTAGTTATTAAGGTCTCACATGCACAAGACATTGAGCTTGTGCTATCACATGGTCTTGTTCTCTAGAAATTCATTCCACACAAGAAAGATTTCCTCCCTACTTTCTTCCACTACTGTAAATAAAATGTATAAGAATTAAGAAAATGAACAAATACTCCACTAATAAAATACCTAAGGAATGGAAAACTGTCAAAAGAAAATGTGGAAGAGGAAGGGGAAAATGAGGCAGAAGGTAAAGAGAGAAGGGGAAAATGAGGCAGAAGGTAAAGAGAAAATAAATAAAGGAATTATTGCATGTGGCAAATGAGATCACACTGTGACTCATACATGCCTGTATAACTAGAGCATAGGCAGATTTCTGTCTTAATGAGGACCAAGTCACCTCCTGGAAAACAAGTCTCCTTAGGCTGAGAGTCAGATCCCCCCAGCATGGTGGAAGACTGGTGCCAGAGTATCGGGAGTGGGACACTGCCCTTGAATGGATCCCCATGGAATTGTACCTAAAGGCTACCAAGAAGACAGCCCGACAATGAAAACCAAAAGTGTTGTTTTCATTAAAGTCTATAAAGACACACATAGCATGCTTCCGCACTGTATTGACAAAGCGCACCATGAAGGAGGCACCCTGCTTTAATGAAGTTCATTGTGACTGTGTTGCTGAAAGTGTTGGCTCACTGGCAGCTTTGGCAGTTTGGGTGCTTTTGCTTCACCAGAGCTAACATGTTGCAGCATCATCAGTGCAGGGAGAAATGGCTGCTTTTGACATTAAAAAGAAGTGACCCAGTGCCGATGGGGCAGCAGAAGGATTGCAGGCGAAGCTCCATGGGATGCTGCATCTCAGAAGTGCATCTCAGAAAGAGGAAAATGGTGGGCATCATTTAATAATTCTGAGGACCATGTTCTTGAGCATGTGTAAGTTACCCTTCAGAGCTCTTGAAATTAGTGGGTGAAGGTGTATTTTAGAAACGAACTAAAAGAGGTAACCATCATGAGGTCTAGAGTGCAGGTTATGAATAGGGTGACATGCAATTTGTCATCCACACAGGAATGACTTTGAGAATGAAGGGTGTGCTACTACTAATAAGACAACAGATGTAAAATAAGAGTGTCCTGGACAAATTAGAAAGTATAAGTCACACTAGGAGGAACTGTCATTTTCAACTCTTGTTAGTTTTGTAATGTTTGTAGTTTATCCTGAGCATATATTTTTAAATCAGAAAAAATATATGAAACTTATATATCTCAATGAAAAAAAGGAAAATAAGATCTCAGGAGAGTGACAGGCAAAGATGGGAGCATAATATTCCCATTGTTATGGTGACCTTAGTACCTCCCCCAGTTC
The DNA here is from genome assembly GCF_008692635.1 of Crocuta crocuta. Lineage (NCBI taxonomy): Eukaryota > Metazoa > Chordata > Mammalia > Carnivora > Hyaenidae > Crocuta > Crocuta crocuta. The sequence goes on from NW_027530502.1 coordinate 4,956,239, forward strand.
TGCATTATAGTCTAGGAAGTTATCTGCAAATTGTTCATCAATCACTGGCTACCTCAAAGCGCCCTACCTTGCTCAGCATTGTCGCACTGTCCCAGCAGTTATGGTATGCCCCACTTTAGTTATTCAGTTGTACTTTCTTTGGTGTCTTCTTTCTGGGATAGTAGGCTGTCAAGGTCCAAAGGGACATTTCTATGTTAAAAGCCCCTGGGGTCAAGTTTAGAAACACAATGCTTTTCATCATGACTGGCCACGTAAGTCCTATCAAAACGCTAATGGTAGAAAATTTCTTTATAGAGTACCCTTGAGATTAAGATCCTAATTTACTTTGTTCCATATTCACAAAGAGAAGTTGACTTCTTTTTTTTTTTTTAAACCAAGTTGAGATTTTGTCTTTAGTGAATTCTAACATGTAGCTAGGAGTTTCCAGTGCAAAGTGTACTTTTTTTTTATTTTAGGCTCTGTCAAAGTGACTTTATAACTTCTAAAATGTTTCTGTGTTGGAAATTGACCTCTCCTCTGTCCATAGGACTGGTTCAGATAGAGCTACACAGTCCACTACCATTGTCCCAGCCCACTTCCTTGACCAGCTACCTTTGTGAGAGAGAGGAGATTCAGCAGTTGGCTCCTCAGAGCCCACAGAGGTACAAATAAAGCTGGAGGTGATGCTGCAAACGAGAGGAAGTGGGTCTCCAGTCCACTGAAGTCTGATTACTCTACAAAAGTTGTTAAGCAGCTATCAATTGCAAAAGGCAAAGCCTGGCAGGGGAGGTAGCTAACTGTCTTGTCTGATTTAAGATCTCTGCCAAAAGACTTAGTAAAAATTATCTTTATTAATCTTCCTAATAACTGAAGGTCTCTGAGGGTTGGATTTTTGTGTTGTGTTCACAGGAGTATCTGTAGAGCCTGTAATAGTGCCTGGCATAGAGTAGAAGCTATATGCTATATAAAAATAGTTGTTTCATAAAAGGATATTTCTTCATTTTTAAAATGGCGATTTTTTAATGCTTATTTATTTACTTTTGAAAGACAGGAAGAGTGTGTGTGTGCATGTGCACACTCAAGCAAGTGGGGGAAGGGCAGAGAGAGAAAGGGAGAGAGAATCCTAGCTGTCAGTGCAAAGACTGGGCCTGGGCTCAAGCTCACTAACAGTGAGATCATGACCTGAACAGAAATCAACTAAGCCACTCACGTGCCCCAAAAATGGGGATATTAATAGTACCTGTATCCCGGATTGATATTCAGCTGGATATTTGATTCCGATGTATAATTTCAGTGTCACAGGGTTCTAAGGATTGCATGAGTTCGAACGTGTATAGCACTTACAATAGAACCTAGACACATAGCAAGTGGTTTATAAATCTTGGCTGTCATCAGTTCGAAGGTAGGGAGGTTGGCATCCAGGGAGATTATGGAGCAATGAAGGAGCCCGGTAGTGGGCACCCCTGAGTTGGATAAAATATAACAACAGTTCGTTCTGAGTCCCACCTGATTGTGGGAAAAAACAGTTGCCACAGGTACTGTAGTCCTTGCTTCCTGGGCCCAGGCTTGCCCTTGACTGCCGGGATTGGGGATTGCGGGAAGCAGGATGAGTTCTGAGGGAACTGGAGACGAGCTGAGACCTGAAGTCAAATGCATACCCCACCCCCACCCTCCAAGACTTTATTTACAACCCAACCATCAGTTTGTTATATTTTGACTTCATACATGACATATTCAGCTCTCTATTCTCTGTTAAAATGCAGGTGCCCTTGGGAACTGACTGGAGGTCATATCTACCACCAATAAATGGGATTTGTATCATCTGCCCAGGGATACTGTTATTTCAGGGAGGAGATGGCAGAATTTTGAGAGAATGGGCCATAGGGCAGATACATTTGGTAACAGGGCACAGAAATCATCTGAGTATGGGGCAATGCCCTGGAAGTGGTAGCCCCATCCTGCCAGGGAGGAACATGCTAAGTGGATAGCTGCTGGGTGGTAAGGTTCAGTAAGGTGTGGAGGGAGCAGGATGTGAACAGACATGTAGGAGGGCCCTGTTACCAAAATAGCTATTGTTTACCTGAGAGTAAATCTTGTTACAAAGATGAGAAACTCAGCATTATTACAGAAAGTTTTCAGCTCAAATGCTCTGGTTTTTTCCCTAATAGAAGATTTATCAATTTAGGATACAGTACATGGTACTCTTTGATGAGGTTACATGTATGTAAGAATGAAGACATTTGTAGAAGGTGAAGATGGGTTGGAATTCATGTTATATGTGTATTTGGTAATAGTAATTCTTACACTTCACATTTGTATGATGCCATATATAAATATAAATATACATATATATAATATAGTCACAATAATATATAAATATAGCTAGTCACTATATATATATATACTATATATATATACTATATACACATATATACACATATATATTGCTATGAGCTATGTAAGGTATATCATATTAACTCAATTTAATACATGAAGAAATCAAGGCACAGGTAATTAAGATGCAAGAATAGTGGTGGAAGCCCTTGGGGACGGGGATTCAACCCATGATTTTCTGATCACATTCAGGAATTATTTTTAATCATTTGGCTGCCTCTCAACCACAAATTAATTGGTGACATCTGTCTAGCTGAAAAACAAGCTTATTTTCAGTATTTTGTCTTTTTTCCATTAGATAGAAAAACCTCTGGGCCCTACCAGTTAGCTTTCCATTAAATATACTAATTGAAGAATAAACTAGTTCCCTTCTCTAAAGCAGCAGTTCTAGAGGATACACATGATCCATCAGGGTATGGGAAAAAAATATTAGGATTTTTAGTTTCATAGTTTTGGATATGTTTAAATGAACATGTCACTACAATATACCTTAATAAATATGAACATAAACATACACACACATCTATAGCAATAAATGTGTACAATTTATAAGTGTATAAATATTGAGATGCCTGCTCTTTTTTCTTGATCTTGTTCTGTTTTTATTCTAAACATTGAATTGCAGTCTCAAAAAAGCTTGGAAATCATGATTCTTAACTGGTAACCACTTTCTGTAAAATGTCTGTACTGTTTTTAGCTAAGTATACTTCTTTTGTTTCACCTTACGCTTAGTGCAACGGAGGATGGAAACTGGCTGCAGTACCCAGAATAACAGAAGCTTTGAGTAAGAAGGGCCTAGAGGGATCAATTCGCCTAACCCCTGCATTTGACAGAGGAAGAAATTTAGGCTTACAGGGGTTAAGGGATTTGCCCAAACTGACAAGTTAAGGTTGAGCCCAACAATATGGGACACGGATGGAAAATCCAGTTAATGCTTAGCTAGCCATGGTAATGTGTCATGGGCCTGGCTTGCAGAAATTAAATCCGTTAATAATCCCCAAACCTTATTTTAGCCAGAAGTTTTAAATGCCTCACCTATCAAACCTTTTGCTAAAGATGATAATGTAATGGCTTTGTTTCTTTGGGCACTCAAGAATGTCTGTATTAAGCAAAAATGTCACACATATACTGTTCACCAGGTATCTGGTTAAATAAATATATGAATAGTGATTTAATTATATACAATAATTGGTAAAAACACTTGTATTGACACAGATATACTCATTGTAAAGGACAAAATCAAATTACAATATTCCCCAGTAAGTAATTACTTGCTCAAAATCCACTGAATTTTGGAATACTCTAAGGCTGCTTCTGAAGGGACCACCATCTCATGGGAATTTAAGACCAGAATAGTGCTGGACTTTATTATAGGCTAAATTCCAGTGTGTATTCATTTCTACTCCAAACTCACAATTTTCTCCCATTGATCTGGCCATATATTTAATTATCAGTGCATATGGGTTTTATTTTTTGAAATATTACAGGTAAGTTTAGTCTCTGTTACTTTTTGATTTTATAAAAATGTCCAGACCATGATTGAATGACTTCCCCCATCTTATGAACTTTAAAATAATTTTGCCCCTTTGAAAGCAAAACAAGGGGCGCCTGGGTGGCTCAGTCAGTTAAGTGTCTGACTTCGGCTCAGGTCGTGATCTCACGGTTCGTGGGCTCAAGCCCCGCGTCAGGCTCTGTGCTGACTGCCAGCTCAGAGCCTGGAGCCTCTTTCAGATTCTGTATCTCCCTCTCTCTCTGACCCTCCCCTGCTCATGCTGTCTCTCTCCCTCTCAGAAATAAATAAAAAACATTTTAAAATTTTAAAATAAAAGCAAAACCAAACACCTCAAAATTACCATCACCACTCTGTGAGTATCTTTTTTCAAAAGCTTATGAAATTTACAGTTTGGTTTAAGGAGAGCTGAACTTCCTTATACTGCTGAATCATTTTTTCATCAAATAGGCTATTTAATTTTTTTCAATTAGGATATTTCTTTTTATTTATTTAGTCATTATTTAGACATTATTATGTCCTCTTAGCAAATGATCATTTTTTGCATTATGTTGTATTTTCTAACTGTGTATTATACCTAATCATTGTGAACAGTTTTTACAAATTTTGTAATCTGTCATTTTATTTAATGTTCTAATTACTTTATAGTAGTTTTTTAGTTGATTCTCTTGAGGTTTTCCATATAGCTGTCCATCTCTTATGTGAATTATGACTATTTTACCTCCTCTTTTTCAATTTTTATGCATTTTGTTCTCTTATGTAACTGTATCAGCTACCACTGTAGTAATTATATAACTGTGCTTCAATTATTGATCATTAAGAAGTTTTTCTCGTTACAATAATGCTGCAGTGAACATTTGCACAGAATTTAAGGAGTTTGGGTCATTTCCTTAGGATAGATTCCTACAACTGTAATTTGTTGGTCAAAAGGTATAATAGTTTTAAAGATTTTTAATACATTTTGTCATATTTCCTACCTAAATGGCTCTCAGTGATTATACGCACCTTCTTCCACTGTCCATAATCCAGGGCTCCTGGCACAGATGTCCCCTTCCCAGGCCTTCTTTTGTGTGCCTTCCCTTTGCTGACTACTCAGGAGCTACCTGCAGATTTCAAATCAGGCCTCCCCAAATCAAATAAGAATCCAACACAAGAACATAAAAATTTCAACTTGAGGGGCGTCTGGGTGGCTCAGTCAATTAAGCGTCCAACTTAGGCTCAGGTCATATCTCATGATTTGTGAGTTCGAGCCCCACATTGGACTCTGTGCTGAGAGCTCAGAGCCTGGAGCCCCCTTCAGATTCTGTGCCTCCCCCTTTCTCTGCCCCTTCCATGCTCATGCTCTGTCTCTCAATAATAAAAACGTTAATTTTTTGAAATTTCAACTTGAGTAACCCAAGAATCAATTTGGAGATGACATTTCAATGATTCAGAAATTATTTGCTTACTGTACCTGCAAATCATCCTAGACTCCCCTTTTCCCTCACTCCTCACATTCTGAATGCAGTAGATTCTGCCACCTTAACGTCTTTCCTTCTATGTTCTCCATCCTCACTGTTACTGGACTAGTTCAGTAGCTCATCCTCTTCCATGGGAATTGCTGTTATCCCATTCGACTGAGCTGACTGCTCTTGCAGAATCCTTGCTCCGCCTCTACTCAAAAGCCTTCAATGGCAGAAAACTCCTGAGGATGGTCACCATCTACCCGTTCAGTTTCTCCTTTTAAACTCTCACTTACATACTGCCTTCGAGCCATACCAGAGTACTTGCAGTTCCCTGACAACTTAGAATTCCAACCCTCCGTGTTTGCGTGAGCCATTCCAACTCGAGGAATGTCGTCCATAGCACCACACTCTCCCAACCCCATTAACCCAGAAAAATCCTATTTATCTTTTAAGATCTCACTCAAAGGGCTCCTACTGGTGAAACATTTCCCATTCCATTCTTCACCTCCCCCCACCCAGAACTATTATAGGAAGGACATTCCATTGATAGACTATGGCAGTATTTCTTGAGGTTACTCTTGTGCCCAGCTACTGAGGTTCTTATATAAGTGAAACAAAGATTGATAAAAATTGGTAGAGACTGGCTCCCCCCTCCCCTTTTTGGTGAATTATATTTGTTTAATGTGACTTCAAGTTTATTCAATACAAATCTATTATTTCCATCAGCAGTGTAAACACAAGAATCAACACTGCAAAAGTGACCTCTGAGTGAGCCAGGGTAAGGATGCTTAGAAGAGTCACTCTGTGCCTCCCTGCTTCCTTGTGCCTTGGGCACTTGCCTTGCAGACTGTTAATGATCACCTTAGGCCCTGAAGCAGTGATGAGAGACCTCTGGTGATTTGCAACTTCAAACAAAGCTTTTGGTTTTTCCCTTCTTTTTTGGTAGGGGAGAGATCCAGAAATCCTGTGAGCTAGTTTGATAGAAAGTTAAAATCTTAGAGCTGGAAGTGAGGTGTAGGGGGTTAGCATGTCATTCAATTCAATTCAATTCTTTGCTTCTAGAAAGACAAGAGGAACAAACCAGTACCTCCTGTTTCTGAAGGTCTGTGGGAATGAAAAATCCTTTGTTCATCCAAGCCAGCGCTTGTCAGCCCTCATCAGCAAGGAATTTCTGGGTGTCACTTCCAATCCTCCCTGCCCCCCTCCCCATCTCCTTATCTATCTCCTCTAACTCTATTTCCCTCCTCTAGGGTGACTCATTTAATATCTCTGATTCACTGGAACTGCTAGAGAGCAAGCATCTTCCCTGAACAGCATGAGTTACATGCTTCTAACTTATACCAGGAGAGCCTCCCTCTGATTCATGTTCTGCAAAAGTAGAGGGGGCAGGTGGGGAGCTGGAGAGCCTCCCAGATAAGCAGCACACAACACCCACAATTCAACAAGGAAACAGAAGAGGTGTTCCCAACACACACCTGGGGGATGTTTTTAGCTTTCCAGTGCAGCTGCCCTTCTGCAAATTCTTCTAAAGCAGACCAATTTATTCCAAATTCCACCACAAGTGTCTGTTAATGTCTTGTGAGATGTTCAAAGCAAGTTAACCATCTACAAGTTATGGGGGTGGGGGGGTTCTTTTTTGTGTGGATTCATTGAGAAACACAGACAAAACTGCTAACATATGTTTCTGTTGCTAGGCCTTAGTCTTATCACAGTTTGAAAGGGTAGAAAATCAATTACGTGCTTTGAATTACTCCCTTCCTTGGCACAAAAGCATTTCTCCATTCTTTCGGGATAGTGAACACTTTGCAACATCTACCACTAAAAGCCTGTTAGGATTCTCTGCCAAATTAATGTAGTACAAATAAACCAAACAGAAGGCCAGTAGAATGCTAAACATCCCCCTCTCTCTTCTGTTGTGGCTTCCTTGCAGCTTGGGACCTTTCTGCCTTGCTGATGCAACATCTGGACAGCATTCAGGGTTGTTTCTCAAGGACACAAGCGTGCACCTCCGGTGAATTTCAACTTTCAACATCTCTCTGGCTCTAATCTATATTTAATGTTTCATGACTGGTAGTCAAAGAAGCTTCAGCTAAATATCAGGTTGGAATGAAAATGATCCTTGGGAGAACATTTGCTTCCAGTGTGCGCCAGCAAAGTGTCTGTGACAGAGGCTTTCCCTGGAGATTTGTTGCCCATTCTCTTGCAGTAATAATAATTATGCCTTATGATTGCTGTGCCCACATAATCAAAGATCGCTTCATCAAATGTGATCCCGAGGGGAAGCTGCCTCTGCTCCTAACTGGATGTCAGTCACAGAGAGCAGCACCCCTAGGGATCCCCAATCTTTCTTTTACCCTTTTCAGTACTGTGTTGTTAGCATTGTGTTTCTTCATATTCTTCTCAATGCAAATGATGTGTAAATCATGCCCTCCAGAAGGCACATGTGGTGAGGGGGAGAGGATGGGGAGGGAGGTGGGGCTGGTGTATTCTTCTCCCCTGGCTCCCCTCCCCAACCTACCACAGGGATTTCTCGCATGGAACATAATTACATCTGTGCCATATGGGCTCATTTATATTCTATTACAGGTTAAGCTAATACGACTCAGAAATATGCTAAAAATACCTCAAAGTATTCTAGAGCTGTCAAAACACTTGTCATTTCTTGCTCACCCGTTTGATTGCTAGTGTTTTTGTTTTTGTTGGGAGATTCAGAGAACTAAGAAAGCATGCTGGCATGCTGGTGTCCAGTCTATAAATATGTTTAATTTCCTGTATTATTGCAATCTTTGGGCTTGCAAAGAAAAGATCTTTCTTTATAAACCTGGAATGGCCCCAAGACATGGGCACTGAAGCCCCTATACTTGTAGATTTTAATTTCCCAAGAGGTGGAAAATACAGATTTCAGATGTGTGGTTTTGTCAGCTTTAGAATATTTCTTGTCTTTGTTTGATATAATTATTCATTGTGATAGAGAAACACCTGCAGTGGGCTGACATACCAGAGAAACATGCTGCTTGAGTTATAAGTGTTGGTTTGGATGTCAGGCAAATCTTGTTGAGATTTTACATGTAGCATGATAATGAGAAATACAATCTGTAATGAGTAATGAGTTCAATAATGATTTACAGGGACATGTTGAGTTGTTTGTATGCAATGGTTAAAGTCCATCAACCCGTTAATTTCTACCATCAGTTTGGAAAGTTGGTAGGTCATGTTTGTGTAGACTCTTAACCTAATAGTTTGATTATATAATTAATTTTTATCATTATTGCTATCTTAATATTAGTAGAATTTAAAAAAAATAGTTGTGGGAACAGAAGAGCAAGCACAAATAACTGTACTTTCCAATGCTTGTCAAGCAACATTTCCAAAGGGGATATGGTGTTAGCCACAGTATCAGCCATAAGTTAAGTATGCAGACCATATAACTGAGAACTGAACTCCCACAAAAGCATACTTTTCTAATTTGCTAATAACTGTTCTCTACTATCTGGTTGAAAGAGTAGTTATGACTGCCTGGTTTCAATCTCAACTCTGCTACTTACTAATTTGTTATCTTGGCAAATTCCATAATTTTTCCATTTCCTTCATCTATAAAAAGAGCATACGATGCGGTGCCTGGTTGGCTCAATAGGATGAGCTTATGACTTTGGCTCAGGTCATGATCTCATGGTCTGTGGGTTCAAGCCCCGGTTTGGGCTCTGTGCTGGCAGCTCAGAGCCTTGGAGCCTGGTTCAGATTCTGTGTCTTCCTCTTTCTCTTTGTCCCTCCCCTGTTCATGATCTGTCTCTTTATCTCAAAAATAAAAAACATTAAAAAAAAATAGAGGGAAGCTCTTCTGCCCACGGGTCCTGTCCCGTGCTTTAATAAAGTCACGTTTTTGCACCAAAGACATCTTCAAGAATTATTTCTTCGTCCTCAGCTCCGGACCCCATGAATGCTCCACCATCACCTCCAAACCTCATCAGACAAGTAACGCAAGAAAACACCTAGATGGGGTTGTCATGTCCCATCCATCATCAAAAATGAAGTCAGAAATCTGAATAGGAATCTCTAGGCACTTCCAGTGCTGAAGTTGAGCCCTGACTCTGAGATGAAGTTTGTCTGTTGGTTGGTGGAAGCTTACACTGTTAATTTGAAACATTTCTTTTAGAATATATTGTGCTTCACTTCGGAGGTATGTGGTTTCTGAATCCTAAATGGACCCTGAGTGATACACAACCTGCAGAGTTCTGCCTCTATTAACCCCAGTTGTACTCCATGGAAACTGGGCTACCTCAAGAAACAAGCCAAAGTACACAGAGTGGAAAATTCCCAAATACCACTATGAGTAGGGAAATAGAATAACCAATGTCTCCACAAGAGAGATGAACAGACACCATTCAAAGAACACTTCCTGAATGGACAAGTTCTGGACAGTCAAAAAGCCTTCATTAATACATCAGTACTTGCAGGTGCAGAATGCATAACAAGCTTTTAAAACTAACAAGAGACAGGAAGCTAGCTAAAATGATGAAACAGAAGAACGCTCCTCTAAAGAAATCCAGGAAGAAATGACAGCTAAAGAACTGCTCAAAACAGATAAAAGTAACATAACTGAACTAGAATTTAGAACAATAGTCATAAAATTAATCGCTGGGCTTGAAAAAGGCATGGAAGACATCAGAGAAAGTATTGCTACAAAGACTCTGGAGCTTAAAAATAGTTGTGATGAATTAAAAAATGCTATAAATGAGATGTATAGTAAAATGGAGGCATCCAATGCATGGATTGAAGAGGCAGAGAGGAGAATAGGTGAATTAGAAGACACAATTATAGAAAAAGAGGAAGCCGAGAAAAAGAGAACTAAATTGAATCAGGAACATGAAAGGAGACTTTGAGAGCTGAATGATACAATCAAATAGAACAATATCTGTATCATAGGAATTCCAGAAGAGGAAGAGAGAGGGAAAGGCGCTGAAGGAGTCCTTGAACAAATTATAGCTGAGAACTTCCCCAAATCGGGGAAGGAAACAGACATTGAAATCCAAGAGGCACAGAAAACTCCCCTAGACATAATTTAATCAATCTTCTGCATGACATATCATAGTGCAGCTGGCAAAATATAAGGACAAAGAGAGAATTTTAAAGAAAGCTAGGGATAAAAGGGCCCTAACATACAAAGGGAAACCTATCAGAGTGGTTACCGACCTATCTACTGAAACTTGGCAGGCCAGAAAGGAATGACAGGAAATCTTCAGTGTGATGAGCAGAAGAAATATACAGCCAAGAATCCTCTATCCAGCAAGCCTGTCATTCAGAATAGAAGGAGAGATAAAAGTCTTTCCAAATAAAGAAAAATTGAAAGACTCCATCACCACTAAACTGGCCCTACAAGAAATCCTGAGGGGGACTCTATGAGGGAAATGTCTCAAGGAACACAAGGTACCAGAGACACCACCACAAGCATGAATCCTACAGAGAACACAATGACTCTAAACCCATATTTTTCAATAATAACAGTGAATGTAAATGGACTAAATGCTCCAACCAAAAGACATAGGGTAGCAGAATGGATAAAAAAACCAAAATCCATCTATTTGCTGTCTACAAGAAACTCATTGTAGACCTGAGGACACCTTCAGATTGAAAGTAAGGGGATGGAGAAATATCTATCATGCCACTGGAAGCCAAAAGAAAGCTGGAATAGCTATACTTCTATCAGACAAACTGGACTTTAAAGTAAAGACAGTAACAAGGGATGAAGAAGGGCATTATATAATAATTACAGGGTCTATCCATAAGGAAGAGCTAACAATTATAAATGTCTACACACTGAATATGGGAGCACCCAAATACATAAAACAATTAATCTCAAACAGAAACAATGTTATGCATAATAATGTGCTAATAGTAGGGGACTTTAATACTCCATTTACAGCAATGGCTAGATCAACTAGGCAGAAAATCACTAAAGGAACAATGAACTTGAATGGCACATTGAACCAGATGGATTGGACAGATATATTTAGAACTCTACATCCTGGGGCCATGGAATTCACTTTCTTCTCAAATGCACATGGCACATACTCCAAGATAGATCAATACTGGGACATAAAGCAGCCCTCAATAAATATAAAAGAACTGGGATCATACCATGCACACTTTCAGATCACAATGCTATGAAACCTGAAATCAACCACAGGAAAAAGTCTGAAAAACCTCCAAAAACATGGAGGTTAAAGAACAGCCTACTAAAGAATGAATGGGCCAATCAGGCAATTAGAGAAGAAATTTAAAAATATATGGGATCAAATGAAAATGAAAATACAACAATCCAAACTCTACGGGATGTGGCAAAGGCAGTCCTAAGAGGAAAGTACACTACACTGTAGGCCTCTTTCAAGAAATTAGAAAAAGTGCAATTTCAAAATCCAACATTGCACCTAAAGCAACTAGAGGGAGAGCAACAAGAGCACCCCAAACCCAGTAGGAGAAGAGAAATAATAAAAATCAGGGCAGAAATAAACAATATAGAAACCAAAAAAACCAGTTGAACAGATCAATGAAACCAAGAGTTGGTTTTTTGAAAAAATAAACAAAATTGACAAACCTCTAGCCAGGCTTCTCAAAAAGAAAAGAGAGAGCACTCAAATAGACAAAATCATGAATGAAAAGGGACTTATTGCCACCAACCCCTCAGAAATACAAGAAATTTTCAGGGAAGACTATGAAAATTTATATGTGACCAAACTGGACAACTTAGAAGAAATGGACAAACTCCTAAACACACACTCACTACCAAAATTCACCCGGAAAGAGATAGAAAATCTGAACAGATCCATAACTAGTAAAGAAATTGAATCAGTTATCAAAAATCTCCCAACAAATAAGAGCCCTGGGCCACACGGCTTCCCTGGGGAATCCTACCAAATATTTAAATCAGAGTTAATACCCATTCTTCTCAAGCTATTCCAAAAAATAGAAATCGAAGGAAAACTTCTGTAGCCATTCTATGAAGCCAGCATCACTTTGATTCCCAAGCCAGATGGAGGGAAACCCAGCAAAAAAAGGAGAACTACAGGCCAATATCCTTGCAGCACCATGAATACGGGTGCAAAAATTCTCAACAAGATACTTGCAAATCAAATCCAACAGCACATAAAAAAGTATTATCCACCATGATCAAGTGGGATTCAATCCTGGGTTACAGGGCTGGTTCCATACTCTCAAGCCAATCAATGTGATACATCACAGTAACAAAAGAAAAGATAAAAACCATATGATCCTGTCAATAGATGCAGAAAAAGCATTTGACAAAATACAGCATCCCTTCTTAATAAAGACCCTCGAGAAAGTCGGGATAGAAGGAACTTATTTAAACATCATAAAAGCCATCTATGAGAAGCC